>NC_091188.1:15940973-15968473 GCF_040958095.1 Procambarus clarkii
TGCGGAACCTTTCCACAGACTCATAATAGACTGTGTTGGTCCTTTACCTCGGACCAGTTCAGGTAACGCCTACATCCTAACCATCCTGTGTCCTACCACCAGATTTCCCATAGCAGTTCCAGTGAAGAACATCACGGCTGCTACGGTTATCAAACATCTATTGAAGATCTTCACTCAATACGGATTTCCCAGGGAGATTCAAAGTGACTGTGGCACCAACTTCACCAGTGATCTCTTCAAAAGGACACTGGAGGAGTTCAACATCAAACAGGTATTGTCCAGCCCCTATCATCCTGCTTCACAGGGTTCTCTTGAACGTAGTCATCAGACCATCAAAGCACTCTTGAAAAAGTTTTGTAGTGAAACCTCAAAGGATTGGGATAAGCAGATTGACCTAATAATGTGTATTTTCAGAAGTCTCCCCAATGAGTCCCTAGGAGTATCTCCTTATGAGATGCTCTACGGCCGTAAGTGCCGTACTCCCCTTAAGGCTTTCAAAGACTCTCTCAGAGATGCCACCTTCAGTGAGCATCAGAATGTGCCCCAGTTTCTTCAAAACCTTCAGCACATTCTAGAGAGAGTCCACCGCTTTGCCCATGATAATCTATTGAAAGCCCAGGTGAGAATGAAGACTCATTACGACCAGACCAACAAAGTAAGAAAATTCAAGCCGGGAGACTTCGTCCTTGCTTATTTCCCTATCCCAGGTTCACCTTTACAAAACAGATTTTCAGGACCCTACTGCGTCAAAGAGTGCAGGAATAATAATAATTATGTGATAGAGACTCCAGATAGGCGGCGGAAGACCCAGCTGTGCCACGTCAACCTCCTGAAGCAATATAATGGTACTCCTCCCACTGTCTTGATTAATTGTTCTACCTTCACAGAACCCTACATCCACAGTGAGACCATCCCGGCTTCTTCTCCCGAAAGCACTGACAAGGAGTCGGCGCTTTCTAATTCCAAAATCCTTAATGATCTTCCCAAATGCTTTCAGGATAATAATCGTGCTCCTATGCCCTCTTCTAATTCCACTCTCACCTCGTCAGATAAGCCCTTCATCCTCCATGTCGACGCCAATGGTACCGACGTGGGTGGTGTCGTGATGCAGCAACGAGGCGAGAAGAATACACCTGTCAGCGACTACTGCTACAAGGATCTACGGAACAATTGGCAAGGAGCTACTCTTCCTCATCCTGAAGCTTCAGCACTTCACTCCACACCTGAAAAGTGCTCGGTCCACCATCAATACGGACCACACCACCCTACACCTCCTGCAGCACGCCCACTTCTCATCTCAACGTCTTCTACTATGGGCTTGCTACCTGCAGAAATTCAACCTGGAGACACGCTATACCAAGAGTCTGACAACATCTTAGCCCATGATCTCTCCAGAGTTTATGAAGTAGAAGCAACTCCATCCATTACTCCACCACATAACGACGTACTTCTTCCAGAACCGCAGGCTTCGGGGGAGAGTTGTGACGATAATCTCCTTCAAGAGATTGAGCCTGCTCTTCCCTCCAAAATTACGTCTTCACAACTATATAAAAGACTATGGAAGAAATGTCCAACAACGACAACAAACACCAGCAAGGCTTGCCAGGGTGAGCAGAAACGTATGCAACCAGCCACCTGTTCGAACTCCAACCACCAAACTACCCGTTGATCGCTACGACTCCGCTGATTGGTCGCCGGTCTGGCTGCACCTGCCTCGCCCCCCCCCATACTACCCGATGTCTGGGGTCGCCCCAACATCAGTCTTCAGAATGTTCCGTGCTTTCGTAGCCAGCACTCCTCCCAGCTAGACGTTAGCGTGTACTGAGAGAGGTGGTGGCTTTAAGCCAATATTCCAGCACCTCCCACTTACTGTTGTATTGCACTTCTTGTTATTTTGCCTTAACGTAACTTTTCATTTTGTCATTTAAGAATTCTTATTATTTTGATTCATTGATTTTATTATAAGAATTTGTTTGTGCATTATTTTCATGTTTTGATTTATTTAACGTCATTAAAATTTCATTGTTAAAGTTTTACTTGTGTTTTGTGTGTCTTCTCCTTACCTTACCACAGACGAAGTTCCAGTTTTTCTATTTTTTTTTATAACTATGTGACGAGGCCATACCCCTAGCCTTAAACAGCCGAACACCAACGCGTTACCGTCACAATATATATATATATATATATATATATATATATATATATATATATATATATATATATATATATATATATTATATATATATATTATATATTATATATATAATGTTGTTAAATATTCTTATGTTTCTTTTTACTGTCGATGGTAATTGAAAAGTCAATTCTCCAAAATTCATTTTTATTCTTAGTCTGACGCGACGCCTGGGTGCGTTTCGTAACAACTTATTACATTTTCAAAGACTTTAGTTTACACACACACATCTGTAACCTGAAAACACTAAACAGAGTGTAAACCTTATGCTAACACTGAACAGCTTGTCTTGTATACTCGCATTTGGGTGAGGTGATATGTTGCAACCTTTTTGGATGAGGTGAACAAACTTTTGACCAACTCAAGACAGAACACGGGACAATGGGTATAAATTGGATAATTGAGCCAATAGGGCCTTTGCAGTTATTTCCATTCTTCCCTTTCATTTATCCAATTTATACCCATTGTCCCGTGTTCTGTCTTGAGTTGGTCAAAAGTTTGTTCACCTCATCCAAAAAGGTTGCAACATATCACCTCACCCAAATGCGAGTATACAAGACAAGCTGTTCAGTGTTAGCATAAGGTTTACACTCTGTTTAGTGTTTTCAGGTTACAGATGTGTGTGTGTAAACTAAAGTCTTTGAAAATGTAATAAGTTGTTACGAAACGCACCCAGGCGTCGCGTCAGACTAAGAAAAAAAATGAATTTTGGAGAATTGACTTTTCAATTACCATCGACAGTAAAAAGAAACATAAGAAATATTGAGAAAATTAGTGTTAGAATTATTAATCTTACTTTTTCGGTCATATTTAACAACATATTTACAAGAAAGACTGCTACCAAAATATACTTATATATACTAATATATATATTACCTGTACTCTTCTTGACATGCCAGAAAACATTCTAAGGAAACTACTCCAAGCTTGTACTAAAGAGGCACCCTTCTTGAGCCCGGATGGACACATGTATAAGCAAGTAGATGGGGTCGCCATGGGTTCTCTCCTAGGTGTCCTGTTTGCGAACTTCTAAATGGGTACCATCGAACAGAAGGTCTTAGTCGACATGAACTTGAAACCGGCCATATACTGCAGGTATGTTGACATTTTTACACAGGTATCTGATGTTAGACATCTGCAGGAGCTGAAGGAGGCATTTGAGCAGAATTCTGTGTTGCGTTTCACTTACGAGATGGAGAAGGATGGGAAGCTGCCCTTTCTAGATGTAACAGTGATGGAAAAGAGCGGTTTCCACACTGCAGTCTACACTAAGGAAACGAACATAGGAATGTGCCTAAATGCCAACAGCGACTGCCCAGACAGGTACAAGAGGAGTGTTGTTAACGCATATGTCGACCGTGCTCTCAGCCACAGCACAGCCACAGGGTAAGGCAGGTCCTAGTCAACAACGGCTTCTCCAATGGTTTCGTTGAAGACATCTTAAGAAGGAAGGTGAAACGCCATGCAACCTCTGAAGAAACAACTAACACAACACCTGTACCCCCTATTAGACTATTTTACAGGAACTTCTTTTCCACAGGTCATAAAATGGAGGAAAGGGTCCTGAAAGATATTGCTAATAGAAACGTTATCCCTACAGACAAAAACCAGAAGATACAATTGACGATTTACTATAAAACCAAAAAAACGGCCAACCTACTCATGAGAAACTCTCCTGACACAAAGCAGAACGCTTTGAAAGAGACCAATGTCGTTTATGCCTTCAAATGCCCACTTGGGGGACTGTAATCCTCAAAGCACCCAGTATATAGGCAAGACAACAACATCTCTTTCCAGGCGATTAACGATGCAAAAGCAACAGGGCTCCATTAAGGAACATATAATCTCTTCCCACAACCAAACCATCACCAGAGAAGTCTTAACAAAAAACACGGAAATCATCGATAGATACAGCGATAGCAGGCGGCTTGATATCTGTGAGGCACTACACATCAAGAAGTCAACATCAGCAATCAACAGCCAATTAATGCACAACTATATTCTACCCACTTCAAGACTCCGCACCAATATAGAAGCATCAAGAAATATGGGCCAATAGGCCCTTTGCATTTACTTCCATTCTTCCCTTTAACTTAACCAATATTATACCCATTGTTTCGTGTACTGTCTTGTGTTGAAAGTTTGTTTTCACCTCATCCAAAACTGTTGTAACATATCACCTCACCCAAATGCAGGTATATAAAATGAAAAGCCGTTTGAATTATAGCATAGTAAGAAATCTGTTTAGTGTTTGCAGGTTATAGTTGTGTGTGTGTAAACTAAAGTCTTTGAAAATGTAATAAGTTATTATGAATCGCATTCAAGTGTCGCGTCAGACTAGAAATAAAAATGAATTTTGGAGAATTGATTTTTCAATTACCATCAACAGTGAAAAGAAACAAGAAATATTGAGAAAATTCGTGTTAGAATTATTAATATTACTTTTTCGGTCATATTTAATATATATATATATATATATTATATATATTATATATATAATTTCTTTAAAAAATATTTCGCTAAATTATTTCAAGATATATTTTTTCAGATAGATTATTTCAAATAGATTTTAGATCTTTACAATTTTAAATGCTATTGTCTCTTATTTTAAATATGAGAATTATATTCTCACTCATTAACGTTCTAATTGATATTGTTGATTGTTACACATGTTCCAGCTTTAACGTTCATTATTAATTTCAAAATTAGAATGTCGAAATAAAGAGGAGTGTCGTACAGAATTGTTTTGCCTTTACTGAAGCAGTCATTCTCTGGCATTCTAGATCATTCTCGATGAGAGGATCATCCTCTACGTTGTTGTTTAAGATTCGCTACCCAGAACAACAAGTCCCAAGCAGCACGGGCTATGGTGAGCCCATGACCATCCTCTATATTTGTCTGGTTGTTAAATTTTAGATAATTGTATTGGTGGCGCCTTAATCAATATACGATGGAGTCTATGTACATTAAAGATGTTTGGCATTCATTGAATAAAAAAACATTTTGTCTGGTGTATGGAAGAGAAACAAGGAGGGATTATGAGGTGGAAATAGGGAGGGAATATGTGAGGAATATGGATTGGGATGTAGACCATCCCAATCTACACGTCCGTGGAGATTGGGATGGTGTATGTGGAAAAGACTGGGAAGGTTTATGTAGGGGGGGTGGGGAGGGGTATTGATGGAGGGAGGGTGTGTGTCTTGTGGGGAGATGGGGAGGGTATGTATCTTGGGGGGGAGATAGGGAAGGTGTGTGTTGAGGGGGAGGGTGTATGTAAATTTTCTGCTTTCGCAAATTCTTATTTTGAAATTACGAAATGTACCTCAAGCATATTTTAGACTGCATTCAGAACTATAGAATATTTTACCATATAATTATGTGGCAAGGAAACTGAAAATGTTTATAGGAAACTATAAACTGAAAATGTTTCCTATTGTATCAAATTATTCTTAGTTTTAAATAAATGTAATAATTTGGATATCTGTTTCCTAAGTTTTAAAACTATTGATTTGTTGCCGCCAGAGGGGGCTAGTTTATTGTGCACCCCATACTCATCCTGTGAGCGGTAGCGCAAAAAGCTTTACAGAGGGCACAAAAGGTCTTTATGTATGTCGGGAAACCCGACATCATTTAATAATATTGCATGCAATATGCAGATAATATTACTGCTGCGTTGTATACACAAGTTAACCATAGAAATTGTAGCTTGTAGTGGAATTTTCCGTCAATAGAAAACGGGATATCATTGCCACAGTACGATAAATTCACCAGCTATTCTGTTGGGAATTATTCTTAAATACATTAGTCTTTGGACTTCTACCATCATAAAAATATCTCATTTGAATTAACTTAATTATCAGTATAAAAATAAAGTAAACGTGACCCTTCTATTAGTTACTCACATCTAGACAAAGTAAGCCAGTAGCGTCAGTGGTGAGGGAGTGGTCAGCCATTGTTTGTAAGACTGAGTCGTTGGAGCGAGTTCAGCTCCTATAATTTCTCTTGGACGAAGTGTTATGGAGATCAAAGTGTTCTACCATCATCAACACGCTGTCAACAACCACAAGGGAAGTGTCTTATCGAATCCCGTTTATCTAATCATTTCTGGCCAGTTAATGTTAGTAGATATAGGGCGAACCGGTTAGAACACAAATGATCGACTCAACCCAGGTAATTAAGCCTTGGTCCTTATCTAATATACAGTGTTTTCTCTGATATAGCTGTCATATATTAGGATTCCGGCTTTATAGCTAGTGCCCTTTGACAGGTGAAGACGAGGAAGCAAAGCTTGATACAACAGTTACTTGGGGTGTAGAAAGCTAGCCTCATACGAGGATAATTTGGTATCTACATCCTAGTTATACCTGGTAGACTAAGCCTGCTGTACAATAAGATAAGGAACCTCCTCATTTTATTTACTAATGCATGTAGTTTAATACTGTAGTTTGATTGGCTGCATATATAAAAATTTAATATAACCCCCCCCTAATGTGTAAGGATCGATTTGTGAGATTATTGCAGAAATACAGTCCACTTAACATCATACTAATTGCTATCGAATTATATAAATTAACGTAAATATAAATTCTATATAAATTCATATAAATTAAATAAATATGAATCTCACAGGTCGGTTCCCACAATGTAATAATCTAAGTAAGGTCTGATAAACAATTTTATTTATCCTACACATCTTATAGTTACAATTTCAGCTAGTTATAGAGAATGTTCTATTTAAAGAGCTACATATTTACAGTAAGTCATTATACATTAATGGTAGGTCTTATCGCTAATAGAGAGCAGTCTCCGTGGTGTAGTGGTAAGACACTCGCCTGGCGTTCCGCGAGCGCTATGTCATGGGTTCGTATCCTGGCCGGGGAGGATTTACTGGGCGCAATTCCTTAACTGTAGCCTCTGTTTAACGCAACAGTAAAATGTGTACTTGGATGAAAAAACGATTCTTCGCGGCAGGGGATCGTATTCCAGGGACCATAGGATTAAGGACTTGCCCGAAACGCTACGCGTACTAGTGGCTGTACAAGAATGTAACAACTTTTGTATATATCTCAAAAAAAAAAAAAAAAAAATACATAATTGTTTGAGCAATGTAGATATTATAATCATGGGGGAGCTACTGTTTATTATTAGTCTTCACAATACACTACTTGTTTCATATTATTTTAAAACTAGTAAACACTAATCCAGTTTCTCTTGCTCCGGGGAGGTTCCTCAAGCACAAATTAGGTGCTTTCAAGAGCAACTAATACTGCTGGCGTAAACCTTTTTGCCACTTGGGACAAAAATCCACGTCATATAAACTTTATTAAGTACTTGAACTCCTGTCATTGTGAACCTATGAAGTTCTCCCTCACAGGCTATGTCCAGTCAATTTTTGCTCCAGGGTAAATCGCGAAAGCTGGTCCTAGTGGTGATCCGATTACAATGCTTTCCATATAATGGAAAAGCTTGTCATACGACTATCAGTGGGATCTTCAGTGATTCAAGCCGCTAATAGTCTCAAAGATTTTCTCCGGGATTTTTGCAGGTATTAGTGGGCGGCAAATCACGTCAGTGAAAAAAAGTATTTTCAAACGTCCGATAAAGCTAGAAAGCCACTGGACTGAGTACTTAAATAATGCCATTCGGCAGAGAACTGTAAAGAATACCCCTGAACTTAATGCAGTAAAGGATATTACTGAACTGAACTATTAAGGATACCATTGGGCTGGGCACTACTAAGTATAATTCTATTAAAGTACCATTGTTCAATATAATGTTACTTTTTTTTTACTGAAATCGAGAGAAACATTACAACAGTGACATTTAGCACCAGATGAGAGCCATCCAATCCCAAGCAGTCACTTCTTGCAGTCAAAATATTCTGCAAGACGCTATCAAGACAAAACGTTATTGCCTGGGCAATGGATCTAATCAAAAGCAAGCAGCCGCTGCAGCCTAGTATCAGCGCGTGTAAGCATCCTCAGTAGTGAAGTCTTACAACACACACCAGGTGCTCCACCTTTCATTTGCAAATTTGAGGTCTTCTTGCTTTACGTTAATCATCCAAGAAGAGGGAACTCTATGGAGCCGTTGCCGGATGCCAAATTATATGACGCGAACAGTTACGTTTCATTTGCAATGGACTATGTCATATGTTTACTAATTCCTCGATAATTTACCTAAGTTTTTTATTACTTTACGCAAAACACTAGAGAGTAATGTGTTCATTTACACGTGCGAATGAAAGCCTATTAGTTCAGCAAAAGAGCATAAACTGAAAGACGAGTTTAAGGTTCCTACATGTAACACTATGATTGATACACATCAATGATTATCACTGTAACACATGATTTGAAGGCTGTCTTGAGGCAGGCTGGCAGCATCCCTTCCTCCTCGCCTCATGTCTCTTCCTACTTTTTTGGAGAGCCTATTTTTTTATTATTAACACATTTAGGTACATCTGCATTTGTGCAGCTACCCTAGACTATATGAAGGGAACTACAGCGTGTCAAAAAACTAGCTACATGATGCTAAAAATCGCTATCACACAGGATGGTTAGTCATACAAAGGAATGTAATAAGTAGTCTGCACTGGCAGACTCTTGGCGCATTTTGAGGATATCGTGAACTCGAGAGTGAATAAAGCAATTGAAAAGCTCCAGGTACCTCAGGCAAATGAGTCTGAATGGTCTGATAACTGGGCATTCGGTGATGTAGTGTGGGAAATCATGCCGCAGTTCCTGCTCACAGAGTTTGCACCTGGAGTGCTCAGGATTGGGAGAGCCTACTCTTCCTACTATCTCCCAACTTGTCTTAAAGTTGCTAAGAACTAATCAGAAGATTGATGCTAGAACATGATATGGCTTCGTGACATTATGCTGCCTTTGTTATAGCCTGACAAACTATTTCAACAACAAATTTTTAGTATTAGATTTTTATAGGCGGCTTCATTTTGTTTCTTGAATACTCAAAAGTGAATTTTTGCTGTGAAAATATGTGGCATTCGATGGGATTCTGCAATTCTGTCATTGCGTTAATTGACTTTTGCGAGGCAATAACGAGTGATGACATCAAGCATAGTTGGCACATTGTGAAAAGTGAAAACCTACCAATGAGAGAAACGCTCACTAACGTAATATGGGAGACACTCCTCGCTGTTTCCCAGAGAGGAACCTACTCGGTGTTCACGCGCCTTGAGGTCACATGCTCAACTGACTGTCAGAAAACGTGAAGTTACTAATCATACAATGGTATGATGGCCGGCTTACAAGAGGCTGTTTGGCAGAGAAGGAAGCAACTGGGGCAGTCGGATTTGCTAACAGCGAGCAAATGAAAATTCGCCGACAGCTGTCATTGTTAGGAAGTATCAAGACGACAGAGGGTTGGACTCCAGGAACCAGACAACAGGCTGGGAACAAGTAACTGTTGTCAGAGGACGAGTTAAAAGACGGGCACAAGGAACCTCATCTGATCTCTGAATATTCTGCCTATATGGCCACCGAAGGCAGAATTCCTTCATATCTCTGCGGCAGCAATACTTTGAGCTTAGCAGCTAAACCTAGCTGAAGCCTAGCATTGCTTCCTGGGCCTAGGAATAGTTTAGTTTGTTTTTTAACTTAATTTATTTTTAAAGAATTTCTTACTAGTCAATTTGCATCTAAAAGCTAAATACATACGAATTCGTGACTATTGACGACCGTCACAATAGGTACCATAAACAGGAGGATAGGTTGATTATGAAAATAGTCTTCATAAATATAACCTGTAGCGTACAGTTTTTAACTAAATTTTTTTTTTAAATAAAGATGGATAAAAAAAAAGTGTCAATCCAGTCAAGATGGGCTTTCTATAAACACTACCATGAAATCAATTACTTCTGTCAGAAACCAGTATATCCAAGAAAGCCAGCTTCTCAACACACTCGGTCTTGAGGCCGGCCACAGCTTGGAGGAGTATGAGTGAAGGACAGGTCGATATCCCCGCATATTGACAAGTAAATCTCGAATACACAAAAATATTTGTCATAATATTTGAACCGATATCGTATGAGAAATGTATCGTGTGAGAAATGTGTGGAATAGAAATAATGAGAATGGGAGGAATTAGGGGCAATATATATTTATGTGACTATGTATATGCTTGTGACTAAATATGTATGCATACGTCTGTATGTTTGTGTATGAGTATACAAGTGTTTGTGAGTTTGTGCGTACGTGTGCACATAATAAGTGTGTTCCCTGCAAAAGTCACAACGTAACGGTCCTTATTGTTAGTGTTACAAAAGTGTTTACATCTTGTTATTATGTTTTTATGACGTGTTAGAAAGTTGTTACATCTTGCCTCATAGTTGTTACAACTTGTCGACGTTACGACGCTGCAGGAACGTCGTAGATTGGTCGTGTGTTTGGCGGGCTTAAGCGCGTGCGAGTGTGTGTGTGACGTTGGCCTGCGATAAGAAAACATTGTCAGACATTCATGACGAAAAGGTAAACATGCATCATCTGCAGAAGAATTTTTTTGTTTCATCCGGCTCTAAACACAAACAACAGTCAGCAGAGCGGCCAAACACGTCGCTTGTCACACAGAAGCTACCTTGGTGTCCGCCCGTAGAGGAGCTGCATTTACCCACACCTTGCCTGAGCTCTGGCACAGAATCCCAACTTAAACCCCCCCCCCCTAAAAAAAACAGCAATTTAACCCCAAGAAGAGGCTAAACCTCACATGTTGATTGATTCGTTTCCCGCACTTTCCTTGCCCGAGAACATAGCCTCTAAAGCCTGGTGGGATATGTGAGCCTCGCATCTGGGCAGAGTCGAGCACTGCAACTGATGAGCAGATTTGTAACCTAATGACGACCATTTCGGGAATCACGGCGAGCGAACAGCTTCCCATTACGAATTTTAACATATGTTCCTATTCCCCCCCCATGCATGGGGTCCTCTTAAGAAGACGGGGGAGAGAGAGGTAGGAGAAATTATAGGACAAATCCACTTATTTTTCATTCTGGATGGGGACTTATTCAGAATGATACAAGTCTAGGCAAATGGGATTTAATTTTTGAAATAATGGTTCTGTCGACAAGCAATTATCAAGACACCAGCTGAGCGCAAGACCGTACTCTCCTCTGCGAGCAAGTGTTGGGGATTTGCTGTTCCATTTATGAAGGATATTGTTCATTGTAGCAGTGAGCATCCGTGTGTCTATTGATTTATTAAGATTTATGGCATTTTCAGGTTTAAACTCAAATAATAAATGTTAATTATGTTAATGTTAATTAACGTATATGTTAATAAAAATGTTAGCTGGCGGCTTTGAATGTACTACTCATTCCAATGTGATATACGATTACAACATGTTAACGTATATTATTTATAAATACAGATTGATAAACAAGCAACATTCCACCGTAACATTACTTAAACTCTTACAAATAGTAATGAAAGATAAACCCTCCCAATAAATGTGTCCTGTTTCAGTTTATTCCATACACAATATTTCAAGTATAAATTCTCACTAAATCGAGCCGAAGAGTTAATTTTTCATCACCAAATGTCAGGGCATTTGAAAAAGAAACAGAATATCCTTTAATACAAATTACTAACACATTTAACAAGAATTAAATGATTGTACACACTTAATCCGTCTTTTAAATTAATATATTTAAGAATATTTAATAAATATCTTAGAGTAACTTGGTAACTATTCCCAATGGTAAATGAACATCACCCTGGCTCCAGAGGAAGCTTCTCCCTGCTTGTATCACTTCGCTGTGCTTATCTATATGTAGTCCACTTATCTATTTTGTTACAAATTTTGAAGAAGTGTTCGAATATATTTAGAAACCATTAAGTATCTCTTGTTCCTATTTCTCCTCGAGGTCATTCGCTTGTATATATTAATATTCTCACTAAATGGAGCCGTTTACATCCGACTAACCTTTATATGTATAGGTCATTGACCCGTGCCTCTTACCCCTATCTTTCACCACATACCTATTTGTATGTGCCTGACCTCCCACCTCTCTCTCTACTTTGACCCAAATATCACAGTAACAAGGTTATCGCGAATAACCGAACTCAATTACGGGCTCACTATAGCCTGTGCTACATGGGCATTGCGTTCCGAGTAGCTACATCTAAAACAACACCAACATCCCACCATTCAAGCTTCCACGCACACACCTCTCCTGCTGGCAAGGAATGTGCCCACACAGCTCCCGACGAACCACTCTACACTCCAGGTTTTCCTGATAATCAGAGCCATTGCCAGAGAACATGGCAAAGTGAAAGTGCGACTCCTGGGAGTCTACAAGCACTCTGAGCACGAAGTTGCAGCAGCCATTGACAAAGCAACATCAGTGGGACCAGTTGACGTCCATATGCATGGTAACGAAGCAACGGTAATCGTGGCCTCGTTAATCGTTACCTCACCCGCTAACCAGCGGGCGAGGTAACTCATAGTGAGGGACCTATAGTGTTGGCACCATAGTGCGGCAAGTGAACGAAGAAAGCCCTACTCTGGAAGCCACGACAGCTCTACACATCAAGACAAACGACGCCACTCGACCCACGATGAAGATGACCTTCGAAACAGCAGAACAGGGCCCAGGAAGCAGTGAAGAACGGGTTCAAGTGCTTTAGAATCTCCCCTCCTCCCCAAACCAGATTGCCATGGAGAAGGTCTACAACGCGAGACAGTGCTACAAGTCTTTCAGCTATGAACACTTCAAGTGCCCAGATCAAACGGCTAACTGCAGCTCATTCTCCGATACGCACAACTACAAGGACTGTACCGCCACCACCAAGAAATGCGCGAACTGTGGAGAACAGCACGTCGCCGCCACCTACCTCTGCACAGAAAGAAAGGAGGAACTGAAGAAGATTGGAGAGAAGACCACCACGCCGCCGACCACCTAGAGGCAAGTCGCCGTGACCTTAAACCTTGGACCTGACCAGTTCGAGCCTCCCTTCTTTAAGCCAGTTGCAGACTACGACCGTATTAGCCCTATCTAGCAGTGGCTCCTCTCAACAGATCACGTGGTCTCCATGCTGGGGACCTAAGGACCAACCAGCGCCCGCACAGCCCCTTGCATCACGTGCAGGCATTATCCCTGGTCTTATTCGACTAGTGGAAAGGCTTGCCGGACCAGACAATCAACGATTCATCAAAGAACTCGACGCACTTTTCCTAGCCAATGGCCTGGAACCCGCCCCGGACGCAAGTCTCACTGCCTGCACTACCACTTTGGAGACTACCCCCAGGACGACCACGAGGTCGATCTCGACACAGACTCCAGACCACCCAAGACCCGGGTGGCACAGAGGTATTTCCCTCTCCAGCTCCCATCACTCCTACCATCATCTCGGCAAACGCGCTAGCAGTTGTGTATTTACTTGTATTTACATCTGTAGGCCTTATACACAATATATATCAACATTAATTAGCCACAAATTCGTTTGTATTTACATCTGTAGGCCATATACACAATATCCATGGTTTAGATATGTTGATATATATTGTGTATATGGCCTACAGATGTAAATACAAACGAATTTGTAGCTACTTAATTACCAGTCACCTCTACAATTTCTGTCTCTAAGGAGACAGAAATTGATATATGTTTGCCATTCTTAGACACACTTATTCATAGGGTTTTTCAGTAAAGTTTAGTGTTTAAAGAAAGCCTACGAATAATTTATCTTATGTTCATTATTTCTCTTGGCATAGATACAATGTGACACAATCAATTTTTTCCTCTATGTATCTATTAGCTCTTCGGGTTGTTCGTCCAGAACTCTTAGTTGAGTTTAAAAATATTGATTCTGTTGGCCTCAAGCTTTGTTATCCACTGAGTTTTTTGTAGGTTTGCCGTAGCAAAGCACGTCGTACATATTATAATATATGCAGTGAGAAAATTCGCCCAAAGAATGTGTTATGTTTACCATATTTTTCTGGGTTTGAAAATATTTTCAAGGCTTTGAAACGTTTTGATATATATATATTATTTAATTACGAAAATACTGTTGGTAAACTATTAGAAATAGCCCTTGTAGTAATAATTGTGTCATTTATAAAATACCTTGTAAAGACTGTAATAGGTTCTATGTTGGGCAAACATGTAAAGATTCGAAATGTAGAATTTCGCAAAATAAATACTCTGTAAGACACGGCCAAATATCTAATGCTTTGTTTGTTCATTTGTCAGAAAAGTCCCACCAAATTGATTGGGAGATTGCTTCTTCAATAACGAATTGTAAAAGCACTTTCATTAGAAACAATTGAATCGGCTTTAATACAGATTACAAAATCATGTAATTTGAACATTTGCAGTGGTTTGTATAATTTGGATCCATTTTTGATTTATCAGTTAAAGGGCGATTTAAGTAGGATCATTGATACACATTTTTCTCACTAATTCCTTGTTCATATCCACTTATCTTATGCTATTATTATCCACGTATGGGCCTATTGTCCCATATGATGCAGTTCTTATTTATATCCACCTAATCCCATTCATAGATTTGTCATTGTGCCTCGCTTCACTTCACCTCTCTCTTATGCCTGTACATGTCCAAACTTACTGACTTGTAAATCATTCCTTCTGAAGACGTATTAATATACGAAAGTACATAAGGAAATTCCTGTTTCAATTCTTCTTCTTGGTCTGACACACATTTTTCATGACGTGTTAATTTTCGTGATTTACACACACACACACACACACACATTATTATATATTTATATATATATATATATATATATATATATATATATATATGTCGTACCTAGTAGCCAGAACGCACTTCTCAGCCTACTATGCAAGGCCCAATTTGCCTAATAAGCCAAGTTTTCCTGAAGTAATATATTTTCCTTAATTTTTTTCTTATGAAATGATAAAGCTACCCATTTCATTATGTACGAGATCATTTTTTTTTAATGGAGGTAAAATTAACGTAGATATATGACCAAACCTAACCAACCCTACCTAACCTAACCTAGCCTATCTTTATAGGTTAGGTTAGGTTAGGAAGCCGAAAAAGTTAGGTTAGGTTAGGTTAGGTAGGTTAGGTAGTCGAAAAACTATTAATTCATGAAAACTTGGCTTATTAGGCAAATCGGGCCTTGCATAGTAGGCTGAGAAGTGCATTCTGGCTACTAGGTACGACATATATATATATATATATATATATATATATATATATATATATATATATATTGGTTGCAGTCTTTCCTGTAGACATATATTATTAAATATGACCGAAAAAGTAAGATTAATAATTCTAACACGAATTTTCTCGATCTTTCTTACGTTTCTTTTCACTGTTGATGGTAATTCAAAGATCAATTCTCCAAAATTCATTTTTATTTCTAGTCTTTCAGTCTTTTCTTTATTTCTAGTCTTTCAGACTAAAAATAAAAATGAATTTTTAATGATGGTAATTCAAAGATCAATTCAACAAATTTCATTTTTATTTCTAGTCTTTCAGTCTTTTCTTTATTTCTAGTCTTTCAGACTAGAAATAAAAATGAATTTTGGAGAATTGATCTTTGAATTACCATCAACAGTGAAAAGAAACGTAAGAAAGATCGAGAAAATTCGTGTTAGAATTATTAATCTTACTTTTTCGGTCATATTTAATATTATATATATATATATATATATATATATATATATATATATATATATATATATATATATATATATATATATATATATATATATATATATATATATTATAAATATATATATATATATTATATATATATATATATTGTTGAATATGACCGAAAGGGTAAGATTAATAATTCTAACACGAGTCTTCTCAATATTTCTCTCGTTTTTTTTCATTGTTGAGGGTAATTGAAAAATTAACTTTCCAAAATAAATTTTTTTAATTTTTATTTTTGATCTGACGCCTAAACGCGTTTCGTAAGAACTTCTTACATTTTCAAAGACTGGTTTACACAACATATATCAAGCTTATATTCGTTTTGGGTGAAGTGAAATGACACATATGTTTTGGGTGAGGTGGGTATAAATTGGGTATGAAAACACAAGAATGAAAGTAACTACAGAAGGCCTATTGGACCATATTTTCTCCAGCTGCTTCTTGTTTAATGTTGGTTCGGAGTCTTGAAGTGGGTAGAATACAGTTATGCATTAATTGGCTGTTGATTGCTAATGTTGACTTTTTGATGTGTAGGGCCTCGCTGATGTCGAGTCTCCTGCTATTGCTGTATCTAACGATGATTTCTTTGTTGCCTGTTAGGATTTCTCTGGTGATTGTCTGGTTGTGATTAGAGATTATATGTTCCTTGATGGAGCCCTGTTGTTTGTGCATTGTTGATCGCCTAGAAAGAGACGTTGTTGTCTTGCCTATATACTGAGTTCTTTGGGGCTTACAGTCCCCAAGCGGGCATTTGAAGGCATAGACAACGTTGGTTTCCTTCAAGGCGTTCTGTTTAGTGTCTGGAGAGTTTTTCAAGAATAGATTGGCCGTTTTTTTTGTGTTTTTGTAGTAAATTGTCAACTGTATATTCTGATTTTTGTCTGTAGAGATAACGTTCCTATTAATAATATCTTTCAGAACACTTTCCTCCGTTTTATGAGCCGCCAAAAAGAAGTTCCTGTAAAACAGTCTAACAGGGGGTATAAGTGTTGTGTTAGTTGACTCTTCAGAGGTTGCATGGCATTTCACCTATCTTTTTATGACGTCTTCAACATAACCGTTACAGAAACCATTGTTGACTAGGACCTGCCTTACCCTACAGAGTTCTTCATCGACTTGCTTCCATCTTCAGCTGTGACAGAGCCCGGTCGGCGTAAGCGTTGACAACACTCCTCTTGTACCTGTCTGGGCAGTCACTATTGGCATTGAGGCACATTCCTATGTTTGTTTCCTTAGTGTTGACTGCAGTGTGGAAAACTCCGCTCCTTTCCATGACTGTTACATCTAGAAAGGACAGCTTCCCATCATTCTCTATCTCGTAAGTGAAACTTGACACAGAATTCTGCTCGAATGCCACCTTCAGCTGCTGCAGATGTCTGACATCAGGTACCTGTGTAAAAATGTCGTCAACATACCTGCAGTATATGGCGGTTTTCAAGTCCATGTCAACTAAGACCCTCTGCTCTATGGTACCCGTGTATTAGTTAGCAAATAGGACACCTAGGGGAGAACCCATGGTGACCCATCTACTTGCTTATACATGTGCCCATCTGGACTCAAGAGGAGTGCCTCTTTAGTGCAGGCTTCGAGTAGCTTTCTTAGTATGTTTTCTGGTATGTCAAGAGGATTACAAGCCGGATTTCGATACACACTGTCCATTATCATCCCGAATGTTTCATCCACAGGTACGTGGGTAAACAGCGACTCTACATCCAAAGAGGCTGTTATCCCTGTGGCCCGTGCTCCCCGCAATAAGTCAACGAATTCCTTTGGAGACTTTAGGCTGTAAGCACAAGGTATATTAAGAGTCAGTAAGCAGTTGAGTCGTTTAGCCAGTCTGCGTGTGGGTGTGAGTATCTGGTTGATGATTGACTGAAGTGGGTTTCCAGGCTTGTGAGTCTTGACATTCCCATATGCATACCCAGGTTTGAATTCCCCTATAATCTTTGGCAGGTGGAGTCCGTATTTCTTGGCATTCACAGTTTTGATCAATCTGTTTACCTTCGTTTTCAATTCGGCTGTAGTGTCCTTCGTTACCCTTTGGAATTTAGTTTGGTCGGAGAGTATGAAGTTCATTTTTGCCAGATATTCATCTTTTTTCAGAATAACGTATATTGGCGACTTGTCACCTCTCCTGACGACTATCTCCTTATTCTCACGAAGGCTCTTAGCTGCCGCTTGGAGCTCGGGGGACAGTATGGTCCTTCTGTAGTTACCTGTAATCTTTCCTCCTCCTGCAATAAATTTCGCAGGCAAGCTGTCTATAGTGCTAACCTTCTTTTGTGTCTCGAGGTCGAATACGTCGTCCAATAGGATCTCCAACTCCACTTTCCGGGCCATCTCACTTGGTCTGTACAAAACGTGACAGTTTATTCCCAGATTCAAGAGAGTGATTTGGTCCTCAGTGAGGTTGATTCCAGTAAGGTTTAAGAAGCCATCTCTGGGTCGTGGTACAGATACACAAAGCAGAAAATGAGATCAACGATAGCAAAGCGCGACTACTACATGCTACAGACCAATGAAGAAACACCAACATCGACGAAGACCTCCGTACTCGAATCGACCAACACCTCGACATCCATACAGATCGACATCGCCTCAGAACCGAAACCAGGATCATCAAGTAACTGACAACATTATTTGGAGGACCTATGGCGATTCCACGACCCAGAGATGGCTTCTTAAACCTTGCTGAAATCAAGGTTCCAGCAAGGTATATATATATTTCAGTTGCATATATGCCTGGGGATTCAAGCTATTTATGGTTTATTTGAATTAATATTATTATTGACTTTGTTATATTAGTTTACGTTAGGTTGAGGGAGGTTAGGTTAGGTTCGGTCATATATCTACGTTAGTTTTAACTCAAATTAAAAAAATAAATTCATGCATAATGAAATGTATTGCTTTATCATTTCATAACAAGAAAATTAGAAAAGTGTTCAAATTCAGAAAAACTTGGCTTATTAGGCAAATCGGACCTTGCATAGTAGGCCGAGTACTGCGTTCTGGCTACTAGGGACAACATACATACATATATATATATATATATATATATATATATATATATATATATATATATATATATATATAACCTAACCTATAAAGATAGGTTAGGTTAGGTAGGGTTGGTTAGGTTCGGTCATATATCTACGTTAATTTTAACTCAAATAAAATACAATTGACCTCATACATAATGAAATGGGTAGCTTTATCATTTCATAAGAAAATAATTAGAGAAAATATATTAATTCAGGAAAACTTGGCTTATTAGGCAAATCGGGCCTTGCATAGTAGGCTGAGAAGTGAGTTCTGGCTACTAGGTACGACATATTATATATATATATATATATATATATATATATATATATATATATATATATGTCGTACCTAATAGCCAGAACGCACTTCTCAGCCTACTATTCAAGGCCCGATTTGCCTAATAAGCCAAGTTTTCATGAATTAATGTTTTTTCGTCTACCTAACCTACCTAACCTAACCTAACCTAGCTTTTTTTGGCTACCTAACCTAACCTTACCTATAAATATAGGTTAGGTTAGGTTAGGTAGGGTTGGTTAGGTTCGGTCATATATCTACGTTAATTTTAACTCCAATAAAAAAAAATTGACCTCATACATAGAGAAAAGGGTTGCTTTATCATTTCATAAGAAAAAAATTATAGTAAATATATTAATTCAGGAAAACTTGGCTTATTAGGCAAATCGGGCCTTGAATAGTAGGCTGAGAAGTGAATTCTGGCTACTAGGTACGACATATATATATATATATATATATATATATATATATATATATATATATATATATATATATATATATGTGTGTGTGTGGTGTGTGTGGTGTGTGTGTGTGTGTGTGTGTGTGTGTGTGTGTGTGTGTGTGTGTGTGTGTGTGTGTGTGTGTGTGTGTGTGTGTGTGTGTGAGAGAAATGAAAACATGCATTAAAAACCACATTGAAAAATCAGAGAATACTGTACGCGTTTTCGGCTATTTTAGGCCTCCTCAGGCCTTACTGATCATTCAGTAAGACGGATGCAAGGGCATATAGAGAATGCATAAATTGGCCAAAACCGCGTTCAACCATTTCTGATTTTTAATGTGGTTTTCCGCATTCTTTGACTAGTGTTCCTATGGTCACCGTAACTTGTATTGTCACGGAGTTTACTAACAAAGCTTCTGATGAACTGCTTTCATGAGACCAGCTCCTGGACTCCAGCACACTGTTGCCCGTTATCACACCCCTTCCTTGGGTCGGCCCTACTTACATAGCAGCAAACGAAACGGGATCAACAGGGGGTGGAACACCAGAAGGATCCCACCTCACATGGGTTCTTGTCACTTTGGCATGAGTGAAGCGTCTTGGCCTATCTCTAGGCCATCTTGCAAGACGTTACGATCCTGCACAGTGCTGACTGCCTCCTACAGGTAACGCTCTTATCCTGAGAAACATTCTGCTCATCCACTGCGTCAGGAAACACACTGCTTCACTACAAACGGGTAAACGTCTGGGAATTAGTTGAAATCAAATATCCTAATATAAAATAAAGACAATTGAATGATCAGTAAACTCTGGAATGAATTCATACGTATCAACCATCTGGAGATGCTGACACATTAATTCATGCGAGATGAAATAATATCTATCAGATTTTGCTCAATATCTGGACATTACCAGATGTTGCGCTGACAACATTTGGCAATCTCCTTTTGCGACGACTGGCATCTCCTCCTGCCTGTCGACCTCCGTCACACCTCATGCGACCTCCGTCACATTCACTCCAGACATCGAGCACCCACGAGTTATTCATGCCCTTGGGTAACTTAAATCCTCCTCTTCATCACCAGCATCTTCGCCACAGGGACACACTTAGACAGTCCATCATCATCCTGAGACGTGTCCTAGTGAGCTGTTTGTCGCGCCCTGGCGGCGCCACACCGTCGCTGGGAGTCGTAAGCTTTCCCAGAAGACCGTTAAATGTAGTTTTCACACCTGACCAAATAGTATCGGTATCCAGTGCGAGGAATTCGTTGCTGTAGCTTCCCGTTATCGGCCCCAACATATCGGGGTCTTTATTATTTGGCAGGTTGCTGATCCCCCTCCCCCCCCCCCCCCCCCAAGACAATTTTATAATATATATTTGGAGAATTGTTTTCAATAGGCTGGTCTCTTGGGGAGGGGGGGGGGGGGGTAACCTATGGGTAGGGGGGCCATGACCAAGGCACCCCCCCTGTGGGTAAGGGGGGTGGCAAACTATCCCTGACGGCCATTGCAACTCATTAACCCTCGATTCATGACATCTGCTTCCCTCAGAACGACTGGTTCAAGGGCTTTCATACTTCCCTGAATTTCGTTTATTGATGGATGTTGGGGTCTCGTTGATAATATTTGGAAAATGGCTGATGACTCTCCTCTTACTACGGCTTGCGCCTCTACTCAAGTCCAGTTGTTGTTTACACTGTGCAAGTTCCATAGTTAGGATGTTGATGCCTCTATCCCAGTGACTAAGAATGTCTGCTGATGACGTGTCTAATGCAGGGGTTTGGTTGGCATGGATGAGGCAGATATTATAACAGAAATAGCTGATCAACACGTCGTCGGTGCTGATTTTATGACTAATGCTATGAATCGTGAATGGAGGAAAATCCCACGAGATGAAACTAACGTTTGGTACATCAAAGTCCACTGAACAATTGTGTCATGAAAGATTCATCCTTTTATTCCGCGTCCTCTCGGATGCTTTACATGCCAAAAGTATGGTCGCGAGTCAATTGCTTGTATATTTAACATCTCATACTTACATTGTGGGAAATGCTCCACAATGGGTCGTGGTACAGAGGCTACAGAGTGCTGCAATTTCCATGTCTTCCATTTCAGTAGAGACCAAGCTTGTCTTGTGTTCAAAACTAAGGAGGAGGTGTGCGCAACTGAGGTACTGACTGGTGCTTTGTGGTTCGAGGCTAGAGAGCAGGTCTATTAGAAATCCTCCCCGACAGCCTCTGCCTCCTATTCTTCAACTGTACAACGACCTCAGCTGTGTACTATCGCTATACTAACCCTCATTCAAGGTGCATCACGTCTCACGGCTTCGTCTCTTCGCTCCCAGTCACCTACCCAATATCCCAAATCTGCTTCTTGTGTTCCATTTGAAGGTCATCGCAGCAGGTGACAGGTCCAGAAACTTGCCGCCTTCCACCAGCAGAGAGTATGTAAACAACAAACAACGTACAGGACGCCCGCCAGGCTTGGACGCTGCTAGGCATGTATCATTATTAGTCATGTATCATAAGTATTAAAGTCAGTAACCAAGCAATGGCTTTATATCAACCCTACAACCAAGACTTCCCCAGCAACTCAGAACACTACAACGTCCAATAATTTTATGGAAAGTGACACTATTCGCGACCGATCGAGGTCCCCTAGAACTTCCCCTACACCAACAAGTCTCATATGAAGCTCCACCCTGAGAAGTAACCTCGATCCATTTAACCAAAACTTTCACCATTTTACAATGGAACTTCTGTGTCATTACGACCAAACAAGTGTAAGTTTAATTTCTTTTAGGATTGCAAAGCCCCTCTGCTACTTGTCTACAGGAGACACTCCTAACCAATAGTCATGCACTTTTATTCTCAGACTCTACCACTTTACCATTGCCACAAATATGTCTGAGTTGTCTCGGAGACTTCAACTCAATGTCTCTGAGTTGAAGAGCAGCAAAATTGCTGATTCTCCAACGACCAAGGAAGGAAGGATGGACACACCTCAGAATGGCCAGGACAGCATTGAGGCGAGATGGGCAGCCTTCCTAGATGCAGTCTACTCTACTGCCCTTGAGTATCTCGGACCTGCAGAAAACAGAAGTGGTTCGGCGAAAACCATGAGGAGATCTAGGTTTTTGTTGCACAAAAAAATACCTGTTCTGTGCACTACAGATGACCCTACATCACGAGGGAAGAAAGATGCCCTTTGCCAGTGCCCGAAGGTGCAAAGAAAACTCCATGAGATGCAGGATGCATGGATTAGCAAGAAAGTCAATGAAATCCAAGGTTTCACAGTCACGACACCAACCGTTTCTATGACACTCTAAAGGCTGTATACGGACCACATCTCTCTGGCTCTACTTCCCTTCTCACTGCAGATATGACTCAACTGCTGACAAAGGAGGAGTAGCAGATCTTGGACAGATGGGTTGAACACTTTGATCATGTTCTTAACCGCCCTGCCTCAATGATGATGCCATTACTCACCTATCTAAAGTGAAGATCAACCAGGACATTCATAGACCTCCCACAAACGAAGCCAGGAAGGCCATCCGGCAGCTTTCCTGTGGCAAAGCACCAGGATCCCTGCTGAGGTGGACAAAACAGGAGGCCCAACCATGATGCAGAAACTGACAAACCTTTTCCAGTCCATGTTGCATGAAGGGAAGGTCCTACAACAGTTAAAAGATGCCAGCAGAGTTCACATCTATAAGAAGAAGGGCAACTGTCAGTCTTGCGACTTCTGCACAGAACACGGAATTGTCGATATGATGTTTGCTGTATGCCAGCTCCAAGAAAAAAATGCAAACAACATTGCAACTTCTTCGTGACCTTCGTCGACCTGACCATGGCCTTCGATATCGTCAGGAGAGATGGCTTATGTTAGATAATGTAGAAGTTTGGCCGTCCGGTGTGAAGCAGGGCTGTATTCTCGCCACAACACTCTTCAGCATGGTATTCTCGGTCATGCTCACTGATACCTTCCATGATTACCAGGATGAAATACTCATCAGATACAGGACTGACGGTGGGCTGTTCAACCTCAGGTGGCCCCAGGTCGTTTCAAAGGAGAACGAAACTGTAATAAGAAACTTCCTGTTTGCTGATGACTGCGCCCAAAATGCCAGCACAGAGCAAATGATGCAGCCCGAAATAGACTGCTTCTCATGAGCCTGCGACAACTTCGGACTATCAGCATCAAAAAGACTGAAGTCATGTACCACGCCGTGCCAGGAATACCCTACCAGTAACAGTCAAGGGAGCAGAACCTACAGGCACTTGACAACTTCACCTATCTTGGCACTATACGCTCAAGAGCGGTGAACATAGATGGAGAAGTCAACAACAGGATGGCTAAAGCCAACACTGCCTTTGGAACGTTCAGTGACAATGTCTGGGAGTGGAGGGGCCTCAGCCTTACCACCGAACTGAAAGTCTACCTTGCAGTGGTACTCGCCACCCTTCTCCATACCAGCATAACCTAGACCTGGATCATCAAGAAGTTACATAAGTACTTCCGCACTCCGCACTTGTAAACCATTTCTCAATATTTGGCAGCTTTATTTACAATTATTAAACAGTATATTAGCTCCAAAGCACTAGGAGGCTGTTTATATCAATAATAGCATTTGGTTTAGAAGTTCTGATGCTAGTAAACTGTTTATTAAATGTAAACAGCGTCGTCAAAGATTGAGAAATGATATACAGATTCGTAAGTAGATGCTTAAATGCTGGTTGCACCTTGGCCCTAGACTGTCTACAGCAGGCATGTCAAACAGCTGAATCACTTTCACTTGAGTTGTCTTCACAGACTCCTCCACATCAGGTGGCAAGATTAAATCCCGGACACCAAGGTTTTAGAAATGGACGGTATTTCCAGCGTCCGCACCCTCCGACAGAAAACTCTGGCCAGATGGGCAGGCCATGTTGTGAAAATGCCTGACAGCTGTTTCCCAAAACAGCTGCTGTATGGAAAATTATATCAGATCATACATTCAGGTCAGGGCACAAGAAACGATTCAAGGACTGTTTGAAAGAGACTTTCAAATACCTGCACATCAACAGCAATACTTGTGAGTCGCTTGCTCAGGACTGCCCAACTTAGAAAAGCAAAGTTGCCACAGGCGCCCATACGATAGAACATAGACTGCAGAGGCCCAGAGGAAACACGCCATGTGCAAAGCTAGAGCAACCTCCCCCTCTGAAGCAGCACCCACCCATATATGGCCTGTGTGGGGCCGACCCTTCCGGACCCAGCTTGGTCTCACCCTCCATCGTCTGACACACAGCCACCGAACTTCGACCTGATATAGTGTAGTCATGATCATCTTAAAATCTGAAGGATGAACATCACCACTAGTATAGAATAGATGAAGGTTGCAGTATTGTGATCTTTGTACACAACATCTTGCTTAACATGGTAGTACCTCAGGGTTCAACTCTGGCTGTCTGGCCCATCCACTCCAGCATTCACAATGTCACTAAAACGATGTACTAAATTATCTAACCGAGGACCCATGAGTAGAAAAGGGAACATCACGTTAATTTTGCAGAGCCAAATTTGGAGGAAGGGAACCTCCCTGTTTGCTTAGTCTACTGGTCTGGTTCTGAGGCATTTGATGTTGATGGGCTTATTTATCTTTATGATGAATTTTCTCGTCGTAAAGTAATTGTTGGAGATTTTAATGCGAATCATCCTGAGTGGGGAAGCTATCAGGTTCATAGGTGAAGCATCCAAGTAGCGAATTTATTTCTCAATATGAATTGCTCTCTTCTGAATGGTTGTAGTGATAGTCGCGTTGATGATCAGTTTGGCAACGATTCTGTTATAGATTTATCTTTGCTCTCTCCGAATACAGCATCAAGCATGACTTGGAATATTTATGACGACTCCCTGGGAAGTGACCATTTCCCACTCAGTCTTCTCTTACACCTCTGATGCCACAGTTCCACTCAATGTTCCTTGCTATAATTTCATGGAAGGAGATTTGGGTCTCTTCCTGCAGATTGCCAATCTTGATATATCTGGTGATGATATGAACGTGTAAGTTCACAATGTCTCACCTTCACTCACTGGGGCCGCAGATATAGCTCTGTCTAGAACTTCATCATGTCCACTATAGTGTGGAGTTGCCTGGTGGATACCAGCACTCCGCCAAGCATTTAGAAAATGTTATAGACTTTACAGGGTTTTCAATAAACACCCTACACAAAACTATCATATAAATATGCTAGAGCTCAGGTTAGAAGAATAGTTACAGCAGCCAAACCTGAATCCTGGTGGAACTGTTTTACTGATCAATAAAGGCACTCCTCGCGGCTATGTCTAGTCTGTAATCCTCAGGCTATATAAAAAAAATATAGAGTCCTGTACCCCTATCCCTCTCCTTATCTGGTGGAACAATCAGCGACTCCCCTCTGGACATCGCCAGTACCCCCGCCAGGAGGTTTGCTTACACAATAGTTCGGTCAATTACCATCCAGATTTTCGGATAGAAGCTCTACAACCTCTTAACTATGAATGAATTTGTCCTTGTACTACAATCTTGTAAATGCAAGAGCCCCAAGTCTCCTGGTGTGACTTATGAGAGGTTGAACCATCTTAGTCAGTAAAATCTGTATAAGTTGCAGGTGGTGATGAACGCGATTCGGATGATATGTCCGTTCCCAAACTCACTGTGCTTCTCGCATGTTGTTCCGAGCCCAAAAAAACCAAGTCAGTTGAGAGATCCATCTTATTGCGTTAATTGACTGCTGGTATAAGGTCATGGAGAAAATTACTAATAAATAGTTTCTTTTTTCCCCTGGTGTCTAGAGTATTCTTAGATAATTGACAGTGTAGCTTCCACACACTCGGAAGCACTCGAGATCGGTGAGTCTGAAATAAAATACACTGCAAGCCTTCAGCTGCCAGCACAACCTCCCTACATTTTTCGATTACATAATAGCCTGTGACATAGGGCAGTGTTTTAAACTACGCTTATATTAGCATTAGTTATAACGAGGAACAGTTTCCTGCTTCCGTTCCCAGAAACCTGAAATGCACACTGAATGCTGATTATTTTGCGTTGTGGCATGTCTCTCCCAATGTGCAATTTTTGGCAGGGCAGGTTTAAGCTGCAGTTGAGTCTGTCCAACTTTGGGCAATGCAGTGGAAGGGGAGGGGGGTTAGTTTTCAGCCATTAAACGTGTCGTTGTCGTTTTTCCGCCATTCTTTCAAGCCCACGAACATGACGTTAATCCTTGTTTTCAACGCGATATCAGTCAGATATTTCGTATAGCAGCTCAACTGGCAAGCTCACACTGAGTACTTAGTTTCTAAATACAGCAGCTCCCGTATTAGTGTGAAGAACCAGAACTTCTTGGGGAGCCAACTTTAAATCTTTATTAATACTGTATTATTGATTACATCTAAATTAAGTAATGTTTCACTTTAACGAGTGAAACAGCCCTGAGGCAGTTTAATGTAATACAGAATGATTGTTTACATGTGTCTTGGAGCCTGCTTTACCTGACAGAGTAGAAGTATTTGAAGGCAAATGTGGTTTCTCTCTATTTCCGTCAATCTGCCTTTAAGATAGTGACTTCTGAGGGAATGGAAAACCACTATAGTTCCCACCCAGCCTACAATGTTATTACTGAGCACCACCAGTTCCATCGCGGCTGCTCCTGCCTCGACGCTGGACCCGTGGCTACCGACACTACTGTCCACCGTGACAATGTCGCCGCAGTTCTCACAGAGCCTGGAATGTCCTGCTGCAGGTTCCGTTCCCCGGCAGTCAGGCTCTACTTCATGTAGCTGGTACCACCGTCACTAAGGTGGATAATCTGATGCTATGAAGGTCAGAGACTTGGGAGTC
>NC_091188.1:15973473-15980973 GCF_040958095.1 Procambarus clarkii
GGGTCGGGGGCTGGGGGTCGGGGGCTGGGGGTCGAGGGCTGGGGGTCGGGGGCTGGGGGTCGAGGGCTGGGGGTCGGGGGCCGAGCACGACACACAGACAGAGAGGCGCGCCCACCGACAAGGGGAATATTTTCAGCTTAACGTATCGCGAACGATTCCGATAACTGATGGCTTCCTCGAATACCACTCATCCCCCTCCCCCCCACACCTCCCCTCCTCCTTTCCCTTCACCTCCACCCCTCCCCTCTATCCCCCTCCCCCACACCTCCCCAGCCAGCTCCTCCTCGTCTCGTGCGAGAAGCATCGGAAATCTCCAATCAAGGAATCTGTCGGAAATTGACGTAATGCATATTCCTGCAGTGGACGGGAGAGGGAATGGTGGGGAAGGGTGGATGGGAGGGGAAGGGCGTATGGGAGGGAATGGGTGGACGATTGGGTTGAGGGGTGGACGAGAGGGAGAGTGATAAGGAGAGGTAGACAGTAAGAAAGTGACGGCTCCTCTGGGGATCATGAGTATTTTAGGCATGTACAGTGAGTGACATTTAGCTAAGAATTAAGAATGATGACATGTTACTATTTAAGTAAACATCGTAAATTAAACATCGTAAAGACACGATGTTTTGGACCTAACTTTAGCTGGACTCAAAATGCCTGCCAGTGATTTAAGGAGAAGAATTTTTGATTTTTCGAAGAAAAGGAATGGTGCTCAAGCACATGGATGGTCGGAGATAGAACGCCGACCTGCATGAAGCGAGACCATCGCTGTACCTTCCAGTCCAAACATTTGAGCAGTTCAGGACTAAGGTATGACTATTGGTTGGTCAGAAGGCTCATGGATCGAGTGCTAAGGGAGGAATTCAACCACCACCACACCGTGAACAATCTAGTAAAAGCAACGCAATATGGTTTTGTTAAAAATAAATCCTGCCTTTCACCCCTGCTCTCATTTTTGGAGACGTTAACCAACCAATCAAAGAACTACGAGTGAACGTAGTATACATGGACTTCACTAAAGCTATTGATAAGGTATTACATTAAAGACTGGCAAGGGTTGATTAGTACACGGTATAAATGGTAGACAAGTTGAATGGATAAAACAATGGTTAATACAAAAAAAGCAAAGGGTCGTATTAAATGTACACGAATCTGACTGGAGAAATGTGGTGAGTGGGGTACCGCAAGGTTCCATTTTGGGGCCAACATTTTTTTGTTGAACGCATCAATGACTACACCAGTGAGAATATTTCACACTACATCACCAAGTTAGCAGATGGCGCTAAAATTTATACTAACGTTGGAAGTGACAATGATGGTGAGGCCTTACAAAGAGATCAACATGAACTCCACAAATGATCAGATGACTGGCAACTCTCAAATCAACAACATTAGCTTGCAGCAGATTGAGAAGGGCAGTTAAGGAAAGTTGGAGCATACAATTAAGGAAAGTTGAGGGGAGATTGATGAGGTCAAGGGATGTTGAGGGGGCGGGGGGGGGGGGAGGGGGTTGATGAGGTGACGGGTAGCGTATGAGGGGAGGTAGATTAAGTCACGGGTAAGAGAAGTTGAAGGGAGGAGAGGGATACCAAGGGCGGCCCTACAAGCCGCATGTACTGTTCCTTGTCCCTTGGGTAACATGGCGGCCAGACGACAGCACGGAAGAGAAATAAGAAGAGGACAATGCAAAAGGGTAAGACGGAGAAAGAAAGGAAGAAGCGAGCAGTGAGGTAAAGACAAAAATTAGGAAGGAAGGACTGGAGGGGAGAGGGCTGAGGAAAAGAGAAGGGAAGAAATGACTCAACGCTGAATGATCTCACAACAAGAGAACACTGAAGGTCAAGCAAAGAAAACGGGACATGTCACTCAAAGTGTCGACCAAAATTACCCTCATTCACTTTCGCGAAACTCCTAACCCCCGCCCCACTCCCTCCCCCTGACTCCTAACCCTCTGACACCTAACCCCCTTCCCCCCCCCCCATCCCGTTTTTTATTAAGCATTTCCAAGTAGCCACAGTTCAGTCCGCATCAACTTACACGAATTCTTGTGCATCCATCTTCAATTTTCGCTCTAATACCACACCAACTCAGCGGTACGACCCAAGCGGCTTGACACCCAAGCAGGAGCTGCAACAAAGGCAAGGAGACCTTGACTGAGGGAAGGCCGACTCTAAGGAGTAATACCATTAAGGTCTCGGGTACCCGAGAGTGACGTGTTCCACCGAGGGATGGCGGCCTGCTGCCTCACGCTCATGTCTCACTGGTGATGGAGTCAACAGCACGACGTTAGTCTCACCAGCTGAGTGTTGGAGACAGTCATGAGCTGACCTCCCCGGGCCTAGCCTCCGGGTCCACGGGGCCTAGCCTCCGGGTCCACCGGGCCTAGCCTCCGGGTCCACCGGGCCTAGCCTCCGGGTCCACCGGGCCTAGCCTCCGGGTCCACCGGGCCTAGCCTCCGGGTCCACCGGGCCTAGCCTCCGGGTCCACCGGGCCTAGCCTCCGGGTCCACCGGGCCTAGCCTCCGGGTCCACCGGGCCTAGCCTCCGGGTCCACCGGGCCTAGCCTCCGGGTCCACCGGGCCTAGCCTCCGGGTCCACCGGGCCTAGCCTCCGGGTCCACCGGGCCTAGCCTCCGGGTCCACCGGGCCTAGCCTCCGGGTCCACCGGGCCTAGCCTCCGGGTCCACCGGGCCTAGCCTCCGGGTCCACCGGGCCTAGCCTCCGGGTCCACCGGGCCTAGCCTCCGGGTCCACCGGGCCTAGCCTCCGGGTCCACCGGGCCTAGCCTCCGGGTCCACCGGGCCTAGCCTCCGGGTCCACCGGGCCTAGCCTCCGGGTCCACCGGGCCTAGCCTCCGGGTCCACCGGGCCTAGCCTCCGGGTCCACCGGGCCTAGCCTCCGGGTCCACGGGCCTAGCCTCCGGGTCCACGGGCCTAGCCTCCGGGTCCACGGGCCAAGCCTCCGGGTCCATGGGCCTAGCCTCCGGGTCCACGGGTAAGCCTCCGGGTCCACGGGTAAGCCTCCGGGTCCACGGGTAAGCCAAGCGAGCAACAAACCTCAGATTCGCAGGTGAACATCAGATACGAATGTAAAACACGGGTAAACAATTAAACATCTCGAGCAAAGGTAAACCTGAGGTACACAGATATACCTCAGGTACACACACGTACCTCATAATCCTCATAATCTCAGGTATATATACTCGTAAACTAAACATAGTTTTATTTTAATTTTCTATAAATTTTTTTTTTATATTTTAAAGTGTATACTCACAACACTTCCTGGAGAGCAGGAGTGTACTATGAGTGGTCATGTGTGACAAGTATGATCAGAAACTATAAGGATCAAGGGTCACTGGATTAGATAGCTTACAGTTGAGAAGGCTGAACATACTAAACACATTATCACTCTCACTGTCTTTCTCTCTGTTTCTCTCTAAAAATGTGTAGGCCTTTTTTCTATGTCGAGTATTATATATATATATATATATATATATATATATATATATATATATATATATATATATATATATATATATATATATATATATATATATATATATATATGGGGATACCACCACTGGTGCAATTGTATGGACCCATAGCCTCAGAGAAGAAAATAAAGAGTATTCCGAGAAGAAGACCTTGTGGATTCACACTGAACACCTTAATACTTTCTTCTATCACCACTATTCTTTTTTTATTTATTTTATTAATTTTATCACAGTTTACAGAAAACAAACTTATGGAGTGGGAAGAGATAATGAAGCCCATACAGAAACAGAGAGGACTATCAAAACTGATGGAAAGAGCAGATAACCCTGATGAATGATGACTGCAAGAAACAGATGGAGCAATTAGGAGAGAATCTCGAGGGAAAACTAAATACAACTCAGGAACTACATAATTTCAGACCCTAGGAGACTGTAGCTAATAATGAACTATCTACGTGTAATACTTGCTCCACAGGGGTGACTACCTGCCAACCCTTCCACTCACAACTAAGAGGTCGTGCTTCCTAGGCTATGATAACCAGTGTTACAATTGCAGCCTACTTTGAAAATATTTGCTACACATCAAACTTGCTAGGTTAGGTAGGTTGCATTGGATCGTTCATTTCTGGCTAGGATAGGAGGTTGGGTTGATAAATGAAGATCAGGGACTGCACCAACGACACAGAATAATACTATTATAACTTTGCTGAAATAAACAATTGCGAATTCAGATAAGCTGAGCGTAAAATGCGATTACAATTCAGAGTACCCCAATTATATTAATTGCCAATTATGTTGTGCAATCGTACACACTAATTGTGTCTATTTTCCAGGTTTTAAAAAATTTCTGCTAAACACGCACTCTGCTGAGTTTGTGATGAACATAATTCCACCTTCCTGAAGACTGTAGAATTTCATAAAAATATTTTGTTCTGAATAGGATATAAAATCCCTTTTGACTCTGATTTCAGAAATTTCAATGAATTGCAAATATGACTCGGAAAATATATACTTTGAATGGCACCGCTAGCTTGTGACCACATGGATGAACACCGAGACGTAAGTATGGGGGCTGGAGGCCGGAATAATCAATGTTTGAGCGCACATCGAAACGAAAATAAAATTACAACAAAGAAGAGACTGAGCTACACGAGGAATTTATGGAATCTCCACCCACAATTTTCAACAGAGATGCAGCAGAGAGAGGTCAGAAGAGATGAACCAAAAGTGACAAACTCAATACGATCTGCTGATATTATGCATTGAATACATTTAAATATGGCTTATCTATAAGATCTTATGAAATATGCAGATATAATCACCAAAAGAAATGAGGAATTACCCCTTAATACAGCCACATGTCATTCCCCCCAAAAATATAAATTTCCACCAATAACTGCCTAACAGATCGCTTAATAAGAGAATGTTACGACAGACTGCCCAGGATTTTATATCCAGGAAACGAGGAAAATAAAACAATGAATGCAAGCAACTATATATAGAAACAGCCACAGGCATGGTTTCTAGCAAAATGAAGAAGAAGAAGAAGAATTGTTAGACCAAAGAGCTACCAACAACTTTGTCAAATCCTAGACAGAATACTAGCTGGCACTTCTACTAGTCCCCCCAAAATTAACACCAAGTAAAATGCTCAGCATATCCACACATACGATATCATTATTCACATTTTCCATTTTATTACAAACCACCTAAATAAGATACAGCATTTACAACTGTAGTTGAAACTCACACAAAGAACTAATGCGACAGCAAAATATTGCTACCAGTACACAATCTTTTCAGATGTGACGAGAAACACAACCTGCAGGACTTGTGTCAGCAAAGCACTGCCCTGTCTAAGCTCTCGACATGACACTCACTCATCAGCACTAAGCTGCTAAACACAAATAATATAGTGGAAGTACTGATAATTAAAACAGAAATATTGAGCGAGGTAATTGTACTTGTACATAAATCACCAAATGCAGATCAGAAGCCTGACGACGAAACTGCACATCAGAAGACGGAGACACGACGACATTTCGGTCCGTCGTTTCTCCATCTTCTGATATGTGGTTTGGTCATCATATCTTCAGCCCCGTTACTGTGACTCATCGTCTGCAGATAAGAAGCTGTTGAATGAAGATATACTTCTTAGAAAATCTCACAAGCCCAGCCGCCGATCATCATTTTAGCTAGTGGCTTAAATTTACTGCTCCTAAAATTAAAAGAAAAATGACAGGCACCTTCATATTAGGTAAAATTCCAAGAAATATTCAAGATGAATATTCACAAAGAAATAACCTCCTGCTGATGTGAAACAGATTTGGCATAAACCAGCAAATAGTGTAATCAAAATAAGAGAGAAGAAATTTCAGCAAAATAAATTTGTATTGTAAACACACATTACCTGGGAACTAATAAAGCACTACCTAACATAAATAAGCGTAAAAGAATAGTTTGATAACGCAAACCTAAATACGTTCCTGGAGAAAATAATAGCAGTAGCACTAGATATATATATCAAGCCACATACCATTAAGAAAAATGAAAGATAAAAAGTTTAGAGGAGAATGGCACCTTCTTCATAGGCTAGGACAGATCACATATCCACCCACACGCTCCACTCTCTCCATGAACGATAAGGTTGGCTGTGTAAAAAAGTGTGAGCGATCGAACTAAAGCTTCACTAATTATACATAATCCAGAAGGGGCAGAGAGAGAGAGAGAAAAAGGAGAGTCAGTGAAATTAGGCCGAACCCAAAATATTTCATCTCCTTTGCAGAGTTTAGGGAAAAAACGAATCATTTATTTAATCTTTGACAAGAGATGGTGAAACTTTCACTGACGACCACAAACAAATGAGTGAAATACCGAGGATACAGTAAGACTATTATAATTTAGCACTTAAACTAATTTGAAGATCGACAAATAAAATGTTTTTATGAATGTGACGCCAACTTCTACTGATATATCGGTTTGCACTAACTCTACTCGACTCTGAAGTAGCCGTAGGCAGAATGTCCATGCACTCCTCCTCAGACCCAGTCATGGAATATATTTACAAAGAATTAAAAAAATATATATTATAGGCCTTCAAATAATTGGGAGATTTCACCTGGATATCAGTGTTATTATCCACACCCTTAAAATGGCGGCGGTTGCACTACTCCAGAACTAGCGTAGTACACAGACGTTATTAACCAATGGCACTAACATCACACATCATAAACACCTTTAAAGGGCGCTTAAAAGCAAGATCGCAAACCACATGGACTCACAATGTGCACATAATGCTGGCCAATATGGGTTTAGAGCAGGATGCTCCCAACTATGGCAGCCTTTGATGCCACCTGAAGACAAACAAAACGATGATGTAACATATACAGATTACGCAAAAGTTTTCACAAATGTGACCATAGTGTAATTGCACAAAGAATGCACACAAACGGAATTACTAGCAAAGTAGGAAGAATGATCTCATCTCTCCTAACGAGCAGAACTCAAAAAGAGTAATTACCAACAAAGTAAAATCCGGATCATCAACCGTGGAATGCTTAGTCTACCAGGTTCTTGCTACAAGTACTTGCTCTAGTAATTGTTCTCATTACTATATCGGGCGTAGCGAATGACAAACTATTGTAACCTACCATCCTGTGAAGACGACCGCAAGATGTTTATGACAGTACACAATGCAGAGGAGACCGCAGACTTTCCCACTGATATAAATCAGGTGATTCAGCGAGTCACAGAAAACAACACAATGTTCAATGTAGAGAAGTTCCACCGACTTTGTAATGGTAAAGTCGAAACCATTAAAACGACAACCACATATAAAATGCAGTCAAATCTAATGAGAAAAAGCAATGTAAAGGATAATCTTGACAGAAAGCCTTACTTCTAACATATACAACTAAGTAGCTATCCAAACAGGAAAAAAATGACAGGCTGGATAAAAAAAAAACATCTCAACAAGAGATGCCAAACCAATAATGGTATTTTTTATGACAAAAGTT
>NC_091188.1:15985973-16060973 GCF_040958095.1 Procambarus clarkii
CGTGTGTGTGTGTGGGGGGAGGGGGTGCGCGTGTGTGTGTGTGGGGGGGAGGGAGGGGGTGCGCGCGTGTGTGTGTGTGTGTGTGTGTGTGTGTGTGTGTGTGTGTGTGTGTGTGATAAAAATATATGTAGTAGAAGTAATTGAGAAAAAATAGATTTGTTAGAAAGGCTGGATCCAAGAGTTAATACCTCGATTCTGCAGGCACAAATAGTATATACACACAAACTTCAGACATCATTTCAAGAGTAGATATAATAGATAATTTCACTATGTGACAAATGTTGCACGAAATTTATCATTTTTTTCGGTGTATCTCAATCATTTTTAACATTGATTCAAACAAATTTATTATTTCTCTATCATCAACCATAACATAGTTTTACTTTAATTCTGACTTTTAGAATCTGAAGAGTCATATGTATATTAGTGTGAATAGCCTTTTCACCTGCATATCTCAAATCTTCTTTTTAAATTTAAAAAAATCACAGTTTCTCGTTTCAGTTTGCTTTCTAGAATTGCAAATCTGAATTTTTTTACTAAATTTCAAATAGTGCAACAAAAATAAAAAAGGCAGATACATTCTGCTACTATGTTTATGGATGTTTTGGCCAGTGTGTTTTGGACCAAAGCAGATATCACATAACATTGTGAATGTTTCCAGTTTCTGGATAACCCATAAACTGCCCTTTACGATGCCTGTGGGTAACCAAGACAAGCCTTGGGCCCCTTATATAATGGGCGGAACCTGTCGATCTACTCAAGAAGGATGGTTAAGAGGTTCTATGCCCTTTGCTATTCTTAGACTACTTAACGGAATGGAACTATCAGGGGAAAGCGCCAAGCCATTACGACTATATAGCACTGGGAAGAGGTCAGGATTAGGGATGGGACGGGGAGGAAGGAATGGTGCCCAACCACTTGGCCGGTCAGGGGATTGAACGCCGACCTGATTGAAGCGAGACCGTGTCTCTACCGTTCAGCCCAAGTGGTTGAGTGAACTTAAGACTCACCATAACGACTGCTGTTTCTTCATGAGTGAAGGTACAGGAAGGTCAAGGAAGGCGAGTTGGTCTGTATCCACACACACACACACACACACACACACACACACACACACACACACACACACACACACATGGGGACATGGGGACATGATCACAACCTACAAAATCCTCAGGGGAATCGACCGGGTAAACAAGGATGAACTATTCAACACTGGTGGGACGCGAACAAGGGGACACAGGTGGAAGCTGAGTACCCAAATGAGCCACAGAGACGTTAGAAAGAACTTTTTCAGTGTCAGAGTAGTTAGTAAATGGAATGCATTAGGAAGTGATGTGGTGGAGGCTGACTCCATACACAGTTTCAAATGTAGATATGATAGAGCCCAATAGGCTCAGGAATCTGTACACCAGTTGATTGACAGTTGAGAGGCGGGACCAAAGAGCCAGAGCTCAACCCCCGCAAGCACAATTAGGTGAGTACAATTAGGTGAGTACACACACACACACACACACACACACACACACACACACACACACACACACACACACACGCCGTCTTCTGTTGAAGCCGTTCCTCATGACTGTCATTCATCAATAGCACAGCCACCAGCAAATGTAAGTAACTGTTACTTGTTAGAAATATTACTATATTACTTGTACTTTTAGTTACTAAAACTTGTAATTAAAAGGTATTTTTTTTATTTCAGGCGGAAGAGGATATAATGACTTTGTCAACGGTCAGCAAAGAGCGGTAATCAAGAAACTATCAACTTCCCTTTCCAAATGAACGCGAACTGGATGACCTGATCGGGGACTCGGCTCTCACAAAGTCAAGAGCTGAACTTTTAACATCAAGGTTAAAAACAAGAACAAAAAGAGTGGAATTTACTAGAGGACGACGGCAGGTCACCGTGTACCGAGACAGGCCGACAGAATTTGCAGTTTACTTTGATGATGTTGGAGACCAGAGTTACTATAAGGACGTGGCTGGTCTGTGCCCTGTTGTTGGGGTGTGGACGCGTGACCTCGCTGAATGGCGACTGGTTATAGGCAGTCCGACTCGGTGCCTCAAAGTGTACTTCACTAAATACTAAACAATATTATTTGTCAAAATTTCGATGCTTGGCGGAAACTAAAATGACTGTAAAACTCTGTCCTAAAAAAAAAAAAAATTTGAAAACACAAATTTTAAATTAACAAAACATGTTTTACATAGTGGAACAGGTTGTGGGGGCCATTGAATCTGACATCTCAGTGGTTGGAAAAGCGGGTCCAAAACCCGGCGTTCGAGCCTGGAGGCACAATAGGTAGTCACACACACACATGAAATACCAAGGAGGGCCAGCGGCCACTGTAGCTTTGATTACATAGTTGTTACGAAGGTTGTGGCGTGCGGGAGGGTTGAGGCGCCTGTAAGACAACCTTCCATAACGACCACTACCAGGTCAGGGCATGAAAAAGTGTCACTAGTGGCACTTCATAACGAGCCAGTACAAGGATACTGAAGGAAGGTTTATACCATTAGAATATGGGTGATAAAAAAAAGTAACGCGTTTGGTGAGCAGCCCGTCCTCCTAAGGTTTCCCAACGTCAATAAACTGTCGTACTAAAGTGCCCTTATCTTAACCTACCAGAAGACCCATAACAGAAAACGGGGACAGTATATCAATTTCGTGAACCGTTACCATTTTTTAGCCCGACAAATTGTTTTGCCTTAAGATGACTTCCTGGTATACATCAAAATGCGAAGTTCTATTAGGATGACGGGTTGTGGTGAGAGCGAGAGCTGATGCAAAAATAATAGGTAAAATAAGGCAGAACAGATGTGAAGCACAACATGTGTAGGGTGAAGCTTGACGACACAAAAGAATTGAGACAAAATAAGTAACATTTGAGAGATGATGATGATCTAAGGAAAAGGGGCAGACTAAAGTATTATATAGTTACATTAAGACGAAGATGTCGGTAAAGGATAAAATGATTAGAACATGCAAAATGATGGTAAACTGGGAATAATAAAGAAGTGTGCGGCGAATTCGATAAAATTATTTCCTGCAAGTTGTTATAGGGATTGGTTGAAGGAAAGGTTGAACAACACTTAAAAAGATATACGTTTTGTTTCTAAACATCAACATTAATTCAGTAAACTGAACTTGGCAGTATAAGAAATCTGCTTGGGCAGAATATAATCATTAATATGCTGCCCAAGCATATTAATGCTGGGGCATTTATCATCAGGTGCCCGAAGTGATGATAACAAACAAGTCTTCGTCTTTGGCTGTTATGATTTAATGTTATATATACAGGTACATGGGATGAGTATGGGGTGCATAATAAAGAAAGAAATTGAAACTGAATTGTTACGATTTGTTCGGGTTCGACACATCCTGTATGAGAGCCGCTGGTGTGTACGCAGCACCGGCATGGATGTCCACCTCATCCACCAAAGTAAATCAGGTAAACGGACAAAGCTTTGCAAGAAGCTGAACTGAGGCACGAGGAGAGCGCTGGAACTGGACCTCACCACTGGACGAGATGATGAATAAGGAAGATTAATAACGACTTGTGATGTTACATGGGGGGGAGGGGGGAACTGAAGAAGCAAATCAACAAGGAGCATCGAATGCCTGACACTTGGATGAGTTACGAAAACAGTTGCAAATAAGTGGTTCAAGGCTCGACCCTTCCAACATGTTATTTAATCCGAGTTACAGACTGCAAGTCATTGATATTTAGAATGAATGAGCCAACGAAGGCCTTTCCTGTCGTGCGCTGGCCGTGACGAAGGAATGATTGCCATCACATAGCTTTAGTGATCAGCATTTCAACACGTTAAGTAAGCACATCTTGGTGAGTAATCTGATAACAGGAAATTAATGTGTCGAGAAAGTACACACACTGCATACAATTCATCATATCGACCTGACACTTTCGTGAATAACTCACGACCCCTAACCAAAGAATCATTACAAGGATTTCTATTAGCATGGAATGGAGGTAAAAATGACCAAGGAGCCATTATTATAGGAACCAAAAGTGATAACGATCGCATTATTTATGACCCCAGACAGTAGTACTAAATGGGGTATATTGACCTGACAATCAATGAATCCTATGAGTTAGTGGACGTATGAATGGGTTTTGCGGGAAGGGAATTGGTTGATTGGTGTATTGGCTGAGCAATTGGCTTACTTCCTGGTAAGCTGGCTAGCCTCTCGCCTAGTTGACTTCTATGTCATCTGGCTTTATGCATGGTAAATTAGCTGATTGGTTGTTCGGTTGATGGGCACATCGGTTGATCATGTTCTTGGTTGATTGGCTGAAAGACTGATTATTTCGGCTGGCGTTTGGTCGTTTAGGGTATTTCCTGGATGGTTGGATGTCTGGATTAACTTGCTTCTGGTCGACAGAAGCAAGAATAATTATCCACTGGCTGGGTGGATAGATTGCTGCCTGGGTGAAAGGAAGACTGATTGGGTGGATGGTCGACAGACTTGGAGGATGGGTGACTGGCTTTTTGTCTGGTAGGATGATCGAGTTAATCGACTCTTACTGGGTGTTTGGGAGGTTGTCTATGCGTTGGACTGGTTGGCATGCTTGCCTGCAGTCTGGCTGGTAGAATAATTGGCTGGCTCGTTGACAGGCTGGATTCCTGGTTGGCTGACTGGTCGCCAAACTGGTCGCCTGACAGACTGGCTGGCTGGGTAGCGAGAGTGAGAGGTGGGGTGCATATTGATTTTGGAAATGGAATAATATGAGCGAATTGCACGCAAACACAGACACGCTCAGGCCTTACACACACACCCACGCACGGGTATACACTACACATTCCTTCATTCACATTGATAGCCACACACGCACCACAACGCGAAGCGCTACATTCAGATGTCTTCATTCATAATCACAACGAGTAAAATATAACGTTGTTCATTCACACACTCACACATATGGTCTCAACTTACAAACATGTGTACACAAATTTAAACACACACACACACACACACACACACAGTAAATCGTCAACGAGACTCGTACCAGAGTTGCGAGGGATGAGGAACGAAGAGAGACTGAAGGAACTAAACCTGACGACGTTAGAAGGGAGGAGGAAAAGAGGAGGGGGGGGGGGGGAATTTTTAAAATACATATTATAAATATTATATATATATATATATATATATATATATATATATATATATATATATATATATATATATATATATATATATATATGCACACACACACACACACACACACAGTATGTGTGTGTGTGTGACATCGCAAGCAAGGCAAAGGCAAGGCAAGGCAAGGCAGACATCGCATCGCATCGCAAGCAATGACATCGCAAGCAAGGCAAAGACTCAGCCTAAATTGTTGCATAGCCACATTAGGAGAAAAACAACAGTAAAGGAACAGGTTATGAGATTAAGGATAGGGGCGGAAGGATTCACTACAAATGACAAGGAAGTGTGTGAGGAATTGAATAAGAAATTCCAGGAGGTCTTCACCTTAGAACAAGGAGAAATTCCAGAGGTAAGTGAGGGAATAGCTAACCAGGAACCACTGGAAGAGTTTGAGATTACCAGTGGGGAAGTAAGGAAGTGTTTACTAGAGTTGGACGTGACGAAGGCTATAGGCCCAGATGGAATCTCCCCTTGGGTTCTAAAGGAAGGAGCAAGAGAACTGAGCCTACCACTCTCCATAGTGTATAACAAATCACTGGCAACAGGGGAACTGCCAGATATTTGGAAAGCAGCTAACGTAGTCCCGATATACAAGAAAGGGGATAGACAGGAGGCACTGAACTACAGGCCAGTGTCCCTAACCTGCATACCATGCAAGCTGATGGAGAAGATTGTGCGAAAAAAACTAGTGGAGCATCTGGAGCGAAGGAACTTTGTAACACAGCATCAACATGGGTTCAGGGATGGCAGGTCCTGCCTCACAGGGTTACTTGAATTCTACGACCAGGCAACAAAAATAAGGCAAGAAAGAGAAGGGTGGGCAGACTGCATATTTTTGGATTGTCAGAAAGCCTTTGATACAGTGCCACACAAGAGGCTAGTGCGAAAGTTGGAGATGCAGGCTGGAGTGAGAGGGAAGGTACTCCGGTGGATAGAGGAATACCTAAGCAACAGGAGACAACGAGTCTGTGTGAGGGGTGAAGTCTCAGATTGGCGAGACGTCACAAGTGGAGTCCCGCAGGGGTCAGTCCTCGGACCTATACTGTTTCTGGTATATGTAAATGATCTCCCAGAGGGTATAGATTCGTTCCTCTCAATGTTTGCCGACGATGCAAAAATTATGAGGAGGATTGAAACAGAGGATGATAGTAGGAGGCTACAAGATGACCTGGATAGACTGAGTGAATGGTCCAACAAATGGCTGTTGAAGTTCAACCCGAGTAAATGCAAAGTAATGAAACTAGGCAGTGGAAACAGGAGGCCAGGCACAGGATACAGAATAGGAGATGAAGTACTTAATGAAACAGACAGAGAGAAAGATCTAGGAGTTGATATCACACCAAACCTGTCTCCTGAAGCCCACATAAAGAGAATAACGTCTGCGGCATATGCGAGGCTGGCTAACATCAGAACGGCGTTCAGGAACCTGTGTAAGGAATCATTCAGAATCTTGTACACCACATATGTAAGACCAATCCTGGAGTATGCGGCCCCAGCATGGAGCCCGTACCTTGTCAAGCACAAGACGAAGCTGGAAAAAGTCCAAAGGTATGCTACTAGACTAGTCCCAGAACTAAGAGGCATGAGTTATGAGGAAAGGCTGCGGGAAATGCACCTCACGACACTGGAAGACAGAAGAGTAAGGGGGGACATGATCACAACCTACAAAATCCTCAGGGGAATCGACCGGGTAAACAAGGACGAACTTTTCAACACTGGTGGGACGCGAACAAGGGGACACAGGTGGAAGCTGAGTACCCAAATGAGCCACAGAGACGTTAGAAAGAACTTTTTCAGTGTCAGAGTAGTTAGCAAATGGAATGCATTAGGAAGTGATGTGGTGGAGGCTGACTCCATTCACAGTTTCAAATGTAGATATGATAGAGCCCAATAGGCTCAGGAATCTGTACACCAGTTGATTGACGGTTGAGAGGCGGGACCAAAGAGCCAGAGCTCAACCCCCGCAAGCACAATTAGGTGAGTACAATTAGGTGAGTACAGTTCTTACATTCTTGTACAGCCACTAGTACGCGTAGCGTTTCGGACATGTCCTTAAGCCTATATTCCCTGGAATACGACCCCCGCGAAGAATCGTTTTTACAACCAAGTACCCATTTTACTGTTGAATTAAACAGAGGCTACAGTTAAGGATTTGCGCCCAGTAAATCCTCCCCAGCCGGGATACAAACCCATGACAAGGCGCTCGCGGAACGTCAGTCGAGCGTCTTACCACTACGCCACGGAGAATTGATACAGATGTATAAAATGCCTAGAAGAATTGACAATGGAAACAGAGGAATTGTTTATAATGAATATCAACAGAACAAGAGGACACGGATGGAAGCTTGTAACTCAGATGTGTCATATGGACCTTATAAAGTTTTCCTTTAACGTAAGGGAAGTGAATAAATGGAATGACCTAAAGGAGCAGGTTGTAGAGGCTATCTCCATTCATAACTTTAAAAACAGGTATGATAGGGAAATAGGTCAGGAGTCATTGCATTAGACATCCAACGGCTTGAAAAGCGGGGTCCAAGAGTTAGAGGTCGATTCTGCAGGTACAAATAGGCGGGTTACACACACACACACACAACACACACACACACACACACACACACACACACACACACACACAGTTGTGTGTGTTGATTGACAGTTGAGAGGCGGGACCAAAGAGCCAAAGCTCAACCCCCGCAAGCACAAATAGGCGTGTACAAATAGGTGAGTACACACACACACGAGGGGGGATCCCTTGCAGCCGAGTGGACAGCGTTCGGAAGTCGTAGTCCTAAGGGCCCGGGTTCGATTCCCGCTGAGGCAGAAACAAATGGGCAGATTTTTTTTCAACCTGATTCTCCTATTCACCTAGCAGTAAATAGGTACCTGGGAGTTAGACTACTTCTACGGGCTGCTTCCTAGGGATGTGTGTATGTTTGAGTGCGTGTGTCAGAGAAAGGTCTGTAGTAGACATAAGAGGAAAAATAAATGGGTTAAAAAGGCGGTCTCTATGAGCCAATAGCTCGATTCTGCAGCACACATAGTAAATATACACACACACACACACACACACACATAGTAAATATACACACACACACACACACACACACACACACACACACCACACACACATTTTCCCTCTACCTTTGTCCTTTATACCCTCTTTGTCTAATGATTTTGTTGGTTTGCATTTTTGAAATGGTGCAAAAAACAAACCAACAAAATAATTTGAGAAAGGGGGAGTAAAGGACAAAGGGAGACGGAACATCTTCCTGAAAATCGTATATACTAACATAGATGAAGCAAGATAAAAAAAAATGCTGAAACTAAACGATGTAATACAGCTTAAGATGTCTTATATTGTTGCACTAGGAGACAAAATTCTAAGATGATACTTTTAAATGAGATCGTATTCTCTAGGAGCTGCTCAGTTTGGAGACGTGACAGGAAAGGTAGAGGCGTTGTGGCGCTGAAGAAAGAACAGCTGAAGGCAAAGGTTTTTTTTGATCGCCAACTCACGAGAAGTTTACACAAGGGCACTGGAGATCTGTGATCAGGATGTCAAACTGATACTCATAAATGCCTACAGTCCACAGTCAAGCAACTCATGGACAAAGGAGAAGCTTGGATGACACGCAAGAGGGGTCTCATAACACCATGAGATCTATTATAGTAAGAGTGGATAATGATAGATCACGACTGTTGGTAGTGAGTGACTTCAACTTGAAATGCATAGACTGGGAGGCCGGCGAAGCTAGAACGGAGGACTTTTGGACTGGCAACTTCGAGAACTTCATCTTAAGAGACATTTATGTAACAAGAAGTATCAAGATGCGAGAATGAGGGAAAGGGGATGTTTCTTCAGTGCTGGATCTGATATTCACCAGGAAAGAAGAAGCGATATTTGTTATTCATTACCTTCCTCCCTTTGGCTAGAGAGACCATGTTTTTTGGGGAAAAAAATATGCAATGCTTTATAATCTAGAAGAGAACGAGGAAATATAGCAGTTGAAAAAAACTTGCTTTCAGCAGAGGATATTATGGGGAACTTTAAAAGTTTTTTAATGAATTTGATTAGAAGGACGTTGTTAGGCAATAAAGTATATGAGATTTATGTAAAGTTTTGATATATTATATTATTATTATTATTATTATTATATATATATATATATATATATATATATATATATATATATATATTATATATATATATATATATATATTGTGACGGTAACGCGTTGGTGTTCGGCTGTTCATAAGCTAGGGGTATGGCCTAGTCACATATAGAAACAAAAAATAGAAAATCTGGAACTTCGTCTGTGGTAAGGTAAAGGGAAGACACACAAAACACAAGTAAATTTAACAATGAGATTTTATTTACGTTAGAAAAGCAAAACATGAATAAAATGGACATAAAATTCGTATCAAAATCAATCAAAATCATAAGAATAATCAAATGACAAAATGAAAAGTTACGTTAAGACAAGTGAGTAATAACAAGTGAACAATATACAATCAAATAAGAGGTGCAGGAATATTGGCTTTAAGCTGCCACCTCTCTTAGTACACGTAAGCCACAGCTTAGTCTACCAACGAGACGTGTTAACTTGTTGAAAGCACTGGATATTCTGAGGTCTGTAGGTCGTGTGGCCCCAGACATCAGGTAGGGTGGCGGGTGGATGGCAGGTGCAACTGGACACGCAGCCAATCAGCGATGAGCAGGCGACGTACAGGTAGTTGGGTGGTTCGAGTGGGGGGGGGGGGGGGGAGCAGGTGTTCCCGGTGTTGAATACGTTTGCTCTCTGGCAAACCTTGGAGTTGTATTTGTTGGATATTTCTTCCATATTAGTTGTATAGGGATGTATATAGCGACGAACTTGGGAGGGAAGAGCAGGCTCAATCTCTTGAAGGAGATTATCATCACAATATATATATATATATATATACATACACATATATATATATAAAGGCACAACAAATTTATGTCAAAACAGAAGTGAAGAGCTAGAAAATTTGTCTGGTCCAGGAGAACCGCGAGAAGACAAGTAGAAAACAATTTTGAGAAAGGAATAGCGGACAAATGTAAAACAGAACCAGGCCTATTCTTTAAATTCATTAAAAGCAAATTGCAGTTACAGGATAAAATTCAGAGTTTGAAAACGGGAAACAGATTCACAGAGAATGAAAATGATATACGTGAAATACTAAATGAAAACTAGCAAAGTGTGTTTCTGCAAAATAAAGTTTTCAGAGAACCCGACAACACCAATTCCGAAGTACATTATAGAGTACTTAGAGGTATTTCGAGACAAACTGGGAAAATTACTGAAGTAGCTTGGAAGAAATAAAGCAATTGAATCAGATGGAGTTTCACCTTGCGTTCTAAGAGAATGGTCACCTGAGCTGAGCATTCCACTTCAAATGATATTCCAGACATCTTTGTGTACATGAATCTTAGCAGATGTAACGAAAATCGCAAATATAGTCCCGATCTACAAAAATGGTCGCACAATGTGAACTATAGACACGTATCATTGTCAAGTGTGATCAAAACACTTGAAAAAATAAATAAAACGATATGGATAGAATACCTGGAGAGAAATGGTTTAATTATATTCAAGATGTTTTTCGAGCAGTAAGATCCTGTGTAAGAAGTCTACTTATTTGTTACCGTTGAGCCACAAATTCTTCAGGAAAGAGATGATTGGGTTGACCTTGTTTATCTGGACCTAATGGCCTTTGGCAGTCACACACGAGAGGCTGTTTTGGAAACGAACATTCTGGATGGGTGACAGGGAGACTCGGAGGCAAAGTATCTTTCTGGAGTGCTACTAGTGGAGCACCACAGGGATCAGTTCCTGCACTCAGTAATGCTCATCGTCTATATAAACGTTCTACCAGAAGTAATACACAATTATATGAACATGTTTGCTGCTGATGCTAAGCTACTAGGGAAGGTACGAGACGCAGCCGGTTGTCATGCCCTTCACAAATGACCTAGACAAAATAAGTGCTTGGAGTTAACCAGACCACACACTAGAAGGTGAAGGGACGGCGACGTTTCGGTCCGTCCAGGACCATTCTCAAGTCGATTGTGTTTTCGATTCATTCAATTCATTCTCAAGAAACGTCGTCGTCCCTTCACCTTCTAGTGTGTGATTTGGTCAACATACTTTAGCCACGTTATTGTGACTCATCGCCTGCAAGTGCTTGGAGCACCATGTGACAAATTGAATTCGATTAGAATAAATGCATCTTAGGAAATGTGGCACAGGAGAAAATAAGCCACACACAACATAAAATTTTGCGGAAAAAAATTAAAGAACTCTAACAATTAAAGAGATCTATGAGGCCTAGTCACAGACACTGCGGGGACCTTCACCACCTGGAATCGCCTCAAGGTAAGGGTGGTTCCTGATAGTAGACTGTCACTAGAGTTATACAAAGAACAATGTGCAAGAAACTTTTGCTACGCTTACGAACTTCAGAAACGCTTTTAAATACATGGATAATGAAATACTAAAGAAATTGTTCAAAACTTTTGTGAGGCAAAAACTGGAATATGCAGCATATGTATAGTGCCCATATCTCTAAAAGCCCATTAACAAACTGCTTAACGTACAAGGACATACAACAAAAATTGCTTCCGGAACTGAAAGACAAGAGCTATGAGGTGAGGCTAGACGTGTTATATATACCGAAGCTAGAACAAAAAGATGTATGATCATTACGTAAAAAATAGTATCATAAATCAACAAAATTGATAAAGAAGAATTCTGGAACCCTGGAACTTCAAGAACAAAAGGTCATAGATTTTAGCTACGGAGACAAAGATGCCAAATAAACTTTAAAAGTTCACTTTTTCAGAGTGGTAGAAGGTTGGAACAAGCTAAGTGAGAAGCTGGTGGAGGCCAAAACAGTCAATAGTTTCAAAGCGTCACATGACAAAAGTGTGCTGGGAAGACGGGACACCACGAGCGTAACTCATCCTTTAACTACACTTTGGTAATTACACACCCAAGATGTGCATGTAATTACTAGATGGAATGGAATAAAGGACTACTGATTCACTGATAAAACAGTAATGGCAGAAGAGAAAACTGAAAATCCTAGAGAAACTGAAATAAATAGTAATGCAATGTTCCCCGGACAATACCAGACATCAGGAAGAAAATACCTCCAGCTGATGGTTCGAATTATTAAAGAATTGCAGTCAAAAGTTGATGGTTTGTTGAAAATTTGAAATCCTATTTAAATCAGATCAAGGTTACATGAGGTGTAGTTCAAAGTGATGATGATGGAGCCTATACACTGAATTTATTTACGTAAAACATACAAGCTGAGTAAATATATATAATTTAATAGAGTAATTAGTTTATGCAATTAATCTTTTGCGTTTTATTCATGTTATTGAGTTCCTGTTACGAGTTAAATAATTTGATATATCTTATAATGGATAGCTTGATGTCGGAAAACTGTAAACAATAATTTGTCATCTTGTTCCAATTACTCGCCATCATGGCAAAACGGGTCTTGCTGTTTATTATGCAATTTATATTCTAGTATATTAATGATAGACATAAAGGTATTAATATTATAATTGCGATTATTAAATGAATAATAAATTTTTCCTACACTCAACACTTGTTTTATGAAATGATAGTTAAAGTTGTATATAAACTAATACATTAGTGAAGAGTTTAAATATTAATTATAATTATATTATATTATATTATATTATATATATATATATATATATATATATATATATATATATATATATATATATATGCGGAAAATCCACAGAGAAATATGAAATGAGGTGAACGTTTCGGCTTTGTTAAAGCCTTTGTCAACACCAGACTGACTAAGGAGAAGGGAGAAGGGGGAGGATATATAGGCCGACACCTGACCAACCCATCCCTAGGGTTGGTCAGGTGTAATTAACCAAAATCAGGAATAGCTTAGCTTAAAATGCTCAAAGAGGATTAAGCGGTCAGAGAAAGAAAGATTAAAGAAAAGCCTCATGAACACACAATATATGAATATACAATTATAATGAGACATTGTAAGCCTCTCTATCAGAGTTGTTTCTTAAACTGTTGTGCAATATTATAACTTAAAAATGGATCAAGTTTGTACATTCCAGTACTAACATTAAGAAGATTTGGACACTGACTGATTAGAGCAGACTCAATCAAATTCCGTTCCACGAAATCCCCACAATTGGTAATGCTTTTTGCCCCATTCCAGTTAATATTGTGATCGCATAAACTCGTATGTAGATACAATGCATTAGACGTTTGGGCAGTTCTAATACTATAAGCATGGTGTGACAACCGCAATTGTAAGGACTTTCCTGTTTGTCCAAGGTACACAGAATCACAATCATTGCAGGGAATTGAATACACACAACCTGCTGTATCAGGGGAGTTTTTTATTAAATTGGATTTGATCGTACTGTTAGTGAACACCAAATTTATATTAAGTTTCTTAAAAATCAGAGACAATTTTTCAAGTCCACTCGCATAAGGTACCACCAATGAGTTAATAATTTTTGGTTTCGCCTTAGGGACGTGATTATAAAACGTACGTTTGGCTTGTACAAACGAGAAATCCAAAAACCTCTTAGGATATTGTAAACTCTTCCCAATTTCATATATTTTAGCAATCTCTTCATCAAAAAACTCAGGGCTGCAAACCCTCAAAGCTCGTAGAAACATTCCTGAAAATACTGCCTGTTTAACTTTACTATGATGATTCGAATAAAAATGAACATACGACCCCACGTTGGTAGGTTTCCTATACACATTAAATTTGAACTTTCTAGCGACTCTATGAATCATAATGTCCAAAAACGGAAGAGTACCATTCTCCTCAGTCTCACAAGTGAATTTTAATGAAGGTACCAAAGAATTGAGTTCATTAAGAAAAACTATCTGGTCTTTGTTGCACGGCCATAAGCACAAAATATCATCAACATACCTATACCAAACCACATTAGCCGGCATAATCCTGGATAAGATTTTTGTTTCAAAGAATTCCATATACAAATTGCTTAAAACTGGGGACAGGGGATTGCCCATCGCCATACCAAATGTTTGTTTGAAAAATTTTCCATTAAAACTAAAATAATTGTCTTTTATACACAATTTAATAAGTTCCAATACTTTATTGGTCTGCAAGCTCAAATTATATTTAGGCAGTTCCTCACGTAGAAATTCTAACAGATCATCAACAGGAACTTTAGTGAATAAAGAGGTTACATCGAAACTTATAAGTTTAAAATCAAAATTTAAATTCAGTGTGGATAGCTTATTAACTAAGTCCACATTGTTTGTCAAGTGTGAGTTGGAAATAGTACCAACTATAGGGGACAAAACTTTGACTAACCACTTAGAGAGTTTATAAGCCGCCGAACCAATTGAACTAATAATCGGCCTTGCCGGATTATATGGCTTATGAGTTTTTATAAGACCATACATGTAAGGAAGAGAGGGGGATCGACTTGTTAGCCTAGATATCAACTCTTTATCGCCTTTACACACAGTTTTAAGAGTTTTGTTAAAATGCGCAATCACTTTTTCAGTAGGATCTCTGTTAACCAATAGATAAGTATCCCTGTCTTCCAAGAGTAACTCCATTTTTCGGACATAGTCATCTTTATTCATAATAACTACTGCATTTGACTTATCAGCCTTGGTAATATGTAATGAACTATCTTTTTTGAGATTTTTGAACGCATGAACAAATCGACTTGGACAATTAGGAACAGAATTGTTAAGTAAAACGCCATACATCATACCTTTGCACACATTAATATCTTCAACTGAGACATTGCTATACTTTTCAAGATTGCTGAAACCTTTGGCAATATCTACATAATTGACTGTTCCGTTAGATGTGGCAAAGCTCAGGCCATATCCTAATGCAGTAATCGTGTCATTATCAAGCTGTCTATCCGAGAGGTTTATAACAAAATCCCGGTTGGAGTGTTTATTCCAGTCACTTTGTTGAATAAGTCTCTTTAATTTGAAATCAAGTTTAGTACTCACCTTTCTGCAGGTAGACCTCAAAGAAAAGAAAGAAAAAGAAAGGTAGAAAGGTGAGTACTAAACTTGATTTCAAATTAAAGAGACTTATTCAACAAAGTGACTGGAATAAACACTCCAACCGGGATTTTGTTATAAACCTCTCGGATAGACAGCTTGATAATGACACGATTACTGCATTAGGATATGGCCTGAGCTTTGCCACATCTAACGGAACAGTCAATTATGTAGATATTGCCAAAGGTTTCAGCAATCTTGAAAAGTATAGCAATGTCTCAGTTGAAGATATTAATGTGTGCAAAGGTATGATGTATGGCGTTTTACTTAACAATTCTGTTCCTAATTGTCCAAGTCGATTTGTTCATGCGTTCAAAAATCTCAAAAAAGATAGTTCATTACATATTAACAAGGCTGATAAGTCAAATGCAGTAGTTATTATGAATAAAGATGACTATGTCCGAAAAATGGAGTTACTCTTGGAAGACAGGGATACTTATCTATTGGTTAACAGAGATCCTACTGAAAAAGTGATTGCGCATTTTAACAAAACTCTTAAAACTGTGTGTAAAGGCGATAAAGAGTTGATATCTAGGCTAACAAGTCGATCCCCCTCTCTTCCTTACATGTATGGTCTTATAAAAACTCATAAGCCATATAATCCGGCAAGGCCGATTATTAGTTCAATTGGTTCGGCGGCTTATAAACTCTCTAAGTGGTTAGTCAAAGTTTTGTCCCCTATAGTTGGTACTATTTCCAACTCACACTTGACAAACAATGTGGACTTAGTTAATAAGCTATCCACACTGAATTTAAATTTTGATTTTAAACTTATAAGTTTCGATGTAACCTCTTTATTCACTAAAGTTCCTGTTGATGATCTGTTAGAATTTCTACGTGAGGAACTGCCTAAATATAATTTGAGCTTGCAGACCAATAAAGTATTGGAACTTATTAAATTGTGTATAAAAGACAATTATTTTAGTTTTAATGGAAAATTTTTCAAACAAACATTTGGTATGGCGATGGGCAATCCCCTGTCCCCAGTTTTAAGCAATTTGTATATGGAATTCTTTGAAACAAAAATCTTATCCAGGATTATGCCGGCTAATGTGGTTTGGTATAGGTATGTTGATGATATTTTGTGCTTATGGCCGTGCAACAAAGACCAGATAGTTTTTCTTAATGAACTCAATTCTTTGGTACCTTCAATAAAATTCACTTGTGAGACTGAGGAGAATGGTACTCTTCCGTTTTTGGACATTATGATTCATAGAGTCGCTAGAAAGTTCAAATTTAATGTGTATAGGAAACCTACCAACGTGGGGTCGTATGTTCATTTTTATTCGAATCATCATAGTAAAGTTAAACAGGCAGTATTTTCAGGAATGTTTCTACGAGCTTTGAGGGTTTGCAGCCCTGAGTTTTTTGATGAAGAGATTGCTAAAATATATGAAATTGGGAAGAGTTTACAATATCCTAAGAGGTTTTTGGATTTCTCGTTTGTACAAGCCAAACGTACGTTTTATAATCACGTCCCTAAGGCGAAACCAAAAATTATTAACTCATTGGTGGTACCTTATGCGAGTGGACTTGAAAAATTGTCTCTGATTTTTAAGAAACTTAATATAAATTTGGTGTTCACTAACAGTACGATCAAATCCAATTTAATAAAAAACTCCCCTGATACAGCAGGTTGTGTGTATTCAATTCCCTGCAATGATTGTGATTCTGTGTACCTTGGACAAACAGGAAAGTCCTTACAATTGCGGTTGTCACAACATGCTTATAGTATTAGAACTGCCCAAACGTCTAATGCATTGTATCTACATACGAGTTTATGCGATCACAATATTAACTGGAATGGGGCAAAAAGCATTACCAATTGTGGGGATTTCGTGGAACGGAATTTGATTGAGTCTGCTCTAATCAGTCAGTGTCCAAATCTTCTTAATGTTAGTACTGGAATGTACAAACTTGATCCATTTTTAAGTTATAATATTGCACAACAGTTTAAGAAACAACTCTGATAGAGAGGCTTACAATGTCTCATTATAATTGTATATTCATATATTGTGTGTTCATGAGGCTTTTCTTTAATCTTTCTTTCTCTGACCGCTTAATCCTCTTTGAGCATTTTAAGCTAAGCTATTCCTGATTTTGGTTAATTACACCTGACCAACCCTAGGGATGGGTTGGTCAGGTGTCGGCCTATATATCCTCCCCCTTCTCCCTTCTCCTTAGTCAGTCTGGTGTTGACAAAGGCTTTAACAAAGCCGAAACGTTCACCTCATTTCATATTTCTCTGTGGATTTTCCGCATAAAATGATCAGTGTTTTGTGATCGTCAATTGCATATATATATATATATATATATATATATATATATATATATATGTCGTACCAAGTAGCCAGAACGCACTTCTCAGCCTACTAAGCAAGGCCCGATTTGCCTAATAAGCCAAGTTTTCATAAATTAATGTTTTTTCGACTACCTAACCTACCTAACCTAACCTAACTTTTTTTGGTACCTAACCTATAAAGATAGGTTAGGTTAGGTAGGGTTGGGTTGGTTAGGTTCAGTCATATATCTACCTTAATTTTAACTCCAATAAAAAAATTGACCTCATACATAATGAAATGGGTAGCTTTATCATTTCATAAGAAAAAAAATAGAGAAAATATATTAATTCAGGAAAACTTGGCTTATTAGGCAAATCGGGCCTTGCATAGTAGGCTGAGAAGTGCGTTCTGGCTACTAGGTACGACATATATATATATATATATATATATATATATATATATATATATATATATATATATATATATATATATATATATATATATATATATATATATATATATATATATATATATTACACACACACACACACACACACACACACACACACACACACACACACACACACACACACACACTAGCAGTAACCGGCCACAGCAACCTTTCCTGTTCCCCAGTCCTCCCTACAATTTCCCCCCCCTCACCCTCCCCCACTCCACCATCCCCTCTTCTTTCCCACCATGCCCACTCCCCTGTCCTTTTGTACTCCCCTCCGTTCTCCATTCCCCCATCCCCACCATCCCAAACTCCCCCGTCCCCTCGTCCTTCCAACATTTCCCCCTCCCTTGTCCCCTCGTCCTCCCCACCGTCTCTCACTTCCGTCCCCTCATCAGCCCCATCATTCCCCACTCCCTCGTCCGATGCCTTCCCAAAACGTCTGATGTTCCCATCAGGAAATTGGGAACATCAAGTGATCTGATGTTCACATCACTGAAATATAAGAAAAAGTTAAACAATTAAATGAAAAAAAAAATAAATAAACTATACTCACGAATTGAACGGTATGGTAAACTACACAGTTCAATTTCAACACAATTCACGCAAAATAATTAAATCAAAATGAAAATAAATCAAAATCTATGAAAATTCCATTTATCAATGCAATCAATAACATTGAAATGGAACTAACATATTTAGTATAGCACGTGTGATGCTCTTACGTCCAAGAGATGGCGCTGTTTTTCAAAAAAACATGATTTTTCCTGTCACAGGTGAGGCATGTATATAGTAGATATATAAAAAGACGCATCTATCCGAATGCAACGTTGTGTCAAAATTTAAAAGCAATCGGTAGAGAGGTTTCGAAGATTTTTCCCTCGCATGAAAAACTTATGAAAAACGGTTTTTTTCAGAAAAAGCATTTTTTTTTTTTACCATCATTGACGTGACATCTATATAGTTATATATAGTTATACCAATAGTTAAAGAGTGTCATATCTGTGGAACAGAAGCAGAGGCGCCACAATTGCACTACTTACTGGAATGTGAAGCTACTGAACCCCTGCGCATCAAACTAAAAATTAATCCAGCGACAGCAGCTGTATTAGATGCATATTCCGCAGCCACTACAATGATTAGAAAAGCCGTTAAAGAATAGGACTCCCTAGTGAACATTCTGCACCTACATCTGCCACCAAGATAATGTTATTAAAACACGACTAAAACAGAAGCGAAAAAGAAACAAGGAAAAAGGAGGAAACCCCACCTCCATTTAAAACTTTGACCAAATATCAGAGTAATAAGGTTATCGTGAATAACCGAACTCAATTACGGGCTCACCATATCCCATGCTACATGGACATTTCGTTTTGAGTAGCTAAATCTAAAAACAACAACGTATTTTGCTCTCTTCAGCACTAACAAATCATCAATGAAGATTACTTTCATCACCATAGTTGCGGCCACCCAGGCTGCCGCATAAGGTTTCTACTGCTTTGGCTTGCAAATGCAACACCATCAAGAAAAAAAGGAACGATACCATGAGATCCAGCAGTGCTTCAAGTGCTACGAGCTCTCCCATCCCACCAACAAGTGTCTGCACCCCGTCCAGACGTGCAGCCTGTGTGCACTAGACCATCACTACTCCATATGCAAGGCAACAGTCCATCGCTGTTTGCTCTGTGATGGCAATCACCCTGCAATTTCCTACCGCTGCCCCCCGCAGACAGGAAAACCAAGTCTCAGGTTGTAGCCAAGAAAAACAACCCTTCTACCTCTGCGACCAAATCCACAGGTGCTCAACCCACCACCTCAGCTCCCACCAACCGACATGAAGACTTTTCAGCCTTCCTAAAGAGTGGCTCCTCCAACCAGGCAACCCAGCCTTCACAATGGGGACCCAAGGCCCCACTGGCTCCTTTGCAGCCCCCTGCATCACGTGCAGGCATTATTCTTGGTCTTATTAGACTAGCGGAAAGGCTTGTCAGACCGGACAACCACCGTTTTGTCAGTGAACTGAACACATTATACCTAGCCAATGGCCTGGCCCCCATCACGGCCCCTGGCGCAAGTCTCACTGTCTCCACTACCACTCCGGAGACTACCACCAGGACGACCACGAGATCGATTTCAACACAGACTCCAGAACCACCCAAGACCCGGACGGCACAGAGGTAATTCCCTGTCCAGCTCCCAACACTCCAACCATCATTTCAGCAGCCGCACTAGCAGACGTGCTGTCCACAAATACTAACAGCACCACCCTGAAAAATCTTCTACCACCAATCCGACGACACCTGAGCCTACCTCAGGCTGCGAGGCGAAAGACGAAAACACCAACTACGGAGGTTATGGACTCCTCAGACGAAGCAATCTGAGTAGGAGCTCCACCGCCGCACCACAAATACGACATCTACGCGGTTCAAGACTTCCTCGTGGAGGCCACGTCACCAAACGACAACGACAGCACTGCTCAGCCAAAGTCTCAGGCAAAGAAAAAACGGTAAACCTAGGAGGTCTATACTAACCCTCCAGCTCCATAACTGGTACAGCCAGCCCTCCAGGGCTGAAAACCACCATAAAGACCGCCCACCCATCGCCAGATCTCTAGTATCAGCTGTTGATACAGATAATGGCTCCAAAGAGCCACCACTTACAGGCTCACCATAGCCCGTGCTTCTAGAACTTCTTGTTCTGAGTAGCTGAATCAGAAACAACAACGACAACAACAACAACAAAAATAACAACAACCTATTTTCTTAAACCAGTTACAGCTCCGCTCCTGTGCCAGATAAGTCCACTATGGGCTCACCATAGCCCGTGCTACTTGGAACTTTTTGTTCCCAGTAGCTGAATCTATAACAACAACAGTATTTTCTTATCACTTGAGAATGAACCATGTAGGTTCGAAACGTTGTGAAATTTTATAATAATTGTAATACATTCTACAGTTATTTACTTCTTTTTCTTCACCTCGAAATTTACTCGATTTTTGGAGAACTCCTCTTCCAACTAAACCCTGATACAAGAGCACTAGTTAGAGGGATAGAAGCCCTAAACCAGAAAATAGTTAACACAGATTATGCTGTCATATTCTATAAGGTATGTATAAAAGAAATCCGGCTACCAGTATGAGTGTGTAATAAACATTTGCATGTATATTGGGTAGATATGGACTCGTGTTCTGGTGAATTGGTAGATATTAAGATGTGTACATTTATTTGTATTGGTAGATTTCAACCCATGTACTGGTGTATGGGTAGATAAAAACATACGTACTTTTGCATGGGTATTGATACCAGTTCAGGTGTCTCGGTAAATATGAGCAAATGTGCAGGTGCATGGGTAGGTAACGACACATTTGCAGGTTTGTGTTTAGATGTGAACTCTAAGAACAGGTTTATGGGAAGAAATGGACAGATGTACAAGTGAATAAGTAGATATAGACACGTGTACATGTGCATGAAAACATGAATAGGTGAATAAGTAGGTATGGACAGTTGAACAGATATAAGGGCAGATATGGACAGATGAAGCGGTGTATGGTCAAGTATAAACACCAGCACATGGGAACAGGCACGTGCGGACAGAGGCATAGCGGCATGCGCTAATGCTGACTGTTCAGTATTGTGTGTGGATCCTGGTGTTGCTATGTAGTGATGCTTTGTGTTGTTATTGTTATATGTCTTATGTGATGTTATGATGTCTTATGTGATGTTATGATGTCTTATGTGATGTTATGATGTCTTATGTGATGTTATGATGTCTTATGTGATGGTATGCTATGGTGCTTCATGCTGTGTGATGTTATGCGTTACGTTGTGTGATGTTATAACTTAGTTTAAGATTACGACAAAAATACATGTTTCAAACAAGTTTTGCTTCACGTCAACAAACATGATCTAAATTCCCCCCAGTTTAATTTATCGCTTGCAAGGGATCGAACGCTGACTTCGACTTCACCTTCATCATCCGAGCCAAGTTTCCCCACATGGGGGGAGGAAAAAACGGGATTCACGTCGAAACATGTCTAAAAAGCTATGAAAAACGAGGGAACTCCTCAAAAGTTTGATTCATGAGCTAAAGTTCCTTATTATCGGTTTTCCAATATTGACAAGCGCTTCTTTACCGGAATATCTCGCAAGGCTTCTGTGAAAGGCTTTTTACAACACAGATTCTGTGGTATTTGCGACTCCATCAATATATATTTATTCTCTGAGGAGAACGGGCCAATAATTGCCAGTACTGTTTGTGTCTGCCTATTTTCTGTAATTATCTCCAGTGATACAACGCCAATTTTCTGCTCGTAAAGTCTCCCTAACAGTGAGCTATTATCTGACAATACACCGTCCATGTTAGCCCAACACACCCTCCACGTCTCCCACCACACAAACCACCATTCAAACCCTTCCTAACGTACTCACAAAACCAGAAACCCACACAAAATATTCCCGCCCAGATCAACGTCCTTCACAAGTACGCGAGTAAGTAATAATGGACAGAAGAAAGCGAGCTTCAAGATAATATACAAACAAGGAAATGATTAAAAATAAAGTAAGAGAACTTATAGGAAAAGTCACGAAAAGGAAACCCAGATGCAGTAGCACTAAAAGAAAAATGAAATTGTCAGGCATCATAACAAATGCATTTTCCTCAGGAATACTGTATAGAAAGAATACGAAGGAAGAGAAGGCAGAGTGGTTCTGCTGATAATGAAGGACTGGAGTTTAAAAAGAGATGATTATCTCGGACAGTGAAAGATTCATAGAGTACATAACTGGCAATTGGACAATGGGAGCATCAAAGATGATAATAGTATTTGAATATAACCCTCCATTATATAACTGAAGACTCAGACGACAATATGATAGAAATAATGACAACCATAAATGTAATATAGAGAGCAGATTTGTTCACCTGCAGGACTGAATCCAGACTATTAATAACGAGAGACTTCAACCACCGTGAGATAGACTGGTAGAATAGGGAACCAATTCAGGGTGAACATGCATTGAGAGCATGTTCACCCTGAATATTGGATGCAGAGAGCTATTGGATGCACAAACCTTAAAATTCAACATGTGAAGTGAAAGAAAGTTGGAATACAGCTAATGCACCACCAATATACAAAATGGGAGACAGGCACCAGGAACTGGACAACAAAGGTTCAGTGTCTGCATTGAAGTTAGGCCGATGTCCCGAGCTTGTATACCATGCAAGGTGACAGATGATCATTAGGTAAAAAACTTGTTAAACGTCTGGGAAGAATGGGCTTTGTAACACACCATCAACACGGGTTCGGGGATGATAAATCGTGCCGCACATGTTTAATAGAATTTCATGTCTAGGTGACAAAACATAGGCAAGAAAGAGAAGGGATTGCAGACTGTTTTCTTTGACAAACAGAAAACTTTGACACAATACCTCATAAGAGGCTAGTTGGAGAAGCAAGCAGGAATAGCAGGCAAGATACACTCAATATTAATGAAATACCTGTTTCTCAAATGTATAAACGATCTTCCATGGGAATATACTCCTTTCTTTCAGTGTTTGCTGATGATGCTAAACTTATGAGAGAGTACAAGTGAAGATAGGATGAATCCACAAGATGACTTGAGAAAATGATGCAATAAAACACTTTGTTAACTCGAGTAAAATAATGAAAATAGGTGTCTGGCTATTTTCATTATTTACTGGACATAAGATACCAATTCAGAGAAAAAATCCTTCAATAATCGGATAAAAAGAAAGATTTGCGGGTTGATATCACACAAACTGGCCCTTGAAGGCCACATCAAAAGGATATCATCAGCATCATATGCTAGGTTGGCCAAAATTTGAACTTCCTTCTGAAACGTGTGTAAGGACTCATTCAGAACGTTGTATACAACATACGTCAGTCCAATCCTGCAGTATGCAGCTCCTGAGTGAAGTCCATAACAAATCAAACAAATACAATTGGATAAAGTTCAATAAAATGCTAGTAGACTTGTTCCAGAGCTAAGAAGTATGAGTTACGAAAAAATGCTACTGGAATTAAACCTCACAACACTAACACAAAAGAATTCGGCTAGTATTAGAGTATGGAATTTCGTGACTGTTTTAAATTGTGAGAATGAGTGTATGACATGTAAATCAGTGAGGAATCTCCAAGAATACAGATTCATTGTTACACTGTTTTGAATCCTCTGATCTGGGGCCTTTGTCTGCCTTATTGGTTATCTATGGGTACCCATTTGGCTGGGCGGGACAATGGTAATGCAAGAGCTGTTGGATACCAAGTCGACGATCAACCAGATTATGTTGTGCAAGTCATCTTTAGAGCTCAGTGTTCCACAGTCTTATATAAATTACATGCGACAAGCATTGAATGGGGCCAATGTTGTATATATCAGAATACTCAGTGTATTCACTGTATATATCAGTGAGTCTAGGTCGAGGGAGGGGGTAGACGTACCGTGCGCGCTCCGTTAAAATCGTGACATTAACAGGGATTCGTAGGACTACTGCCGTGGATTACTGATTACAGACATAACAAAGTGCATAGTGACCGCTGGAAAATTGAAAATAGTCATTAACAATAGAACTTTGTGTTAAATAGAGAATAAACGGGAGACCACGTGTGAGCCAGTGAACGAGGCTTTGTGTACATGCGTGTATTAGGATAAAAAAAAAACGAAACAAAAAAAAATAGTGAACGGTGATTCGTGGAACAGTGATGTGGAACGGGTATCACAACAACATATAAGTTGGAAGTGAATATTATAAATATAGAACACTAGAAATATAGAATAGTGGCAAGAGGCGGCATCAGTGGTTATAAATCGGGTAACTGGAAACTGGTGACATCAACCTGGGCCACAAGAGGTCACCTGTACTGACCGGGGGACCAGCCTCGCTACCTACGCTAAGTACCTGCCATAAAGTTTGAACAAAATAACACACATAATATTACAAATATACGATATACATATAATATTATAATATTAAACATATAAATATATATACATATATATTGTTACAAATATACAATATACATATAATATTATAAATATATAGATATATACAACAAAACAAGGCAATATGGGAGTAAATAAACAAATTTGTGGCCACTGTAACAACTTCTTAAAGACGAAGGTAACGGGAATTGAATGTTATATCTGTAAGACTAGATTCCATTCGGCTTGTACAGGAGTGAGTAACACTACGGCACTGAGAGATGGCCACTTGCTCTGGGTGTGTAAAAATGACCTGCCAGCTTGGAATATCCTAAAAAACCTTCTAGATAACATGACGCATGAACGGAAAACATCATTCATTGGAAGCCTACCAGCCATCCAGAAGGAGTGGGAAAGGAACAACAATTCTAATATACAAGGGCGGAGGCTATAGTCAGGGATGAAACTGAGGCTGAAACTCAGGAAGTTGCAAACTCTGACTCAGTAGGCCTGGATGTAGATGACATTAAACTAGAAAGTGTACCTGACAGCTCGATAGGTACAGACACCACGACGGTTCTCGATAGAGCAATTCAGAACAGAAGGACAGACTTATGCAAATTTTATGCAAAGGGCATATGCAGACATAGATATGCTGGTAATAAGAAAGGATTAGAATGCAGTTACCAACATCCCAAAAAATGTTTAAATATGCTTAGGAAAGGTGAGTGTCGATTTGGATCAATATGTAGGTTTTTCCATCCTGACATGTGCCAAACCTCACTGGAGGACAGAAAATGCTATGACCTTAGCTGCCCACACTTTCACGTGAAAGGCACGGAACGCTACATAAAGAGTGGCAAGCAGGATAATGAATTTGGAGGAAACTCTATAAATTTTTTATACCAGACCGGCAGAGAATTCAAAAGGAGCAGCATGGAGAGTGTATGGAACTGGATGCCAGATCCACTGGCATTCCAGAATTACAGATACAATTACCCACCGAAAGGGAACTACAACTACGACAGAAAACTGCCCTACAACAATCAGTACTGGTCAGAACAAACTCATTATGACCACGATTAATGGACGTGCCGAAAAAGTCTCCCATTCAAACTATCACTAATAGAGTAACCTCATTCATCTTTGCCAACATACAAGGACTGAAAACAAGAACAAACAACAAAGTACAGTTCATAAATGGCCTCCTCACGGAGTCAAATGCAGTATTTGGAGCTTTCACAGAAACCCATGCAGGGGAATTGTTGGACAGTGAGATCTGGATTCCAGGATATAACCTATACAGGTGTGATAGGAAAATTAGGTCACATGGAGGAGTGGGTCTGTATATTAGGGAAGACCTTGTATGCTCGGAGCTCCTAAACGTTACAAATGAGGTGGTAGAGGTACTGGGATTAAAAATAGAGAAAATAAATTTAGTGATTATACTAATATACAAACCGCCAGATGCAACGGCTGAGGAATTCACAGAACAGATAAGCAAAATAGAGAATAGCCTTGATAATTTGGAGAACCCGATACCTGATATTATTTTCCTAGGTGACTTCAACTTGCCTAGTCTCAGGTGGAAAATAGCAAACAATAATATTATACCAGGAAATCTATCAGGACCTAACCAACCACAGATTAGAGAACTACTTAGATTCTGTGACAAATTTTCCCTCAATCAGCAGATATCGGAGCCAACGAGAAATGAAAATATTCTAGATCTGGTCTTTACGAACAATGAAGACATTATCAGAGACATTACGATATCAGATACCACATACTCAGATCACAAACTCATTGAAGTGCAAACGACCATCAATACTCAGAATAGACCTAAAACGTTGATAAAGCGAGAGGGGCTATTCAGTAAATTCAATTTTAATAATAAAAGGATAGACTGGGAGATAATAAACAGGGAACTTACAAACATTCCATGGGGAACTGTTCTAAATAATACAAGTCCTACAGAAGGAATAGAAAAACTTATTTCAGAAGCGTATCAAGTCTGTCTGAAACACGTTCCTTTGAGGAAAGCCAGAAAGAGATCTAACGTAGAAAGAGAACGCAGACGACACTATAAACGCAGGAAAAAAATAACGGAACTGCTTATGCAGACACGAATTTCCCGTCAAAGAAGGAATAATTTAAATAGGGAGATTGAAGAAATCGAGCGGAAATTGAAACACTCATATGAAACTGAAGAAAGGCAGTTAGAACAGAAAGCAATTCAGGAAATAAAGAAAAATCCAAAATATTTCTTCTCATATGCGAAATCAAAAGCAAAAACCACTGCCAGTATTGGACCTATTCGTACAAGTGAAGGTTCATACACGGAGGATGACAAAGAAATTAGTGAAATCCTAAAAAAGCAGTATGAGGACATGTTTAGCACTCCAATAAACAACATGAAGGTGGAAGATCCAGACATTTTCTTTATGCGGGATATTCAAACCCCGGTAAATATAACTGATATAAACACGAGCGCACTAAATTTTGAAAAAGAAATTGAAAACATGCCCATGCACTCGGCCCCAGGTCCAGACTCATGGAATTCAATATTTATAAAGAAATGCAAAGTGCCGGTAGCACAGGCACTCAGTATAGTGTGGAGGAAGAGCTTGGACACGGGGGAGATACCAGATGCACTTAAAGTAGCAGGCATAGCCCCTCTACACAAGGGAGGGAGCAAAGCATTGGCAAAAAATTATAGACCAGTTGCACTAACATCGCACATCATAAAAGTATTTGAGAGAGTGATTAGGAGTCAGGTCACCAATTTCATGGAGACCAATGACCTTCATAACCCAGGCCAACATGGATTTCGAGCGGGAAGATCGTGCCTCTCACAGCTACTTGAGCACTACGACAAAGTCACTGAGGCATTAGAAGAGAAACAGAATGCTGATGTGATATACACGGACTTCGCAAAGGCCTTCGATAAATGTGACCATGGCGTGATAGCACACAAAATGAAGTCAATGAAAATAACCGGTAAAGTAGGACGCTGGATACTCAGTTTTCTGTCAAACAGGACTCAGCGAGTAACTGTCAACCATATAAAATCTAGTCCAAGTGCAGTGAAAAGCTCTGTACCTCAGGGTACAGTCCTTGCACCACTGCTTTTCCTTATTCTCATATCAGATATAGACAAAAATACAAGTCACAGCTTCGTATCATCCTTTGCAGATGACACAAAAATCAGTATGAAAATTACCTCGGCTGAGGACATTGAAAAACTTCAAGCTGATATTAATAAAGTTTTCGACTGGGCATCAGAAAATAACATGATGTTTAACAGTGATAAATTCCAGGTACTCAGGTACGGTAAAAATGAGGACCTTAAACATAATACAGAGTACAAAACACAATCAAATGTACCCATAGTAGGAAAACAGCATGTAAAGGATTTGGGAATAATAATGTCGGACGACCTAACGTTTAAGGAGCATAACCAAGCAAATATTGCGACAGCCAGAAAAATGATAGGATGGATTACGAGAACTTTCAAATCCAGGGATCCCATCACAATGGTTGTACTCTTCAAGGCACTTGTGTTGTCCCGTCTTGAGTACTGCTCAGTACTCACTTCCCCCTTCAAAGCAGGAGAGATTGCTGAAATAGAGGGAATACAGAGAACATATACGGCACGCATAGACGCAATAAAGCACCTAAATTATTGGGATCGTCTCAAAGCCCTCCAAATGTACTCACTAGAAAGAAGACGAGAGAGATATCAAATAATATACACCTGGAAGATACTGGAGGGCCAAGTACCAAATCTACACAGTAAAATAACAACGTACTGGAGTGAACGACATGGAAGAAAATGTAGAATAGAACCAATGAAGAGCAGAGGTGCCATAGGCACAATCAGAGAACACTGTATAAACATCAGAGGTCCGCGGTTGTTCAACGTCCTCCCAGCAAGCATAAGAAATATTGCCGGAACAACCGTGGACATTTTCAAGAGGAAACTAGATTTATTCCTCCAAGGAGTGCCGGACCAACCGGGCTGTGGTGGGTATGTGGGCCTGCGGGCCGCTCCAAGCAACAGCCTGGTGGACCAAACTCTCACAAGTCGAGCCTGGCCTCGGGCCGGGCTTGGGGAGTAGAAGAACTCCCAGAACCCCATCAACCAGGTATCAACCAGGTAACTCGTCTTCCTGAAGGGTTCGAACCCAGCAACCCAGGGGCTCCATTCACCTGCGCGTATCTAGTACCTTAGATGTGTGTGGTAAAGTGGGAAAGGTACTAGATATGCGAAAGTGTGTAGAGCGCCTGGCTGTCTGGGTTCGATCTCTTCACGAGGTTCAGTTTTCTATATAATATTTTCTATATTATATATATATATATATATATATATATATATATATATATATATATATATATATATATATATATATATATATATATATATATGCAGTTGACGATCACGAAACACTGATCATTTGTATACGGAAAAAGCCTATTGATAAAGTTAAAGGCATCTACTTTTCCATTTCTCTGTCGATTTTCCGCATAAATTATATATATATATATATATATATATATATATATATATGTCGTACCTAATAGCCAGAACGCACTTGTCAGCCTACTATGCAAGTCCCGATTTGCCTAATAAGCCAAGTTTTCTTGAATTAATAAATTTTCTCTAATTTTTTTCGTATGAAATGATAAAGCTACCGATTTCATTATGTATGAGGTCAATTTTTTTTTATTGGAGTTAAAATTAACGTAGATATATGACCGAACCTAACCAACCCTACCTAACCTAACCTAACCTATCTTTATAGGTTAGGTTCGGTTAGGTAGCCGAAAAAGCTAGGTTAGGTTAGGTTAGGTAGGTTAGGTAAACGAAAAAACATTAATTCATAAAAACTTGGCTTATTAGGCAAATCGGGCCTTGCAAAGTAGGCTCAGAAGTGCTTTCTGGCTAATAGGTACGACATATATATATATATATATATATATATATATATATATATATATATATATATATATATAAGTATATTTTGGTAGCAGTCTTTCCTGTAGACATATATTATTAAATATGACCGAAAAAGTAAGATTAATAATTCTAAACACGAATTTTCTCTATGTTTCTTATATTTCTTTTCACTGTTGATGGTAACTGAAAAATCAATTCTCCAAAATTCATTTTTATTTCTAGTCTGACGCAACACTTGAACGCGTTTCGTAAGACTTATTACATTTTCAAAGACTTTAGTTTACACACACACACAACTATAACTGAACAGAGTTCAAACAGCTTCGATTTTATACCTGCATTTGGGTGAGGTGATATGTTACAACAGTTTTGGATGAGGTGAAAACAAACTTTCAACACAAGACAGAACACGATATAATGGGTATAATATTTTGTAAGTTAAAGGGAAGAATGGAAGTAACTGCAGAGGGCCTATTGGCCCATATTTCTTGATGCTTCTATATTGGTGCGGAGTCTTGAAGTGGGTAGAAAATAGTTGTGCATTAATTGGCTGTTGATTGCTGGTGTCGACTTCTTAATGTGTAGTGCCTCGCAGACGTCAAGCCGCCTGCTATCGCTGTATCTATCGATGATTTCCGTGTTTTTTGTTAAGACTTCTCTGGAGATGGTCTGGTTGTGGGAAGAGATTATATGTTCCTTAATAGAGCCCTGTTGCTTATGCATCGTTAATCGCCTGGAAAGAGATGTTGTTGTCTTGCCTATATACTGAATTCTTTGAGGCTTACAGTCTCCAAGTGGGTATTTGAAGGCTTGGACGACATTGGTCTCATTTAAAGCGTTCTGCTTTGTGTCTGGAGAGTTTCTCATGAGGAGGTTGGCCGTTTTCTTGGTTTTATAGTAGATCGTCAATTGTATCTTCTGATTTTTGTCTGTAGGGATAACGTTTCTATTAACAATATCTTTCAGGACCCTTTCCTCCGTTTTATGAGCTGTGGAAAATACGTTCCTGTAAAATAGTCTAATAGGGGGTAAGTGTCAAGACACATAAGCCTGGAAATCCACTTCGGCCAATCATTAGCCGAAGTGGATTTTAGCCCACATTAGCCCACACCCACGTACAGACTGGTGAAGCAACTCAACGGCTTGCTGACTCCTTATGTCCCTTGCACCTTCAGCCTGAAGTCTCCAAAGGAATTTGTTGACTTACTGCGGAGAACATGGGCCACAGGAATAAGAGCCTCGTTGGACGTAGAATCACTGTTTACCAACGTACCTGTGGATGAAACAATCGGGATGATAGCAGACAGAGTGTATCGTGATCCGGCCTGTACTCCTCTTGACATACCAGAAAACATTCTTAGGTAACTACTCCAAGCTTGTACTAAAGAGGCACCCTTCTTGAGCCCGGATGGGCACATGTATAAGCAAGTAGATGGGGTCGCCATGGGTTCTCCCCTAGGTGTCCTGTTTGCGAACTTCTACATGGGTACCATCGAACAAAAGGTCTTAGTCGACATGAACTTGAAACCGGCCATATACTGCAGGTATGTTGACGACACTTTTACACAGGTACCTGATGTCAGACATCTGCAGGAACTGAAGGAGGCATTTAAGCGGAATTCTGTGTTGCGTTTCACTTACGAGAGGGAGAAGGATGGGAAGCTGCCCTTTCTAGATGTAACAGTCATGGAAAGGAGCGGAGGTTTCCACACTGCAGTCTACACTAAGGAAACATAGGAATGTGCCTCAATGCCAACAGTGACTGCCCAGACAGGTACAAGAGGAGTGTCGTTAACGCTTATGTCGACCGTACTCGCAGCCACAGCTCAGGATGGAAGCAAGTCGATGAAGAACTCTGTAGGGTAAGGCAGGTCCTAGTCAACAACGGATTCTCCAATGGTTTCGTTGAAGACATCATAAGAAGGAAGGTGAAACGCCATGCAACCTCTGAAGAGACAACTAACACCAGTACCCCCTATTAGACTATTTTACAGGAACTTCTTTTCCCACAGCTCTTAAAACGGAGGAAAGGGTCTTGAAAGATATTGTTAATAGGAATGTTACCCCTACAGACAAAGATCAGAAGATACAATTGACGATTTACTATAAAACCAAGAAAACGGCCAACCTACTCATGAGAAACTCTCCAGACACAAAGCCTAACAGTTTAAAAGAGACCAACGTCGTCTATGCTTTCAAATGCCCACTTGGGGACTGCAAGCCTCAAAGAACTCAGTATATAGGCAAGACAACAACATCTCTTTCCAGGCGATTAACGATGCATAAGCAACAGGGCTCCATTAAGGAACATATAATCTCTTCCCACAACCAGACCATCTCCAGAGAAGTCTTAACAAAAAACACGGAAATCATCGATAGATACAGCGATAGCAGGCGGCTTGACATCTGCGAGGCACTACACATCAAGAAGTCAACACCAGCAATCAACAGCCAATTAATGCACAACTATATTCTACCCACCACAAGACTCCGCACCAATATAGAAGCATCAAGAAATATGGGCCAATAGGCCCTTTGCAGTTACTTCCATTCTATACCCATTGCACCGTTTTCTGTCTTGTGTTGAAAGTTTGCTGTCTTGTGTTGAAAGTTTTGTTCACCTCATCCAAAGCTGTTGTAAGATATCACCTCACCCAAATGCGAGTATATAAGACGAAAGCTGTTTAAATGATAGCATAGTAAAACTCTGTTTAGTGTTTGCAGGTTATAGTTGTGTGTGTGTGTAAACCAAAGTCTTTGAAAATGTAATAAGTTATTATGAAACGCGTTCAAGTGTCGCATCAGGCTAGAAATAAAAAGGAATTTTGGAGAATTGATTTTTCTATTACCATCGACAGTAAAAAGAAACATAAGAAAGAGAAAATTCGTGTTAGAATTAATAATCTTACTTTTTCGGTCATATTTAATAACATATGTTTACAAGAAAGACTTACCAAAATATACTAATATTATATTATATTATATTATATTATATATATATATATATATATATATATATATATATATATATATATATATATATATTTTTTTTTTTGTGAGGGTACCACCTCTGGTGCCAATGTGGGGACCCATAGCCTCGGAGAAGAAAATAAAAAGTATTCAGAGGAGACCTTGTGGTTTCTCACTGAACACTAATATTATCTTCTCCTACCACCCCCATTCTTTTGTATGTACACATATATATTTACTTTATTTGAACTTTGTTACAAAAAAGGAGTTGAATATGGGTTACAAAGATGGTTATCATAGGTTGTCGAGTTCCTCCAGCTCCTCAGATGGCGCGCAGGAACCCTGGATGCAGTGCGCATTTCCCCTCTGTATCGCCACACTGAGGCGCTGGAAAAGAAAGCTTGCAGCTCTTGGGTCCCTTGTTGTTTCAATGAGCCTAGAACCGAGTTCCTTCAAAAAACTGGTAGCACTTTTACCCCAGGCGCCGAGTGTCTCAGAAGCAATGGGGACAAAATTGTAGTGGTGATCCAGTTCACTCTACTTACGGGATTTGGCTGCTTCCCTGTGGGTGGCAGTGCCACCTGGTTGTGCAACACTGAGGTTAATGTAGGTGTTAGCCAGGGTTGATACGCACGTGTAGTCCCATACCAACTGCTTGCCATTCTTCCAGGGGTTCACTGTGATACCATCCGGGCGACCAATAAGAGCATCAGAGTTACGGGGCGTTAGGTAACGGGGCTCTCTTTCAGCTGGGCATCCAGCTGTGGTGAGGCTCCTCTTGATGATGTCGTTAACTTCATTGTGCCTCGAGTGCCTTCCCCCTGTGCTTTGGCAGAGTAGGCCATGGTGGCCGTACCTGTCAGCCACCACCTCGCCGCAAATACACCTATATCTGGTGTGGATTGGGGCAGCAAGGCGGAGGGCCACAGCAATTCGGAGGGCGTGTGGTGTGAGAAGCGTGCCAGTTGCCGACATTGGGGTTGCTAACAAGAAATCCCCTGCATGTGGTGCTGCTACTGCTGTGAGGCGAGCAATGTCGTGTTGTGTTGTTGCAGCACCCAGGCACTCTGCAGCAACTTGGTCTACAATGGGGCCATCCCAGCTGGATTGCTTGTGGGCTTTTGGGGATGGTGGTTGAGGTGATTGGCCTGCACGAGAGGCCCACTCTGTGGCACAGCGTGTAAAATTGGGATCATGTACACCTGCCAGCTGATGTAAGTGGGCAGGTAGAATTTCCTTCACAAGGTCATCGGATGCTGATAAGGAGGACAGGAAGGCCGGAACAGCAATTTGCGTTGCTGTTCGAACTCCGAGGCCCCCAAGTCTTACGGGAAGAGAGGCTTGTTTCCACTGTAGGTCATCGAGAGAGAGGTTAAGGGCTTTTTCTAGCATTGATTTCAGTAACCGGTCATACTCACTTAGTTTTTGGCTACTGTAAGATGGTGAACACCTCAGAAAGTAGGTTAACCTGGGGAGGGACAGACATCTGGTGATGAGGTAGAGTGCATCATGAGCATCAATATCCTCAATCCTCCCATCCATCCTCTTAAGGTCGGCGATTTTCTTATCAAGGACCTCATCGATGGCTTTCAACCCCAGGGGAGCTCCTAGGAGTGTGCTGTCTTCAGGTTTAGTTTTATGGATATTTGGCAGAAGACCCTCTATTCTCTCTACGATGCCCTGGTTGGAACATATTATTTCACATTTAGAAGGGTTCAGGGTGAGGCCTAAAACTGCACCTTGCTCCTGGATTTACCATCATCCAAGAACCAGATGTTAAGCTCGCTGGACAGGACCTCTGTGACTTGTTTGATGACTAAGCAGAAAAGGAGAGGAGCAAGGGGGTCACCCTGTTGGACGCCTTCTCGTGAGTCAATTTCATGTTCGCCAAAAAGTAGCTTAAGATCCATACTGTAGCATGAATGTACAAAAGGGTAGAGGGAAGGGAAATGACTATGAACCGCACGGAGTACAGCATCCCTCCGCACCAAATTGAAGGCATTTTTGAAATCTAGCTTGATAAGGGCCTTTTCGTCTGTGATGTTGGCGATGAAGGCTCGAGCTGCATGGGCTGCCGCCTCACACCCTTGTGGAATGCCAAACCCGAGCTGTTTTGGCTTCAGCATGTTGGCCGCTGCATCACTAACTGTTCTTGCAGCTGCCTTTGCGACGAGACGCCGGAGAGAATTGCCCACAGCTATTGGCCTGATCCCTCCATCCTTTTTCTTTAGAGCACAGAGAGATGCTCCAAAAAAGATAGGTCTTATGGACGCTGGTATGTTGCCAGCTAGACATGTGTTGGTGAATCTGGTTAGTTCCACCAAGAGGTTCTTTGCAATGTCACCCAGTGCAGGGTTGAGCATTTGCTTGAGGTGGTTGGGTTTTAGTCCTGTGAACCCACCTGCTGATCCTGTAGGGAAGGACAAGGCTGCTTTATGGACCACAGATTCAGCCACCCAGAGAGGTTCTGCTCCGGTAGCCCCCACTTGTACAATGTCGTCCTCACGCGGAGTCCTGGGTGGGTGTTTCTCCCTTAGGGCTTGAGCTGTTGCGGCATCTCTGTCGGCAATTGAGTCCTCACTGGTGATGACTCGTATTGCGCCAATAGTGTTTCCTTCTTCTATTTTCTTGGTGACTGATGTTCTGATTTTTGATGTCTCGGATATGCCACTGTTGCTCTTCCTGCCGTGGGTGTTTCTCGCGCGAGTGGGAAGGCGCACCTGGTTGTCCTCCCTGGGAAAATCATTTATAGCTTTGATGACTGAGGCAGCTAAGGTTTTGTCTCTCCTTGCAGGGGTGGCTAGACATATGTTGCCAAACATTAGGAGGTTGTGCCATGCTTGGGTCGTTCCAGGAGAGTCGTTGACCTTTCTCAGGAGGGCAGATAATTTGGCTGCTGCATGGGGGCGGGCTGCTTTAGGGATGTGTTGCAAGGTTCTGGCCGATGTTGCTTTGATAGCTTCTAATAAATTTTCTGTGGGAATGAAGGTCTGGGAGGTGTTTTGCCTTATGGGCGGTGTGGGCTGTTGATTGGTGTTCTCCCTGGGAGGGCGCTCAGAACCCAAACACCTGACTCCGTTGTTGGAATGAATGCGCACATTATCGTCCCTCAACCGGATATAGCATACCCTGTCACACGTCTGACATCTACTGTGTCTATCCCTGCTTGATGGCTCATCTTGGCTTGGAGAAGCCTGGCTATCTGTTGAGAGCTGCGACATGGGCGGGCGCTGGGCGGGCGCTGGGCGGGAGGGTGGACGGCGGGTGGAGATTGGAGGGTGGGCGGCGGTTGGAGGCTGGGGGGATGATCAGCTGGCCGTGGCACCTACTACTCAGATGAGTGGTAATACATATACCACCTCTATACAAAGTGTGGGTATACACCCACTACACAATATGTGGGTATACATTGGGTGGGTGGGTGGCGTAGACACACATGGGAGCCTCCCGGCTTCTATAGGCGGGTGGCAAGGTGGCCTCGTGGGTGGGGAGGCGACGTGGTGGGGTTTGTAGGAGGGGGAAGAGCAGGTACTTCCCGGCCTGGGCGCTGGGTGGGGGCGGGGGTCAGGGCGTCACTAACACTGGTATAATTTCCCCGTATATCACTGCACAATAATGAATGAATCACACACTTGTAATCTGACTCACTGCACGTGTGATGTACTAACCATATGATAGATATGTTGCGCCAATTATCGCTGACAACGTAACTTGTTCAACAAAACTTTCAAAAAAGAAAAACACAAAACACTATTTGGCACACACGTAACCCCCACCTCTCTCTCCTGACCACACAACACCCCCCACTCACCCCCCACCTCCCCTCACTATGGGAGGCCTGCAGGGTCCATCCTGGCCCCTCACACCAGCCTCCATGACTCCACACTGCCAACCCACCTGTTTTGATAAGTTTTGATAAGTTTTCACATAGATGGTACACCGTAGGCACTTCCGGCCACTCCCACGTCTGCTTGGTGTATTCACGGTGAATATGGTTGAGTTTTGGTACGGTGAGGCCAAGATGTCTCAGGGTAATGGCTGAGAAGGCAGCAGCTCCTCCGCCACACGTCCGTCCCCTGGGCCTCTCCCTCTATTATATATATTATATATCTATTATATATCTAATATATATATATATATATATATATATATATATATTATATAAATATATATATATATATATATTATATATATATATTAAATATATTATATATATATGTTAGCCTCCACTAGTAAAATCTGGGTACAGCACAATAATATCTTCCAATATTCCTGAGTGTATGAAGTAATTACAGAGCTCAAAGTACCTCATACCATTTGGCTGAAGTCACAGATAACAGGGCAATCACAGATAGAGTGTTGGAGAGTATGTCCTCCCAAGTAAGACTGAAAACAGATGTTTTTTCACCCAGACAGTTATAAACCCATGGAACCGCCTACCTGCTGATGCCGTAAATGCCAAAATCCAGCTAGAAAATATCATTAGGATAATTGGCGGGACTTAACAAGCCCCCGGCTTTTTGTCCTCGTCGAGGCCACTAGATAGTGGCCTTGACTTGTCCTCGACCTCGACGTGGCCTCGACTTCGAATTGCCCGAAACGCTATGCGTTATAGTGGCTTTAGGTATTGTATGTACTAGCTCTATCTATAGATCCAACATTATGTCTGTAAATCAACTATGTATGTACTTATCTTGAATAAAAAATTATTTATTTATTTATTTATTTATAGTTAGCGGTCCTTGGGTAAATTTGGGTAAATTTAGGTAAATATAAACGTAAATATATACCATCGCATCTCAAATCTTGGGAGCGCCAAGGAAAGCTATACACTATCTCTTAGAGTTACGGAGGTAAACAAAAAATGTAACATATTTGTTTACTCCAATGGCGGTGTTAACTGTACACGTTGAAAAAATGTTTTACTTCGAAATATACTAATTTGTATAAGAAAATTCGACGTAAATAGGTGGCAAGTGCATCATGGATAAGCTCGGATAAGCCAACGTCGTGATTGGCTACAGCTGAAAGATGAAAAATGTTACCTTCTCTCTGATTGGCCAAACTAAAAGCCCTAGTGACATCTAGCGAGACCTAAGTGAACTAATTAAAAATCTTCGTAAGTATACTTTTCTGAATCGCCCTTTGGCGCGTTCTTAGTCTGTACTTAGAAACCTTCGTAGCACACATACTTACGAAGAAATACATGGAGCTTCGTAAATATGGGTCCAGGTCTCTAACTTTCGTGAGTACTCTTCCATAGCATCATAGATTTAGTTGACTTGTGTGCTGGATTGCCATTGGATTAGGCAACTATGTTTGTTTGCTATTGACTTATTCCTTTACCTGACTATTGGACAGCCCGTGCAGAGCCCTCATAACAGCCCCATTTAAAGTTGAAGATTTGAACATGCAATGATCCTTTACTGCTTGAATACACTCTATTAACATCTAAATTTTTGCGACTGAGCAAAAGTTCTAAATCTGAATTCTTTAGACTGCAGGCGAGAGAGATACATAATCAACACGTGGAAAATACTAGAGGAACTGGTTCCGAATCTGCACACACAAATATCACAAGAAACCAGTAGGCATGGCAGGATGTGCAAAATAGCCCCGTTGATATGCAAAACTCTTATGAACATCAACGGGCCAAACTTTTCAACACACTCCTGCTGTACGTAAGGGGCACAACAGTCCGGCCTCCATGTTCAAGAGAGAGTTCGATAAACACGTCCAAAGGATACCTGATCAACCAGGCGGTGATTCATACGTCAGGCTGCGAGCAGCTACGTCAGGCTGCGAGCAGCTGCGTCCAACAGCCTGGTTTACCAGACGGCTAGGGGTGGCCTAGGTAAAGACCGGGTCTTGAGAACGTTGATCCGTGGAACCTCCACTAAGTAGCGGCAAGGTAAGCAAGTAGGCAAGACAAGGCCTACAACTGGGCAAGCAGCGTGTAACTCTGAGGCGTCATTGTGAGCAGGGAGTTCACCTTGAACGGACTTACAAGGTACTAATAATGGCCAAATTGATGTCGATCGCTATCCAGAAACTGTTATAAGTTACTTACTCCTTTGCATTTAAATTAACTACCGTCCGTCCCCCAAAATCACGATACACACAATTTATTTGATTCAAAGTGGCGATAGTGAGAACTGTTGTAGAGAGAAGATTACCATGTGCTCGCTACCAGGAGTAACTGACTGCTGTAGAGCACGATCGGGTTTAATCTAATACATCCATGTGCAAAGTGAAGGGTTGAAGTTATAAAACTATTCTACAGGTCGTTGCTGCTCGATTACTGAACGACTGGAGTGAATTTAAGCTTGCTACCCGACTCTGGGTTCGTGAGTAAGAACCCACGCTGAGTGGGCGTGATTAGCACTGCGCTCTGATCCCGCCGCTGGTGTTGTCCATTCCCGTGAAGCATCCTGCGTCTCCCCTATCCATGCCTCGCATATTTCCTTGTAGTACCTGTTACATCGAACGAATAACCTTGCACGCTCATGCACGTGTGGTAGTATTTGAGGTGAGAGAGTGGAAGTGCCCGCCATCTGTGCATTCCCTGAGCCCAGTCATGCCTCGCCGAATCAGTGCAGCCGGATGGTCATCAGCCAGCTGTTGGGGATATGCGTAATGGGATTGTGTCAAGACCGGCCTACTGTAAGTAGAACATTTCTTCTATTCTTCTAAGGTGCCATGTGTTGATCTTATTGATTAGCTGACTGATAAAGTATATTTCCTTGTCCACTCATAACAGGTGTTGGATAGAACAAGTGAGAGGATAGAACTAACCAGGTGACCCACAAGAGTCTGAACGTTTACCTGCATGGAAATACTTTGGGTAAGAGGATTAACCTACACGTTCCACACATTTAGAGTTCCGGTGACTTTTGTTATTGCATTTATTTATTTATTCTTGTCTCAGTGACTCCTGTCTATTTACATGATTTATTATATTCTCAGTGACGTGTGTTTATTTTGGTGATTAATGATCGTCTCAGTGACGTGCGTCTGATTAATCATTTTGTTATATTGCTGAGTTCATTATTATGTCACTGATTGTTTTGTTGTGCATTTCGTATTTATTGTGTGCTACCCGAAAGTTCTGCTCGAACTCCAATCTATGTACCTTGGATTGTGTCAGTTGCAATTGGCGTCAGAGTGTTCACAAGTGTTCAGTTAGTTCACATTGACTGATACGAATGGGTAGAGAGACTGTGTCTCCTCATACTAGCGCTGTGGGAACAATTCCTGCTGTGTGTGATTTACATAGTTTTGTAGTGATGCTCTTGATTAACGTAAAGCCACGCTCCCTGTGTATCAGGAAGTTAATTGTATAAACCTATTAATAGTAACAGACTAGTCGACAGCATTTCTCCAAGTGCTTCCCCTTCACATTCGGCTTCATTATTGGGTACCGTCTCCAGGTATTGAGAATCCACTGACACTAAACAACATAAATTTGGTTTGAAAACCCCTTGCAGGAATTTCTCTTGAATTGCATTTTCGCACTGGAGCAAGGCGTAAAATTTGCTCGCTGTCACTGAGCAAGACTCGGTGACAGGAGATACCTGAATGCTCGTTGGGAGATTGGTGTTGAGCAACACCAATCTCCACTGGAGATTCAGCGAATCTTGGCGTTTACTCTCCCATATAATTTCTGTCAATTGATAGTCTGCAGTCCGACCACCACTGGGATAGGTGTTGTCGCAAGTAGTTGCAGTCGTTGCAGATAATTATAACTTCAAAGTGAAACATGATTACAACCTACAACATTCTCAGAGGAAATGACAAGGTATGTAAAGACAATCTATTTAGCACGGGTGGAATATGAACAAGGGTACACATGTGGTAACTAGTACTCAATTGAGTCAGTTTTGTCAGAAAGAATTTCTTAAGTGTCAGGAGTAGGTAACAAATGGAATTAATTAGGAAGTGATGTGGTGGAGGCAGACTTCATGCACAACTTCAAATTCAAATATGTTTGAACACAATAAGTCCAGAAAGCTGTATAGTAGTTGACTGATGGTTGAGTGGCAGGAAAAAAGAGAAGCTTAACCTTACATGCACAACTAGGCGAGAACAAGTAGGGGAGTGCATACCATCCCAGGTGTCTCCTGGGATGGTATCTCCTGTCGCTTGGGCAGATTGCATATTTTTGGATTGCCAGAAAGCCTTTGACACAGTACCACAGAAGAGGCTATTGCACAAGCTGGAGATGTAGGCAAGAGTGAAAGAGAATGTAGCCCACTGGATAAGGGAGTACCTAAGCAACAGAAGGCAGCGAGTCAGTGAGGGGTGAGGTCTCTGAGTGGCGAGACGTCACCAGTGGCCAGACGTCACCAGTTGCGTCCCACAGGGGTCAGTCCTTGGACCTATACTGTTTCTGATATATGTAAATGATCTCCCAGAAGGAATAGACTCGTTCTTCTCAATATTAGCTGATGACGCAAAAATTATGAGGAGGATTAAGACGGAAGAAGATAGTATGAGGTTACAAGATAACCTAAACAAACTGAAGGAATGGACCAACAAATGGCTACTAAATTTCAACCCAAGTAAATGTAAGGTAATAAAACTAGGTGGAGGAAATAGGAGGCCAGACACAGGATACAGAATGGGAGAAATGGTAGATAAAGTCTTTCACGAAATTGACAGAGATAGAGATCTTGGAGTTCATATCACGCCAAACCTGTCTCCTGGAGCTCACATCAAAAGAATAATATTTGCGGCGTATGCGAGGCTGGCTAACATCAGAACTGCCTTTCAGAAACCTGTGTAAGGAATCATTCAGAACCTTAAATACCACATATGTAAGACTAATCCTGGAGTATGCGGCCCCAGCATGGAGCCCGTACCTTGTCAAGCACAAGACGAAGCTAAAATAAAGTTCAGAGTTATGCCATTAGGCTAGTCCCAGAACTAAGAGGCATGAGTTACGAGGAAAGGCTGAGTGAACTTCACCTCACGTCGCTGGAAGACAGAAGAGCTCGGGGAGACATGATCACCACATACAAAATTCTCAGGGGAATTGACAGGCTAGACAAGGATGGATTATTTAACACGTAGTATATGTACAAGGGGGACACAGGTGGAAGCTGAGTATCCAAATAAGCCACAGCGACATTTGATAGAACCTTTTTTTTTTTTAGTGTCAGTAGTTAGTAAATGTAATACACTAGGAAGTGATGTGGTGGAGGCTGATTCCATACTCAGTTTCATAGGTAGATATGATAGAGCTCGAGAAGCTCAGGAATCTGTACACCAGTAGATTGGTGGATGAGAGGCGGGACCAATGAGCCAGAGCTCAACCCCGCAAGCATAACTAGGTGAGCACACACACACCCCATTTTTCCTTAAGTATACTCTTCTCATCAACCCCCCCCCCCCCCCCCGCACACAACCTCACAATCACTGCCAAATGTGTGTATATTTATGTATGTGCTTTTTAAGACTACTCATAGCCCAGTCGATAGAGGTTCGGACTCTCACGCGTGGGGTCCAGGGTTCGAGACCCACACAGTCCAGGTGAATGGAATGTTTATGTTCACGGAAGTGTGGATGACAATATGTATGTATATGTGTGTATATGTGTGTATATGTGTGTGTGTGTGTGTGTGTGTGTGTGTGTGTGTGTGTGTGTGTGTGTGTGTGTGTGTGTGTGTGTGTCTGCGTGTGTCTGTGTGTGTGTGTCTGCGTGTGTCTGTGTGTGTGTGTCTGTGTGTGTCTGTGTGTGTCTGTGTGTGTCTGTGTGTGTCTGTGTGTGTGTGTGTGTGTGTGTGTGTGTGTGTGTGTGTGTGTGTGTGTGTGTGTGTGTGTGTGTGTGTGTGTGTGTGTGTGTGTGTGTACAGGTTATGTGGAAGCTGGTCATAATTACATTTCACCTTTGTAAACGCACATTAATAACACTACGTAAAAATACACCTCGAACACTGTTTATGTTGGGCAGACGTAAATCTGTATTTATGTATTGATGTTTATAGGTTAGGTTAGCATTTTAAAAGCACTTCAATCACTTTGTGATTGATTCTTCAATAAGATACTGAACTGTATGTTTAACAGATCTCTAACTCTGTCCATGAAGGACAGAAGAAAATCTATATATGTTGATTAGCCTTATGAATGTGCAGCCACGTCTGAAGGAGAGAGAAGGAAAAAACCTGCCCACATACTCCACGTACATACACCTATCAGTTCTTAACCATATTCACACCCTGCAAACAACTTTTTTCACAACTTTTTCAACAACTTTCATCACAGACCTCAGAGCTAAGTTTGTTCAAGACATAATGGACTATGTCACCCAAAAGTGTCACGAGGCAGTAAACAGGTTTATCCCGGCCCAAAAGGAAAAATACGAGAAGGAAAAGAAGAATCCATGGTTTAATAGGGCATGTATGGAAGCAAATGAACTGAATAAAAGGGCGTGAAGGAACTTCCGAAATAACACAACACCAGAAAGCAGAAAGAAATACCAGAGAACCAGGAATGAGTATGTTAGTGTGAGAAGAGAAACAGCGAACAATTATGAAAATGATGTAGCAAACAAAGCTAAGACCGAACCAAAGCTACTCCACAGTCACATCACGAGGAAAACAACAGTGAAAGAACAGGTAATGAAACTTAGAACAGACGAGGACAGGTACACAGAGAATGACTACGAACTCAACAAGAGGTTCCAGGAAGTCTTCACAATAGAACCATGTGAGGTCACTGCGCTAGGAGAGGGGCCAGTAAACCAGGCGGCCTTGGAAGGGTTCGAAATTACGAGAGATGAGGTCAGGAGACACCTGCTGGATCTGGATGTGAGAAAGGCTGTTGATCCAGATAAGATCTCACCATGGGTATTGAAAGAGTGCAGAGGCCCTTTGCTTGCCACATTCTAAAGTGTATAGAAGGTCGATCACTGGAGATGGGAGACCTACCAGAAATATGGAAGAGGGCTAATGTGGTCCCAATATACAAAAAGCGTGATAGACCAGAGGCACTGAACTACAGACCAGTGTCCTTAACTTGGATACCATGCAAGGTGATGGAGAAGATCGTGAGAAAAAAACTGGTAACACATCTGGAGAGAAGGAACTTCGTGACAAATCGCCAACATGGGTTCAGGGAGGGTAAATCATGTCTTACAGGCTTAATAGAATTATACGATCAGGTGACAAAGATTAAGCAAGAAAGAGAAGACTGGGTGAACTGCATTTTTTTGGACTGTCTGAAAGCCTTTGACATAGTACCGCATAAGAGGCTGGTACATAAGCTGGAGAGACAGGCGGGAGTAACTGATAAGGTGCTCCAGAGGATAAGGGAGTACCTAAGCAATAGGAAGGAGAGTGTTACAGTGAGGGGTGAGACCTCAGATTGGCGTGAAGTCACCAGTGGAGTCCCACAGGGCTCTGTACTTGGTCCTATCATGTTTTTGATATACGTAAATGATCTCCCGGAGGGTATACACTCATTCCTCTCTATGTTTGCTGACGACGCCAAAATTATGAGAATAATTAAGACAGGAGGACTGCTTGAGGCTTCAAGAGGACCTAGACAAATTGAAGGAATGGTCGAACAAATGGTTGTTAGAGTTTAACCCAAGCAAATGCAATGTAATGTAGGGAGCAGGAGGCCAGATATACGATATCATTTCGGAAATAAAATGCTTCAAGAGTCAGAAAGAGAGAAAGTCTTAGGAGTTGATATAACGCCAGACCTGTCGTCTGAAGCCCATACCAAGGGGATAACATCAGCAGCATATGCCAGGTTGGCCAACATAAGACTGCCATTTAGAAACTTGTGTAAGGAATCAGTCATAACTTTGTATACCACCTATGTAAAACCAATCTTGGAGTATGCAGCTCCCAGCATGTAATCCATATCTAGTCAAGTATAAGAGTAAACTATACAAGGTTCAAAGGTTTGCAACCAGACTAGTACCCGAGGTGAGAGGTATGAGCTACGAGGAGAGACTACGGTAATTAAACCTCACGTCGCTGGAAGACAGAAGAGTTAGGGGAGACACGGTCACCGCATACAGGATTCTCAAAGGAATTGATAGGGTAGATAAAGACAGGCTCCTTAACACAAGGGACACACGCACTAGGGGACACAGGTGGAAACTGAGTGCCCAAATGAGCCAGAGATATTAGAAAGAACTTTTTAAGTGTCAGAGTAGTTGACAAATGGAATGCATTAGGCAGTGACGTGGTGGAGGCTGCATGACTCCATACACAGTTTCAAGTGTAGATATGATGGAGCCCAGTAGGCTCAGGAACCTATACACCAGTTGATTGACAATTGAGAGGCGGGACCAAAGAGCCAGAGCTCAACCTAGCAAGCACAAATACGCGAGTACTGTAAACAGCTTCACACGAGAGCCTCTCCACTTACACCCTCTGCGTCTCAACCCCCCCCCCCCCCACACTCACCATCACACCTCTATAGCGGTAACCATTTCGCTACACACACTCTACATCACTGTAATAAAGTTGTGGCCAGAAAGAAAACTTCTTTGAATATTCGTTTTGAGTGTTAGTATCTGTATTTACTATTATTTAAATGTATGCTATATATACTCTTAGGACTTTTCCTCGCACATTTCACTGCCACAACCTCGTGAAGGTGTTAGGGAGGTGGAGTGCCCTTCAAGGGTGGCGTAAGAGCTGGCACCAACCACCTTATGACACTTCGTCATATAGCCAATCACCATGGAAAGTTACGTAAGGGGTCTAGCTTCCAATTTTCCACAGACACACTTTTTATATAGATAGGGGAGGGGGGTTGCTAGTCTACGTCTGTCTCTCTTGTTCATTGAGTTGAGTGGCTTCTCAACTTTTGGCTTGCCACTTAATTATTAAATACCACAATTATGATAAGTATCACTCTTTCTTCTGCTTGGTCTTGACCGAGGCCGACCTCGGGTGAAATAGGGCTGTGACGCTCTCTGTCTGGAACCCGTAGGTGCAGGACCGGGACGTTCACCTCTCGAGGGGGTGAAAGTCCCAGTCCCTATACGGCCCAGTCTCTGCTTCAGGAGGCTGGGGTCGTTCATACCCTTGATGGGGTGGTTCTTCTCCGGCCCCGACCACGGCGGTCTCCGGGTTTGGAGTCCCTGTGTTTTTTTTTTTCACCAACTTTGAGGTCATCTCCGGAATTCTCAGTTCCTGCGACGACGTTAGGATCAATCGTATTGGCGTTTACCTATCCATTGGAGACTTTCGGCACCGTGGAGAAGGGGGACCTGCTGCCTGGGTAACAGCTTCTCCTCCTCAATAACCTACCCTGGCTTTGTGCCCTGGTGAGGCCACTCCATACCAACAGAGTGCAACACCATAGTCTTCCGAGACTGATGGATGCCTGCTACTACTAGGAGGGGTAGCTGGTCTATGTCTGTTTCTCTCCCCTCTACCTTCATCTATTATTCTCCCTCCCTCACATTCGCAATTCCTTTAATTCTCCTTCCCTCTTTCATCGTGATTTACCCTGAGCCTGTACCTTGAGGTACAGAGCTTTTAACTGTGATTTGATTCGGTTTTATTTGGTTGACTGTTACTCTGTGTTCTGTTCGACAGAAAATTGAGTATTCACCGTCCTACTTTGCCAGATATTCCAATTGACCTCATTTTGTGTGCGATCACTCCATGTCGGAAAACCCGACACCATTTACTAATATTAAATACAATAAGCAGATAATATTGCTGCTGTGTTGTATATATAAATTCACCCATAGAAAATGTAGCACAGTAGAAATTTCCGTCAATAGAAAACGAGATATCATTGCCACATAGCTATAAATTCACCAGCTATTATATTGGGAATTATTCTTAATCCAGCAGTCTTTGAACTTTTAACATCATAAAACATCTCATTTGAATAAACTTAATTATCAGTACCAAAATAGAGTAAATGTGACCCTTCTATCACTTACTGATGTCTGGAAACAGAGAGCCAGGCGTCAGTGGGAGAGAGGTCAGCCATTGTTAAGACCAGAGTTGCAGGAGCGAGTTCAGCTCCTATAATTCCCCCTTGGACGAAGTGTTATGGAGATCAAGTTAGTGCTTCTTCCATCATCAACACGCAGTCAACATCTAAACGAGGGAAGTGTCTTTCCGAAATCTTATCTAATTATTTCCGGCCGGTAATGTCAGGTAGATAGGATTAATTCCGGTTAGGCCACGAGAAAGCGACACATTCCAGGTAATTATTCTTAGGTCCTTATCTTATAAAATACCAGTATTTCCTCTGATGTAGCTGTCATATTATATATATATATATATATATATATATATATATATATATATATATATATATATATATATATATATATATATATATATATATATATATATATGTCGTACCTAGTAGCCAGAACGCACTTCTCAGCCTACTATGCAAGGCCCGATTTGCCTAATAAGCCTAGTTTTTATGAATTAATGTTTTTTCGACTACCTAACCTACCTAACCTAACCTAACTTTTTCGGCTACCTAACCTAACCTAACATATAAAGATAGGTTAGGTTAGGTTAGGTAGGGTTGGTTAGGTTTGGTCATATATCTACGTTAATTTTAATTCCAATAAAAAAACATTGACCTCATACATAATGAAATGGGTAGCTTTATCATTACCTAAGAAAAAAATGAGAAAATATATTATTTCAGTAAAACTTGGCTTATTAGGCAAATCGGGCCATGCATAGTAGGCTGAGAAGTGCGTTCTGGCTACTAGGTACGACATATATATATATATATATATATATATATATATATATAGGATTCCTGCTTTATAGCTAGTGCCCTCTGACAGGTATAGAAGAGGAAGCAGTACAGTTGTTTAGTACTCCAGTACAGGGGTGGAGATGCTAGCCCTAACCAGGAGGATTATTTGGTGTCATAATCCTTGTTTATACCTGGTGGACTAAGCCTGTTGTACAATGAGATATGACATTTTAATTTTCATTACTAATCTAAGTAGCTTAATACTGTAGTTTGATTGGCTGCAAATATAGGAATTTAATATACCCCTCCTAATGTGCAAGGAGTCGATTTGTGAGAATATTGCAGAAATACAGCCCGCTAAACATCACACAAATTGCTATCGAAATATATAAATTAATGTCAATATAAATTATATATAAAATCATATAAATTAAATAAATATAAACCTCACAAGTCGATTCCCCACACTCCATAGACACATTTATCGAATGCCTTTGCAAAGTCAGTGTATACCACATCTGTATTCTTATTTCTTCTAATGCCTCAGAGATTTTGTCGTAGTGGTCAAGTAGCTGAAGTGGCATGATCTTCCTGCTCTAAATCCACGTTGGCCTGGGGTGCGGAGGTCATTGGTTTACATGAAAAAAGTGACCTGACTCTGATACTTTTATTATGTAGGATGTGTTCTGGCCTGAAGGGCTTGGGGCTTATGGAACTTAAACCTGCAAAGAAAGCTCTGGTTGTTGTACCAGACTGTTACTTGCGTACAGGCGGACAACGTCCCCCAACCACTCTCTGATGGAACAGACAACTGACCTCGGCAGCCACACTCCCGCTACCGTCGGTCGACCAGCAATGGACACTGGAGTGATTGAAATTTACTCAGGAGATCACCCTGTACGCCTTTTGATTTCGGAGAGGGGGTTCATCGCCACATACTTAGGGGTGCAGCTCCAACACTGGCCCTCGTTGTCTTGTGTACACACCCTATTTGAGCCGCCGTGACTCCCCACTCTCTTCTTGTTTGGAATGATCTCCTCAATCCCCCCTTTTGTAAATTAGTATTTTCTGCCACCCTGTCCGCAGCCGTGATCCCTTCTCTAGCCCCCCCCCCCCTCCTACGTTTTGAGAAGCCTCACCAGGACAAGAGGAAAAGCTGGTTAACAATGTACATTTAATGAACGAGGAACACATACAATACATGACTAAAAAAAAAAAAAAAAAGAGGTAAATATATTATCATGCAACACTGAGCTGCTACAACCTAGTAGCATTCCAATATCATATCCTAGCTTCATCAAGAGTCCATATCAAGTGGCTGCTCAACTCTTGGCTTGCCACTTACTACTCCTTCACTAAATGGGGTTACAATCTCGTCACAATAATATCGCACACTCAGCCCTAAAAGTATATAAAACTCAGCCTGGGACGTAAACACCATAAACATCTACATAAATATTCCCCAACACAAGAATAAATCAATCTCTCACCTTACATGGCATATTTCATGCCAATAAGCATTCAAGCACTACCTTTATACATTCCTGTATATCCACCATAAACCTCTTCTTCTCTGTGAGGCTAACTACCATGTACATCTCAAGGTCCTCCAAAATACTCAAAAAGGCTCTTCTGCAGTTCTCCTAAACTGCTGCACAACGAAGTCCTCATCCAACATTAGTGATGCTTCACCACTGTTTCTACAGAGACATGAAACTCCTCTTCACTGCTCCTTTACACTGCTTAAGGTCAACTTCTCACTATGGAGTTCTGCTCTCCCACAGATTTCAGCATACACTTCTCCAGCCTCGAAGTTTCTCCATTAACTTCTTCCCTGGCCTCGAAGTTCTTCCATTAACTCCTACCCAAACAAACCGCTGAGTTCTCTGTCTCGAGGGCGCTCAGCTGCGGGGCTCCCAGAGGTCAGCCTCTCAGACCTCCACCAAAGTTTCTTTACGACGGCCTCCCAGCTCTTCTGCTCTTGACTTGAGTACATTAAGTCGTCCACAGGCTTCACACATAAACGCCTGTTTGATTACCTCCTCTTGAAGGAGCACACAACTAAGGGTTCCTTCTTTGCCAGGAGCTCAGCAAAACGTGACCCTTGTTGCTCAAGGTCATGCCGTCGTCCCTCGAGCCTCACATGTCACCAAAGCGTCGACATCTCATTTCATGTCACTTATTTACATACTCATCCTCTGCTCATACTTTTAATTTAGTCACCACCCTTTATTACATACATAAATAAATCTCTCTCTCTCCTCTGACCTCTCAATTAGGTCTGGTAGGTGGAATAACTCTCAGACAGGTAGACTCCTCCTTCAGGATACCTGGGGTCATAACAGATGTTAGTGCAACTGGTCTATTATTCTTAGCTAATTCTTTGCTTCATTCCTTGTGTAGAGGAGCTATATCTGCTGGTTTAAGCTCATTTGGTATCTCCCGTGTCCAAGCTCTTCCTCCACATTATACTAAGTGCCTGTGCCACTGGCACTTTGCATTTCTTTATAAATAATGATTTCCATGAGTCTGGACCCGAGGCTGAGTGCATGGGCATGTTGTAAATTTTTCTTTCAAATCTGCCACACTCGTGTTGATACCAGTTATATTTACAAGGGTTCAGTTATCATGCATAAAGTAGTTATCGATAGTAGTAGATTTTTTACTTTCATGCTGTTTATCGCTATGCTAAACATGTCCTCGTACCGTTATTTTCAGGATTTCACCAATTTCTTTGTCATTCTCAGTGTATGAACCTTCAGTCGTACGAATAGATCCATTACTGGCAGTGGTTTTTTGCATTTGATTTCGAATATATGAATAAAGATTGTTTTCTTTATTTCTAGTATTGTATTATGTTCAAGTTGCATTTATTCAATCTGATATTAATGCTTCAGTCTCTGCTCGATTTCTTTAATCTGTTTAAATTATTCCTTCTTTGTAGGGATAGTTGTGTCTGCTTAAGCATTTCCGTTATTGTTTTCCTTCTTTTGTAGAGTCGTCTGCGTTCTCTTTTTACGCTGGACCTCTTTCTGGCTGTCCTCAAATGAACATGTTCCAGACAGACTTGATATGCTTGCGAAGTAAGTTTTTCTATCCCTTCTATTGGATTTTTTTACTTAGAACAGTTTCCCATTGAATGTCTAAGTTCCCTGTTTATTGTCTCCCAGTCTGTCTTTTTATCATTAAAATTGAATTTACTGAATAACCCCTCTCACTTGATCATTTTTAGATCTATTCTGAGTATCGATGCTAGTTTGCACTTCAGTGAGCAATTGAAGTGTATGTAAATGCAGTAATTGAGATCTGAGTGTGGTATCTGAGATCCTAATGTCAGTGATTATGTCTTAACTGTTTGTGAAGACCAGGGGCCAGATTCACGAAAGCACTTACGAACCTGTACATCTTTTCTTAATCTTTGGCGGCTTTGTTTACAATTATTAAACAGTTAATGAGCTCCGAAGCACCAGGAGGCTGTTTATAACAATAACAACAGTTAAATGGGACGTATTCATGCTTGTAAACTGTTTAATAAATGTAACCAAAGCCGTCAAAGATTGAGGAAAGATGTAAACATTCGTAAGTGCTTGTGTAAGTCCTTTCGTGAATCTGGCCCCAGATCTAAAATATTTTTGTTCCTAGTTGGCTCTGTTATCTGCTGGTTGAGGGAAAATATGTCACAGAATCTAAGTAGTTCTTTAATCTGGGGCTGGTTATGTCCAGTATGATTTCCCGGTATAATATTATTGTTTGCTATTCTCCATCTTAGACTAGGCAGGTTGAAATCACCTAGGAAGATAATATTAGGTATTGGGTGTGCCAAATTATCAAGGCAATTCTCTATTTTGTTTATCTGTTCAGTGAATTCCTCAGCCGTTGCATCTGGCGTTGCAAAATAAAATATTTTATTTTCTCTATTTTTACTCCCAGCACCTCTACCACCTCATTTGTAAATTGTCTTTTACCAATTAATAAAACCCATTAGTTGGTTTGGTAATAGTTTTACATTAGAAGGAACCACGCATGGAATATACCTGGTGGAGTAATGGGGGGGGGGGGATATACGTTAAGATTTTTAAAGCATATTTGTACCGATGTTCAGCATAAGACCACTAACGTACAGCATAAGACCACTAAGGCACACAAGAGTCTATCTTGAGGTTATCTTGAGATGATTTCGGGGCTTTAGTGTCCCCGCGGCCCGGTCCTCGACCAGGCCTCCACTCCCAGGAAGCAGCCCGTGACAGCTGACTAACACCCAGGTACCTATTATACTGCTAGGTAACAGGAGCATAGGGTGAAAGAAACTCTGCCCATTGTTTCTCGCCGGCGCCTGGGATCGAACCCAGAACCACAAGTCTCGCGTGCTGTCCGCTCGCCGAAAGGCTCCCTAAGTCATTACAGCAGGGTGATAGAATACGCAATATATGTGATTACTGTAATGTAACTATGGTTAGGTAATTACAACTAGGTGATTAGACAAATCATACTGGTAGATGATAACAGCTAGACTATTACAATTCAGCTGGGCGCAGACACACACAATATACACCCAGACGCGCGCGCGCACAATATACAAGAACTCATAATGTCTAAACATTCAGCCTCGTGTCTGCAACAAACACAGTGAGAGAGAACAGAACATCAACAGAGATAACACATACAGAAAATAAAATATTAAAACGTCAATAGAAACAAAAACATCACCAGGGAAAACAAAAACGGCACCCGAGACAACAAAAACAGCCCCCGAGACAACAAAAACGGCCCCAGAGACAACAAAAACGGCCCCCGAGACAACAAAAACAGCCCCCGAGACAACAAAAACAGCCCCCGAGACAACAAAAACAGCCCCCGAGACAACAAAAACAGCCCCCGAGACAACAAAAACAGCCCCCGAGACAACAAAAACAGCCCCCGAGACAACAAAAACAGCCCCCGAGACAACAAAAACAGCCCCCGAGACAACAAAAACAGCCCCCGAGACAACAAAAACAGCCCCCGAGACAACAAAAACAGCCCCCGAGACAACAAAAACAGCCCCCGAGACAACAAAAACAGCCCCCGAGACAACAAAAACAGCCCCCGAGACAACAAAAACAGCCCCCGAGACAACAAAAACAGCCCCCGAGACAACAAAAACAGCCCCCGAGACAACAAAAACAGCCCCCGAGACAACAAAAACAGCCCCCGAGACAACAAAAACAGCCCCCGAGACAACAAAAACAGCCCCCGAGACAACAAAAACAGCCCCCGAGACAACAAAAACAGCCCCCGAGACAACAAAAACAGCCCCCGAGACAACAAAAACGGCCCCCGAGACAACAAAAACGGCCCCCGAGACAACAAAAACGGCCCCCGAGACAACAAAAACGGCCCCCGAGACAACAAAAACGGCCCCCGAGACAACAAAAACAGCCCCCGAGACAACAAAAACAGCCCCCGAGACAACAAAAACAGCCCCCGAGACAACAAAAACAGCCCCCGAGACAACAAAAACATCCCCAGAGACAACAAAAACATCCCCCGAGACAACAAAAACATCCCCAGAGACAACAAAAACATCCCCAGAGACAACAAAAACATCCCCAGAGACAACAAAAACATCACCAGAGACAACAAAAACATTATCAGGGAAAACAAAAACATCCCCAGAGACAACAAAAACATCCCCAGAGACAACAAAAACATCACCCGAGACAAAAACATCATTGGGGACAACAAAATCATCATCAGGGACAACAAAATCATCATCAGGGACAACAAAAACATCCCCAGAGACAACAAAAACATCCCCAGAGACAACAAAAACATCCCCAGGGACAACAAAAACATCCCCAGGGACAACAAAAACATCCCCAGAGACAACAAAAACATCCCCAGGGACAACAAAAACATCCCCAGGGACAACAAAAACATCCCCAGGGACCACAAAAACATCCCCAGAGACCACAAAAACATCCCCAGAGACCACAAAAACATCCCCAGAGACCACAAAATCATCACCAGCGACTGCAAAATCATCACCAGAGACCGCAAAAACATCTCCATAGACAACAAAAACATCCCCAGGGACAACAAAAACATCCCCAGGGACAACAAAAACATCCCCAGACACAACAAAAACATCCCCAGGGACAACAAAAACATCCCCAGACACAACAAAAACATCCCCAAAGACCACAAAAACATCTCCAGAGACCACAAAATCATCACCAGAGACCGCAAAATCATCACCAGAGACCACAAAAACATCTCCAGGGACAACAAAAACATCATAGACAACAAAAACATTATCAGAGACCACAACACCCTCACCCTAACACAAAAGCCGAATATTTCCAAATCGCAACATTTAAGAATTTGCAAAGCAATTAGGGATTAAAAACGAGTCTAAATTTGGTCATTAGCGTAAACATATTTTAATTAGAGTTCGGTAAAAAAATAAAAAATCACATTTAATCCTCTTCACTCCGAAACACGACAATCTCTGTGACTATGCATATTAATGAGTATTTAAATAAGTTACAAGGAATAATTCCGTCTTTGGACTCTCTTTAATGTATAAAAAATGTTTTGTGGTAAAAAAAGGTCAGATAATTCATCGTTTATTTTTTTTTGTTCTTGTCGGTTGCATGAATTATGTATTTATCTTCAGTCATGGAAAATGTTTTATAAGTTTTTTTCTCGACAAAACTATCCACTGGTGGTGATGTGGCTGCTCCACTGGTGGCGATGTGGCTGCTCCACTGGTGGCGATGTGGCTGCTCCACTGGTGGCGATGTGGCTGCTCCACTGGTGGCGATGTGGCTGCTCCACTGGTGGCGATGTGGCTGCTCCACTGGTGGCGATGTGGCTGCTCCACTGGTGGCGATGTGGCTGCTCCACTGGTGGCGATGTGGCTGCTCCACTGGTGGCGATGTGGCTGCTCCACTGGTGGCGATGTGGCTGCTCCACTGGTGGCGATGTGGCTGCTCCACTGGTGGCGATGTGGCTGCTCCACTGGTGGCGATGTGGCTGCTCCACTGGTGGCGATGTGGCTGCTCCACTGGTGGCGATGTGGCTGCTCCACTGGTGGCGATGTGGCTGCTCCACTGGTGGCGATGTGGCTGCTCCACTGGTGGCGATGTGGCTGCTCCACTGGTGGCGATGTGGCTGCTCCACTGGTGGCGATGTGGCTGCTCCACTGGTGGCGATGTGGCTGCTCCACTGGTGGCGATGTGGGTGCTCCACTGGTGGCGATGTGGGTGCTCCACTGGTGGCGATGTGGGTGCTCCACTGGTGGCGATGTGGGTGCTCCACTGGTGGCGATGTGGGTGCTCCACTGGTGATGTGGGTGCTCCACTGGTGGTGATGTGGGTGCTCCACTGGTGGTGATGTGGGTGCTCCACTGGTGGTGATGTGGCTGCTCCACTGGTGGTGATGTGGCTGCTCCACTGGTGGTGATGTGGGTGCTCCACTGGTGGTGATGTGGCTGCTCCACTGGTGGTGATGTGGCTGCTCCACTGGTGGTGATGTGGCTGCTCCACTGGTGGTGATGTGGCTGCTCCACTGGTGGTGATGTGGGTGCTCCACTGGTGGTGATGTGGGTGCTCCACTGGTGGTGATGTGGGTGCTCCACTGGTGGTGATGTGGGTGCTCCACTGGTGGTGATGTGGCTGCTCCACTCTCACCATCCAGTGATGTAGATGTTCTTCTCTCACTTTCGCAGCTACTTCACCACTGTGCCAAATAAACGGAAGCATTAGAAGAACACGAGAATGCAGGCGTGGTTTACCGACTTTGCGATGGCCCTTGTTAAGTGTGAGCGTGGAGTGACAGCACATCAAATGAGATCAACTAGAATAACTGGTAAAGTAGGACGAAGAATATTCAATTTCCTATCAAACAGAATGGAAAGAGTAAAAGTTGATCAAATAATATCAAGCAGAAGGACAGTAAAAAAAAAAACTTAGTGCGACAGAACACAGTTTGCACTGCATCACTGCTTTTTCAAATTTTTCATATCAAATGTCGACAAAACACAAATCACAGCTTTGTGCTATCTTTTGCAGACGACACAAAATTCAGTATGAAAATAACTTGTGTAGAAAACACTGACAAAACCACAGCCTGATGTTAATAAAGTTTTCGATTGGACAGTGGAAAATGGTATGATGCTTAACAGTGATAAATTCCAGTTACTTTGGTATGGAAGAAATTAAGACCTTAAATGAATTACAGGGTACAAGACAACCAGACCTACCCAGAGTAGGAAAGCAACATGTAAAAACATCAAGGAATAGTGATATCTGACGACCTAACATTAAGGTATGTCAAGTATAAATATAATGTCAGCTAGAAAAATGATAGGATGGATTATGAGGCATTCCACCACAATGCTCTTACTATTCTTATCACTTTTGCTGTCCCGCCGTGAGTACTGCTCGATACTCACTTTCCCCTACAGAGTCGGAGATATTGCTGAAATAAGAGGGAATACAGAGAACATACACGGCACGCAGACACACGATAAAGCACTTAAATAATTGAGATCTTCCCAAAGCTCTCAAAATGTATTCGCTGGAAAGGTGAGAGAGGGGTACCACATAACACACACACACACACACATGAAAAATGTTGGAAGGCCAAGTCCCAAATTTGCACAGAATAACAACAACATATTAGAGTCAGCGATTTAGCAAGAAACGCAGAACAGAGCCAGTGAAGAGTAGAGGTGCTACAGGCACAATCAGAGGACACTGTATCAGAGGTCCACGCTTGTTTAATATCCTCCTAGGAAGCGCTAGCGATGTTGACGGAATAAAAGTAGACCAAGAAAAACCATACCGTTTTCATCAGGAAGTGCGGAACAAACAGGATGTAGTGGTTATGTGGGACACTAATCTCTCGAGCGACCATACACGTACATCCCGTCACCGTCTGGTAGCTTTGTACAAGTGTGTCGACGCACTCTAGAGCTAAAGACACTTGAGCTCTCACACCGCATTTATTATTCAGTGGTAAAGGCTGTGGGGCATCAATGCTCAGAGGATTTTCCCAATAATTTAAGTAGTAAAAGAAGAACGTGGTGGTAGTACTTAGGAAAGGGTTGGCAGAAAGTCACTAATGAACAAAGTTAGGTTTATTCGACAAACTTAATACATAGGGAGCTAAATAAAGTTAATGAAGAGCGTCACTATCAAGGGCTGGACAAAGGTACAGGCAGCAGGAGTCGTTCCTACGCTGCCGAGACCCTGAGTCCTGCCTCTCATGCTTGGCTCCAGAGTGAATTGCCCGAGCTAACACACTGATGTCATGTCATGACTTCAAGTGTCGGATCCATACTGGTTACGACACTTGTAGTAACAAGGGACACTGGCAGCTGTTACAACTGTACACTCGCATAATAATCACCAGCATGTAACCCACACAAACGATCAATGATCCCTAACAACGCACATAAAAATATCTGGACTTAATAGCACGATAATTAATGACAAGTCACAAACACACTAATAATTATACATAAATTAACCAACACACACTAACAATTTATGAAATAAATCGTCACTGTGACAGTAATAGATCAGGGAATTAACACAGGTCACCGAGACCATAACAATAATTGAAATACACAAATGACTGAGATAAGAATTTTCCCGAGTTAAGTCAGATCACCGAGACCCCTAAACGTGTGTGGGATTAGTCCGATCCTCTTATATCTGAACAAGTAAGTATAAGATGATTAGCCAACCTGTTCCAGACGTGCAGGTAAATATACTGTGCTTGATTGCCTTGTGTCGATCACCAAGATCAACACAAGGCAATATTAATGAGACAATAGAGACGGTGTACTTTCAACAATGGCCGGCACTCGACGCCTTCCACACCCCGTTCATGCTTGCCTAACATCTGGGTGATGTGACCTTTGAGAGTCCCTTGACACAGTGAGACATATCAGACTCGAGGAACCTGTGGGTGGCCCGTCTCCTCCTTGCCTTTCATCCCCAGCACAAAACACAGGTGTCAACACGTGCTAGGTTACTAGTAGACGCAGCAAATTGTAGTCAAGATGATTATGGTCGGGCGCATCTGAGAGACTGCTGGAAGTGCCCAACACGTGCAGATGATCACAGGCAAAAGAAAGGTCATATCAAGTGCGGTGTTTCCACAGCAATACTAGATAGCAAGGAAAGAGAGGTAAGGAAGAGGTGGAGTGGTTCTGTTGATAAGAAAACACTGGAGTTTAAAAGAGATGGTTACTCTGGGCTTTGAAGGGTTCGGTGACTATATAACAGGCACCATAGCAATTGGAGGACAACACACAATATTAGTAGTCATATGACGTGCCCCCTGCCTTATGACGAAAGACCCAGACAGGAATATGATAGAAACAATATACACACAAATCACAATAGCGTGATATATATCAAATGAACAAATCGACAAGGGCCGTGTTGAGGGTTCGAACATACGCACGGGACTGCAATTCGCTTAACCATGTTGTGGCACACTTGACTATGGAGCAGCTGGGAACATCCCGTGCGTAGGTTCGATCCCGCGTCACGGCCCTTGTGGATTTGTTCATGATAGAAACAACATGGCTACATAACATAACTAGCTTCTATAACAGAAGGAGCAGCTTCTGTCGCTTGCAGGAACGGATCCATCCTGCTACTCATGGAAGAATATATATTCTGAAGGTAGGAGAGAGACTCTCTCTCCTACCACCCCCTTGGTTGTGGGTTCCCCCCTCACCTCTGGGGGAAGTTGTGCGTGTCTAACCACACCCGATTTCACCCCTTCTTTTTCCTTCCCACCCTTCCCCACGTTCCATTGTTCTCCCAACTTCACTGCCTCTTTCCCATCTTCTACCCCTTACTCTCCTCTACCTCTTTACCCCTCTTCCTCACCTTACGTCATGACAATCGTATATCAGGTTTGGGTTACAGGCAATATTTCAGTAAGCATTTGGGCCTACCCCAAGCAGCGTGTGACCGTCCCGTATCGTGGGCCTTACAAAACTAGGCGAGGAATAAATGCTAGATGGAGGGGGGGGGGGAAGGGGGAGAGTCCAGCGTTGAGTGGAATCGTCTGCCTGTGTCTCTCTCATATCTATCGCCATCTTTGCCTATCTAATATATTTACATACATTATTTATATATCTCAAATATAGATAGAAAGATATAGAAACATAGATATATGTGAATATTATATATATATATATATATATATATATATATATATATATATATATATATATATATATATATATATATATATATATATATACATTGTCACATTCTTAATCACGTGTTTATTTTCGTGATATACACACACATATATATATATATATATATATATATATATATATATATATATATATGTGTGTATATCACGAAAATAAACACGTGATTAAGAATGTGACAATGTATATATATATATATATATATATATCTGGTCTATAACTGACTGTATCTATATATCTGGTCTGTAACTGTCTGTCTAGATATATCTCTGTTTATATCTAGCTCTCTAGATCTATCTCTGTCTATATCTATTTATTAATCTCTCCCACTACCTCCCTCTGTCTATATTTCTGCCTGCCTCTGTATTTTTTTTTATATTTCTTCTCTCTATCTATCCCTACCTATTTTTACATTTCGATACCTATCTAGCTTCTTATCTCTATATATATTTCTATATCTCTATCTTGTCCCCATATTTTCCCCCCGTCCCCCCCTCCATCTTCCCTCATCTTACAACTTCACTACATACTATCTTGCTGTATACATACTGTATTCATCTTTTAAACCATCTTTACTGTTCACTAACTTCATCTCTGTAACCATCTTCATTACTCTCGATTTCCATCACTAACCATCTTCGCTACCATCTATTTTCATGGTGGGAGAGGGGAGGGTAGGGGGGAGGGGAGGTTATAGGCAATTTTTTTTAAGCATTTAATTTAAGCCTACCACGAGCAACCTATGTTAGTCCTGTACCCCAGACCATTCACCTCACCCTGCCAATTTAGGCGAGACTACTCACAGGTGTCTGATCTTATGATGTCTTTTAAACACGTGAAGAGATTGATCCTGTTCAGAAATAATATTTCTATATATTTGACCTTGTCAGTTTGACAAGTTGTTCAATGTCAACCAATATTTTTTGACTAGTTGTATATGAAAATGGCTGCAACTGTTCCAAGTTTCAGTACTGTAGCCTAAATAGTACGGGAGATTTTATTTAATTTTTCAACGAATTTTACACATTTTCAAGTGTAGATTTACAACCACATCTTTCAGATATAATCATTCTATGACACTTTTCTGACACATTAGCATATAATAAAGGATATGTAGAAGGGGATTTTCCAAAACGTCTTTAGTTTTCCTAATACAAATAGTCAAAGTTCCTCCAAAATATTATGCAAATATATCATGTTTATTGCTATTTATAAAATCAATAAATGAACTTAGGAAAAAACGCTTCCTTCAGATTTTAGAGACAAACTTTGCATATAAAGTGTAAGTTTCATGTAAATTGAATACAAAATGAAAGATTTGAACGTTTATGTCACTTGAAAATAAATAAGTAAAAAAAAAGTCTAAGGTGTTGCCATCTGTGGCTGAGGTTGACATCAACCAATTTTCTCCAAAATTGGAACCCTTACAGATAGGCCTACGTGTAGTCAGATGTATAAATTTTATGCAAATCGCCCGATAAACAAGAGATAAAATTAAAAAAAATAAAAATAAAAAATAAATAAGGCAATTTTTTAAACTAAATTTTTTAAATAAAACTAATTATAATTTATGCTATTGTGATAGCTGAGAGTCATAGACTCTCAGCTATCAACTCTTTCAGTTGATACTTTTGTTTGATAATTGTTTTTGACCATTTTGGAAAAATTTTGACAATTCAATACTTTTTTTCTCCCTTCCTATTTATGCTACGATGCTGAGACTTGGACCAAATGAAACCCTTTTCATATACAACTAGCCAAAAAAGTTTGATTGAAATCGAACCAGTTTTCATTTATTTTATATTTGGAAGTGACGCCCCCTTAAAAATGGGAGTTTTGACATGTATTTAATAAACTTGCATTTTTTTTTTAAATTTTCGCAACAACTATTTACTTTATTATTAAAGTTTATATTGGAAGTAATTTGTCGATGATCACTTGAACTTTATATCAACCGGCGGATTATCAAGGCTGATTATTTTAGCACTAATAACATATAATAGTGTCCTTCGTTGACCTGTCACCATAATTATCTTAACCTCAATATTTCCAATATTTTTTAATATATCCTAAATACCAGCAAGAAAATGTAATATTGAAAATTGCATGAAAAATTTCGTGCTATCTAATTCATAAAATGTTTACTTGCAATCATTCGTCCCTAAGATTACCAAAAAGAGAGAAACAAACTCAAGAAAAGAATATATAACAAACATGTGAGAATATAATGGAATTTTACTTTAAATTAATGCCACGTTCTTAACACCACTTAGCGACAGTCCCTCGTTAGTCCCTCGTTAACTAGGTCACGTGAGGAAGGAACGTAATTATCAGGGGAAAACGCCAGGCCATTGCGACTATATAGCACTGGGAAGGGGGGTCAGGATAAGGATTTGGGATGGGACGTGGGGAATGGAATGGGGCCCAACCACTTGGACGGTCGGGGATTGAACTCCAGCGGGCATGAAGCGAGATCGTCGCTCTATCCCGTCCAGCCCAAGTGGTTAGAGGAGTGGCGTCATACAGGTTGGGATGAAGTTCAATATTCACCTTTAAAGAGGGAGGGGGGAGAGGAAAGAGGGAGGGGGGAGAGGAAAGAGGGAGGGGGGAGAGGAAAGAGGGAGGGGGGAGAGGAAAGAGGGAGGGGGGAGAGGAAAGAGGGAGGGGGGAGAGGAAAGAGGGGAGAGGAAAGAGGAAGGGGGGGCGAATAAAGAGGGGGGGGCGAATAAAGAGGGAGGGGGAGAGGAAAAGAGGGAGGTAATTAGGGAAATAAGGATAGGGGAAAGGAAACAATGGAAGGTGACCACAGAAGAAAGATGAAGACTCCCGAGTGTAGGTAGCGGATGGTGTTCCTCGAGGGAGGATGAGGTGTTCCTCGAGGGAGGATGAGGTGTTCCTCGAGGGAGGATGAGGTGTTCCTCGAGGGAGGATGAGGTGTTCCTCGAGGGAGGATGAGGTGTTCCTCGAGGGAGGATGAGGTGTTCCTCGAGGGAGGATGAGGTGTTCCTCGAGGGAGGATGAGGTGTTCCTCGAGGGAGGATGAGGTGTTCCTCGAGGGAGGATGAGGTGTTCCTCGAGGGAGGATGAGGTGTTCCTCGAGGGAGGATGAGGTGTTCCTCGAGGGAGGATGAGGTGTTCCTCGAGGGAGGATGAGGTGTTCCTCGAGGGAGGATGAGGTGTTCCTCGAGGGAGGATGAGGTGTTCCTCGAGGGAGGATGAGGTGTTCCTCGAGGGAGGATGAGGTGTTCCTCGAGGGAGGATGAGGTGTTCCTCGAGGGAGAGATTTCGTTGGGAGGTGTTTCTTGAGGGGTAACAGGTGTTCCTTGTGAGGAGGGGTTCCTGGGGAAGGGGGTGAAATGTTCCTTGTGGGGAGGAGTCCCTCGAGGGAAGAAGGTCAATCTTCTGGAGAGGGTTTCCTTGGACGGAGAAGTTGTTCCTTGTAAGGAACAACTTCTTAGGAGTTCCTAAGTGAGGTGCTACTTGTGGGGGTGTGCCTTAGGGAAGACAGGAATTCGGCAGAAGTCGACTGTGGCAGTTGATATAATTAAATTTCACAGAGCAGCAACCACAACATTGCCACAACAATCACAACCTCAACAACCACAACCACAACATTACCACAATATAGGGAGGTGAGAGGGGGGAAAGAATGGGAAATTGTGTAAAGGGGAAGCAAAAAGGGATGGGGGGCGGAGAGGGGAATAGTGGTCCGCGGGAAGACGTTGGACAGTGAAGGGGTTGGACAGTGAAGGGGTTGGACAGTGAAGGGGTTGGACAGTGAAGGGGTTGGACAGTGAAGGGGTTGGACAGTGAAGGGGTTGGACAGAGAACGGGGTTGGACAGAGAACGGGGTTGGGCCGTGAAGGGGCTGGCCCGTGAAGGGGCTTGGGCAGTGAAGGGGCTTGGGCAGTGAAGGGGCTTGGGCAGTGAAGGGGGATGGGCAGAGAAGGGGGATGGGCAGAGAAGGGGGTTGGACAGAGAAGGGGGTTGGACAGAGAAGGGGGTTGGACAGAGAAGGGGGTTGGACAGAGAAGGGGGTTGGACAGAGAAGGGGGTTGGACAGAGAAGGGGGTTGGACAGAGAAGGGGGTTGGACAGAGAAGGGGGCTGGACAGTGAAGGGGGCTGGACAGTGAAGGGGGTTGGACAGTGAAGGGGGTTCGACAGTGAAGGGGGTTCGACAGTGAAGGGGGTTCGACAGTGAAGGGGGTTGGACAGTGAAGGGGGTTCGACAGTGAAAGGGGGTTGGACAGTGAAGGGGGCTGGACAGTGAAGGGGGTTGGACAGTGAAGGGGGTTGGACAGTAAAGCGGTTGAACAGAGAAGGAGGTTGGGGAAGGGGAGGTGGGGGTTAAGGAGTGAGTGTTAACAGTATCTGTCAAAGGCCCCCTTTTTTGGGGGGGCTCCAGCTCACTTACCCCCCGCCTCCCCCCACTCTTCCTCCATAAGAAACAAGGTAATTTGCTTGTCAGTGAAATACATTCCTCGCATATCTCTTTAGACACGAATTACATTTTCAAGGTTTCAGAAACTGGCAGTGTTTTAAGTACAAGTTTTTTATATATATTTTATGACCAATGACGTTATTTGTATTTGTTAAATATCGTATTTTTTTCTTCTGTGTTTGTATTACATTTCTCATTTGAAATGTGATAGAATTATTTTATAATACTTTAAAAATAATTGAATTCCAAATTCAGACTCTAGTTGGCGTGTTTGAATCCTGGAGTTGTTCCGTCTCAGTCCGACTTCACGTGCCTTCACTTTATTCTGAATGGTTTCTTTCTTGCAATATTTGGCTTCTTGACTTACATTTTCATTCATTCATTCTTTCTCTAAATGGCACAAACTATAAATGGAAAACAATAATGTCGCAAACGGTTCAGTCTGGCAATATTCAGACAATGTTGGGTTGGTCATGTAACCCACTGCAGTCAGTCAGCAGTTTTATTACAAACTAAATAGCAGACTTGTTTACTTTGCTTGTTTGTTTTACTTAAAGATTTATATAAGCTTATGTGAATATATAGAAATATTATATTACATTATATTATATATATATATATATATAATATTATATATATATATATATATATATATATATATATATATATATATGTCGTACCTAGTAGCCAGAACGCGCTTCTCAGCCTACTATGCAAGGCCCGATTTGCCTAATAAGCCAAGTTTTCCTGAATTAATATATTTTCTCAATTTTTTTTCTTATCAAATGTTAAAGATACCAATTTCATTATGTATGAGGTCAATTTTTTTTATTGGAGGTAAAATTAACGTAGATATATGACAGAACCCAACCAACCCTACCTAACCTAACCTATCTTTATAGGTTAGGTTAGGTAGCTGAAAAAGTTAGGTTAGGTTAGGTAGTCGAAAAACAATTCATGAAAACTTGGCTTATTAGGCAAATTGGGCCTTGCATATTAGGCTGAGAAGTGCGTTCTGGCTACTAGGTACGACATGTATATATATATATATATATATATATATATATATATATATATATATATATATATATATATATATATATATATATATATATATATATATATATATATATATATATATATATATAGAATATGACCGAAAAAGTAAGATTAATAATTCTAACACGAATTTTCTCGATCTTTCTTACGTTTCTTTTCACTGTTGATGGAAATTCAAAGATCAATTCTCCAAAATTCATTTTTATTTCTAGCCTGACGCGACACTTGAGCGCGTTTCGTAAAACTTATTACATTTTCAAAGACTTTAGTTTACAAACACACAACTGAAACTGAATAGAGCTTACACATCTTCGATTTTATATCTACATTTGGGTGAGGTGGATGAGGTGAAAACAAACTTTCAACAATGGGTATTGAATGGGTATTAAATTCAAACACAAGACAGAACACGAAACAATGGGTATTGAATGGAAGTAATTGTAGAAAGCCTATTGGTCCATATTTCTTGATGCTTCTATATTGGAGCAGAGTCTTGAAGTGGGTAGAATATAGTTGTGCATTAATTGGCTGTTGATGGCTGGTGTTGACTTCTTGATGTGTAGTGCCTCGCAGACGTCAAGCCGCCTGCTATCACTGTATCTATCGATGATTTCTGTGTTGTTTGCTAAGATTTCTCTGGTGATGGTTTGGTTGTGGGAAGAGATTATATGTTCCTTAATGGAGCCCTGTTGCTTATGCATCGTTAAACGCCTGGAAAGAGATGTTGTTGTCTTGCCTATATACTGTTTTTTTTTTTTTTTTGAGATATATACAAGAGTTGTTACATTCTTGTACAGCCACTAGTACGCGTAGCGTTTCGGGCTGGTCCTTAATCCTATGGTCCCTGGAATACGATCCCCTGCCGCGAAGAATCGTTTTTTCATCCAAGTACACATTTTACTGTTGCGTTAAACAGAGGCTACAGTTAAGGAATTGCGCCTAGTAAATCCTCCCCGGCCAGGATACGAACCCATGACATAGCGCTCGCGGAACGCCAGGCGAGTGTCTTACCACTACACGACGGAGACTGTGAGGCTTACAGTCCCCAAGAGGGCATTTGAAGGCATAGACGACGTTGGTCTCTTAAAGCGTTCTGCTTTGTGTCTGGAGAGTTTCTCATGAGTAGGCTGGCCGTTTTTCTGGTTTTATAGTAAATCGTCAGTTGTATCTTCTGATTTTTGCTGTAGGGATAACGTTTCTACTGACAATATCTTTTAGGACCCTTTCCTCCGTTTTATGGGCTGTGGAAAAGAAGTTCCTGTAAAATAGTCTAATAGGGGGTATAGGTGTTGTGTTAGTTGTCTCTTCAGAGGATGCATGGCGTTTCACTTTCCTTCTTATGATGTCTTCGACGAAACCATTGGAGAAGCCGTTGTTGACTAGGACCTGCCTTACCCTACAGAGTTCTTCATCGACTTGCTTCCATTCTGAGCTGTGGCTGAGGGCACGGTCGACATAAGCGTTAACAACACTCCTCTTGTACCTGTCCGGGCGGTCACTGTCGGCATTCAGGCACATTCCTATGTTTGTTTCCTTAGTGTAGACTGAAGTGTGGAAAACTCCGCTCTTTTTCATGACTGTTACATCTAGAAAGGGCAGCTTCCCATCCTTCTCCATCTCGTAAGTGAAACGCAACACAGAATTCTGCTCAAATGCCTCCTTCAGCTCCTGCAGATGTCTGACATCAGGTACCTGTGTAAAAATGTCATCAACATACCTGCAGTATATGGCCGGTTTCAAGTTCATGTCGACTAAGACTTTTTGCTCGATGGTACCCATGTAGAAGTTTGCAAACAGGACACCTAGGGGAGAACCCATGGCGACCCTATCTACTTGCTTATACATGTGCCCATCCGGGCTCAAGAAGGGTGCCTCTTTAGTACAAGCTTGGAGTAGTTTCCTTAGACTGTTTTCTGGTATGTCAAGAGGAGTACAGGCCGGATCACGGTACACTCTGTCGGCTATCATCCCGATTGTTTCATCCAAACATTTTTTTTTTTTTATATATATATTTTAGGGGTACCACCACTGGTTTAATTAAAGGGACCCACATCCTCGAAGAAGAAAATAAATAGTGTTCAGAGAAGACCTTGTGGATTCTTACTGAATACTTTAATCTTTTCCTCTCCTACCACCCCTATTATTTTTTTTTTATTTGATTTTATTGTAATGCTACAGTTTACAGAAAACACACACTTATATAACAATATACCAATCAGTGTTCGAAGACCTCGTCCAGCTCCTCGGGGGTCGGGTGCGTACCCAAGATACAGCACGCATTTCCCCTCTGAACAGCGACACTGAGGCGCTGGAACATAAAACTGGCCGCTCTTGGGTCTCTAGTCTTCCCAATGAGTTCCTCGCCCAGCTCCTTCAGGAACTTAAGTGCACATTTACCCCAGGCGCCCAGAGTCTCAGAGCCTATTGGCACGAACCTGAAACAACGTTCTAGGTCCCTGTACTTGTTAGTTTTCTGGGTCTCCCTGAAGGTGGCCGCCCCGCCTCCCTCAGCTGCGCTGTAAGGTAGATAGGTATCAGCCAATGTGGATGCACACGTGTAGTCCCACACGACCTGTTTACCTTCCCTCCACTGCTGCAGGGTGACTCCATCTGGGCGTTTTTGGCTGTTGTCAGGTCTGCAACACTGAGGTTCCCTTTGTGCTGGGCACCCAGCTGTAGCCAAACTTCTCTTGATGAAGCCATTGACTGCTTCATGTCTGGCAATCTTTCCCTGTGTCTTACGACAGATGAGACCATGGCTGCCGTATTGGTCTGCCCGTGCATGGCCGCAAATACACCGGTGCTCGGTGGAGATAGGGGCGGCAAGGCGCAGAGCAACACCAATACTTAGGGTCCGATGGTCCAGGCGGGTGCCCAAGGCGGAATTAGGGACTGCCAACAGGAAGTCCCCGGCATGGGGCGCTTGCACAGCTAGAAGACGCGCTTTGTCCTTCCTGGAAGCTGCCTCCAGCAATGATGTGGCGATGTTCTCCACTATGGGGCTATCCCATTTGGACTGTTTGCAGTCATTTGGAAAAGTCGGTCGAGGATGAGAGTTGACGAGAGTGTCCCACTGACCGGCTCCTTCCGCGAATTTGGGATCAATGAATCCCAATGGAGTCTCTTAGGTGTTCCGGTAGTATTTCCTTAACTAATTCACCTGTTGCACTGGTCGAGGATAAGAATGCCGGCAATGCTAACTGCGTCGCCTTGCGAAACCTATTCCCCCGAGTCTAACTGGGAGCGTTGCTTGGTCCCATTGGTCATCTTGCAGGGAGAGGTTTAACACTTTCACGGTTATTGACCTTAGGAGTGTGTCATATTCTGTTAATTTTGGGCTGTCGAAGGAGGGAGCACACCTTAGGAAATAGGTCAGTCTGGGCAAAGCCAGGCACCTTGTGAGAAGGTACAAAGCATCGTGGGCGTCCAAAGCCCCTATTCTTCCCTCCATCCTCCTCAGGTCGTTCAGCTTTTCTTCGAGGACTACCTCAATGGCGCTCGAGCCCAGAGGTGCCCCTAGCAGAACACTGTCGGTGGGAGCGATAACTTGGGCTCCTGGCAATATGATTATATATATTATATATATATATATATATATATATATATATATATATATATATATATATATATATATATATATATATATATATATATATATTATATATTGGTGTATACTACAGCAGTCAAGAGTTGTATACATGTACACTTGCCCCCACGAAGGATGTAACATTCAATCTAAGTACATTAGTATGACGTCGACCAAGCTGACGAGGCGTTTGACATGCCATCTTCAATCCGGTGCCCCTAGGAATCACATGAGACAAGCCCATGACATCACTCTAACAAGAGAAATGTTGAACAAGAATACCTGCATAATAGACAAAACCCAAGATGCAAGAAGATTACAAATTCTTGAGGCAATTCAGATAAGAATAGAACAACCTACCATGAACACCCAAATCACGGAACTATTTACTCTACCCACCATGAGAGTAAGGACAAGACCAGAACATAACGATGCCAACACAGAAGACAATGTCCAACATAACAGGCCAATTACACTGGATTAATCTTTGTATTTAGATAGGAGCTGCCTCGTATGGGCCAATAAGCCTTCTGCAGTTACTTCTGTTTCACCCCACATTTATCCCTTATGTATCCCCCCATGTTTTCACCTTTATTGTATTATCACCTGACCCAGTGCGGGTATAGAATCAACCAGCATTGTAAGATCTGTTCACTTGAGAATGAACCATGTAGGTTCGAAACGTTGTGCAAATTGTATAAATAAGTGTAATACACTCTATAGTAAATCACTTCTTTTCTTCACCTTAAAAGTACGAAAATGAGTTTTGGAGAACTCCTATTTCAACTAAGCCCTGATGCTAAGAAAATAGTTAGAGGGATAGAAGCCCTAAACCAGAAAATACTAAACACAGAATATGCGGTCATATTTTATGAAACATATATATATATATATATATATATATATATATATATATATATATATATATATATATATATATATATATATATATTCTTAATGAACTTGGTTCCAGGCTCATTGACACCAGAGACCCTAGAACGGCAAGTTCTCTCTTCCAGCGCCTGAGAGTAATGATCCAGAGGGGGAATGCCTGCTGCGTTCTCGGTTCCTACACGGCGTCAAAGGAGTTCATAAAAATCCACAGCCTCTAGGAAACATACTTCCACTTATTTCCTCTTAATGTTCTCTTTGTTAACAATCAGATATGTAACTGTATAATCTTGTATGTATATATTTATACGAATAATGGTATCAGCAACATATGTGAAGCCGACAAAGCAGCAGTATAAATGTTACGCCTTCCATATTTTCTATTTCTTTGCATCACCCAAAAGCATGAACACAAAACGTAGGTAGAAACCAAGACTTTACAAATATTGACAGCCTTAAAGGGTGGATGGTTTAACATGCCCTCGTCTACAAGATGGCTACACAAACCTCAGAATCTACTAACTTAATCAGGACCAGCAAGACCTCTTCAGTCTTGGTCTAAACTGTCACTTCCAATCAAAAACCAAAAACCATAAAAAACACCTTGAAATCGAAATGCTTATAGACGACATTCATAAACTAAAAGGACAACAGAAAAAGTTCATCACCACTGACACACTTCAGACTGAACTACTAACAGAGGCGGGAAAACGAGGAACATGCTCATCGAAAATCCTAACCCCACTAATCAAAGCAGCAACAAACCAAAGATGATACCAACTGAAGAATATATGAATAAAATCAGCGACGTCCTCAATGATGACACTAAATTTCCGGAAATTACCAGGAACTCTTTGGAAGACCTTAAACACCCAGTGATCAAAACTATATGTGCAATCAACGCATAGGTGGAATTCACTAAGCTAAACATAAGACTATGGATTTCGCAGTCTTTCCGATACACAAATCGGGTTTTTTACGCAATTCCCTCCATGCACTCGGGCACTGTCAACAAGCTGTTCTACCACTTCGCCCTTACTTCAATACACAGTGACATTCGGGACTTTCTGTACGATGTATTTTCCTAGTGCTGGATAAAGGGAGCAATGTCCTTAGTTCTGTATCTGAGCAGACAATCTTTTGTGTCATATTAAGTCGCCTTCAGCGATCAGTACCAAAATAATCTTTATTAATCATCACTTAAGATTAATTTGGCAACTAGCCTAGGTCGGTGTCTCAGCTTGAGAGAGCAGACTAAGAAGAGTCAGTATGGTTAGGGGCAGCGACTGGAGAAGGTCTCCCCTCCCGCGGGGGGGGGTGTCAAAGTCACGACCTCTGGCCCAGGACTTTGCACGGAGTAAGGTTAAAAGTCTATGTTAATGTATTGTTTAATAACGTCATGTCATTTACCATATTAAGATTTTGTCAGTTTGGGAGTATTCGTGTATAACTAATTTGTGCTTTAATAAAATTTGTGCTTTAATAAATTTGATTATTTATTTATTCGTGTTTAGTGAGTTCCCTTTCTAGTCTTTCATGATTATGCGGATCTTTAGATCCTGGGTTTTATTTAGATCCCAATAACACCATGGGTTCCCAGTAAGTAATTATCAAAAGAAGGCACCAAAAATGAGGAAGCTATGTAGCACCATCAAATGCGCGGGATAATCAGAGGGCGCTAAATATCACCAAGGATGCCAATACGAGAACAGAAACGCATAAGGCGAACGATATCAAAAGTATCTGAGTCACCAAGAATACTATCGAGGGACAAGCGACCGCGGGGGACGGTCGGAAAACAAGACACACGCTCGTCCTGGAAGTCAGGACATTCAACAAGGATATGCACGACCGTAAGAGGGACAATGCAATTTGGACAATAAGGAACAGAGCGGCGCTCCATCAAGTGACCACGAGTTAAGCGAATATGGCCAATGCGCAACCACGCTCGAGCCGTTTCCCATCGCCGGTTACGGTAGTAGGACGACGGCCACGAGGACACACTACTCTTAAGCAGTTTGTTTCCAGTAACAAAAGACCAATAAGCCTGCCAACGGGTAAGGATGGAGGAATGGATAACCGGATAAAAATCGGAATAAGGAATTCCTTTATGAGAGCCGGGACAAGAGCGGACAGCTTCTCTGGCGGCAGCATCCGCACGCTCATTTAAAGACACCCCAACATGACTGGGAACCCAACAAAACTCAACCGACTTATATTTACTGTGAACAAGAAACAGCCAATGTTGGATCTCGACAACCACTGGATGAACCGGATTAAAGGACCCGAGAGCCATGAGGGCACTATGAGAGTCAAAAACAACTACAAAGGAAGACTGACAACGAGAACGCAGGAAACGAAGAGCATAGAGAATAGCATAAAGCTCCGATGTGAAGATGCTAGTCTCCGGAGGTAAGCGACACATATAAGTGCGATCAGGAAAAACAACAGAGTAGCCTACACCGTCCGCAGACTTAGACCCATCGGTGAAGATGGAAGCGGAGCGGGAGAAGAAAAGTGCTCAAGGAAAAGGCGTTTCAGAACCGTAGGAGGGGTAAAAGCTTTAGTGATGTGGGTCAAGGATGTACAAAACTGCAGAAGGGGGACTCTCCACGGGGGCAAAGATGGAACAACACGAGGAGAAATATTAGAAATGGGTTCCCAGTAAGTTTCATTATCGTTTCAATAGATGTTCCCTTGTTCTAGTTCAACAAGCAACATCTAATAGTAAATTCCTCCCTCCTATTCATTACTGGGGATCCATATTCAGGGGATTATGTCTAATGGGCGATTTCCTGTTTCGTCGTCCATTAGAGGGAATTAATCAGGGCGGAGTGAATCAGGTGGTGGCAGTGGAATGTTCTAGAGTTCTCTAGAGTTACGGGTAGCTGATCCAGTACAATGCCTCGTTGGTGTAGTACCTAGTTAAACAATAACCTAGATGACAAGGTGTTGAACAAGAGAGGTTGCAATGGTAACTCTAAGGGAACTCTAGAATAGTTAACTAAGGGCGGGATAATGGACAAAAAGAGTCATTTACCCCGTCCCCGTTACACACTGACGACTTTTATTTGAACCACAACAACGCTGTAAATGTTTCACCCACGTACTACAAATATAAATAATCGCCAACAGAACCTGATCACCTAACCTAACCTAACCTAACCTTACCTAGCTAATTCCAAAATATGCCCAGTATGCTAATATATGAATAAATTAGCATACTATGCATATTTAGGAATTATATTAACTTTATGCAGTCTCTCCTGAGACTGATGGATGCATACTTCTACTAATAATATTAATTTATATGAGAACATATATATTTTTAAATGAACAGCATGTTAAAATCGATGAATGCGTTTTTGGGGTCGACCGCTGGATGGAATGGACTAGGTATGAGGACGGGTTGGCGTTGCCACGTACGTGTTTCCCATTACTTGCCTATACATGCTCTACCTCTTGGGCCCCAGTCATGATTGTTTTAATCTGATTTTAACAGTCGTATTTTGAACACAGTAAAGGACTTAGCTCTTGTACCCCTATATTTACTATACCATTTCTTGTTCTCGTTCCAGTGTACTCACCTATGTGTACTTAACCCATGCCTGGATTACCTTTTCAGTAACTGTTTTCACTTACCCTCTAGCAGATCCAAATAACCTAATTAAACTTACCTACTTGTGTCAGTAATTTCAAGTCATTTCGAGGTCGTTCTAGTGTACTTACCTATGGGTACTTGGCTATTCTTAGATTACCTCTTTTCAGTAATTGTTCTCCCTTACCTCTCAGAGGTTCATATACCTGTTTGTACTTACCAACTTTTAGCAGTTATTCAATGTCAGTTCTTAATTATTCCTTAACACTTAGCTAAGTGTAGTTAGATATTACAAGATTACCTTCTCATGTAATTGTTCTCCTTACCCTCTCAAATATCCACATGCATAATTGTACTTACCTATAGATTGTGTATGTATAGTGGAACTGGCTTCAAACCTGAACACAGAAATAACATCACATGAGACCAATATGCACGATAGGATGTACAAAATACCCCCCCCCCCCTCCCCGTTGAAAAACAGATGTGCAATAAGTACACCGAGAGAGATCAATCAACATCAAGGCCTCAAGATTTCAACACACTACAGTTACATGTAAGGAGTATAACTAGCCGGCCTCTCACAGTGTTCAAGACAGATCTCGACAAACACCTCCAAAGAATGCCTGATCAACCAGGCTGTGATTCATCCGTCAGGACAGCGCGCAGCCGCGTCCAACAGCCTGGTTTACCAGACTACCAACCAGGAGGCCTGATCGGAGATCGGGCCGCTGGGCCGTTGATCCCAGGAAGCTACACAAGGTATCCCCAAGGTAGGTATCATGAGTTACTATGATCTTTTCATATCATAACTCGTTTTTCTCCTTAACTTAATATTTCATCTTTCTTTTCATAACACAACTTCTTATGCAGTATCAGACTTAAGGGTGTCATATCTTCTTTATTCAACAAGGAAGAGTAACCTAACTTTTACTATCTAACTTTCATAGAAGCAAAACTAATTCAGATATCTTTAATGCAGTATCTAGTACATCTTACTCACAGTCATTCTATGTCATAAATGTCGTGTCTTGAATTAACAAAGTTTGTCTATCAGTATTTACACTCCTAATGTCCAAACTACGCAGGCTTATGTATACTCTCCTTGTGTGCATTTATAAAAAAAAAAATCGAAGTATTGCAGAGTGAGACTGGTGTGTGCAAGTGTGCGGGCATGGGGTAAGCGTGTGCGGGCATGGGGTAAGCGTGTGCGGGCATGGGGTAAGCGTGTGCGGGCATGGGGTAAGCGTGTGCGGGCATGGGGTAAGCGTGTGCGGGCATGGGGTAAGCGTGTGCGGGCATGGGGTAAGCGTGTGCGGGCATGGGGTAAGCGTGTGCGGGCATGGGGTAAGCGTGTGCGGGCATGGGGTAAGCGTGTGCGGGCATGGGGTAAGCGTGTGCGGGCATGGGGTAAGCGTGTGCGGGCATGGGGTAAGCGTGTGCGGGCATGGGGTAAGCGTGTGCGGGCATGGGGTAAGCGTGTGCGGGCATGGGGTAAGCGTGTGCGGGCATGGGGTAAGCGTGTGCGGGCATGGGGTAAGCGTGTGCGGGCATGGGGTAAGCGTGCGTCTGCGTATGGGAGTGTGTGTACGCTAAAGTGAGCATTAGTGTGAGAGCTATTCCATGTATTCTCTCACGACGTTTCCATTTACTAATTCGATATTCAACATTTTCATCCTTGTTTGTTTCTCGGATCCAACTGTTAGCCTTCATTTATTCGTTTATTTTCCCTTCTCTTGTTACGTCACCACATTATTGTTCACTCACCAGACGATGCTAAGGTATACTGCCTGTCCTTACTGTATTAAATAGTCATTAGTGGTTTCTGTAGTATCACACACTATCAACCTATCAACGGTAAAGGTAACTTTAGGCATCACATCTTCCTGTTTCTTTATAATCTCAATATTTCATCTCGATCTCTACTTTCGTACATATGGTGTACTCACCTATTTGTGCTTGCAGGATCGAGCATTGGCTCTTGGATCCCGCCTTTCTAGCCATCGGTTGTTTATATCAATGACTCCTGTCCCATTTCCCTATCATACCTAATTTTAAAAGCATGAATAGTATTTGCTTCCACAACCTGTTCCCCAAGTGCATTCCACTTTCCTACTACTCTCAAGCTAAAAGAAAACTTCCTAACATCTGTGACTCATCTGAGTTTCAAGCTTCCACCCATGTCCCCTCGTTCTGTTATTATTACGTGTGAACATTTCATATATTTCCACTTTCTCAATTTCCCTGAGTATTTTATATGTTCCTATCATATCTCCTCTCTCCCTTCTTTTCTCTAGTGTCGTAAGGTTCAGTTCCCTCAGACATTCTTCATATCCCATCCCTCGTAACTCTGGGACAAGCCTCGTCGCAAACCTCTGAACCTTCTCTAGTTTCCTTATGTGTTTCTTCAGGTGGGGGCTCCATGATGGCGCGGCATACTCTAAGACTGGTCTCACGTAGGCAGTGTAAAGCGCCCTAAAAGCCTCCTCACTTAGGTTTCTGAATGAAGTTCTAATTTTCGCCAGTGTAGAGTATGCTGCTGTCGTTATCCTATTTATATGTGCCTCAGGAGTTAGATTAGGTGTCA
>NC_091188.1:16065973-16073473 GCF_040958095.1 Procambarus clarkii
CCCTCCTGTTCTTTGGAAGAGAAGGCCATGCCGTCCGTACCTGTCGGCCACTGCCTCGCCGCAAGTACACCTGAATTCGATGTGGATTGAGCAAGGAGGCGGAGAGCCACAGCCATTCGGAGGGTTTGCGGTGTGAGACGGGTGCTGGTTGCAGACACTGGGGTTGCTAATAGGAAGTCACCTGCATGGGGAGCTGCTACAGCTCTAAGTCGGGCAGTGTCATGTGGTGGTGTTGCAGCTTCTAGGCATGTCGCAGCTGCTTGGTCTACAACGGGGGGATCCCAGCTGGATTGCTTGTGAGCTTCAGAAGGTGGGGGTTGGGGTGCTTGTCCTGCAAGAGACCCATTTCGTGGTGCAGACCGTAAAGCTGGGATCATGTATCCCTAACTGTTGATTTAAGTAATCAGGTAGAATTTCCTTCAAGTTGTCAAAAGCCACTGAAGAGGACAGGAAGGCTGGTACAGCAATTTGTGTTGTTTTGCGCACGCCGAGGCCCCCCGAGTCTGACAGGGAGGTAGGTTTGATTCCACTCGAAGTCGCTGAGAGAAAAGTTGAGGGCTTTTTCTAGCATTGATTTCAGCAGGCTGTCGTACTCTTGTAATTTAATATTATTGAACGATTGCCAACATTAAGAAAGTAGGTCAGCCTGGAGAGGGACAAACATCTAGTGATGACGTAAAGTGTATCATAAGCATCAATTTCTTTAATCCTCTCATTCCCTTTCATGTCGGTGATCATCTTACCAAGGACCTCGTCGATGGCATTCCCTCCAGGAAGAGCTCCAAGGAGTGTACTGTCCTCAGGGTCGGTTATATAAATATCTGGGAAAACAACCTTTATTCGCCCTATTATGTGCTGGTTGGCGGAGGGTATTTCGCAATTGGAAGAGTTCAGGATAAGGCCAAGACTTGCTACTTGCTCCTGAATTATTCTTATGTCCTCCAGGAGGTTGTCTGGGAAGCCAGCTTGAGTACCATCGACCAAAAAACAAATGTTGAGCTCACTGGACAGATTATCGGTGACTTCCTCGATGACTAGGTAGAAAAGAAAAGGAGCAAGGGGGTCACCCTGTTGGATACTTTCTTGTGATTCGATTTCATGATCCCCGAATAGCAGTGTTAGATTCCAGCTGTTACAAGAGTGTACAAACGGGTAGAGGGAAAGAAAATAGCGATGAACCACATTTAGTACTGCATCCCTTTTTACCAGATTGAAAGCATTATTTTATATATTATTTTTAATATATATATATATATATATATATATATATATATATATATAATATATAAATATATATATATATATATATATATATATATATATATATATATATATATATAATATATAAATATATATATATAATATATATAAATATATATATATAATATATATAAATACATATATATAATATATATATATATATATATTATATATATATATTTATATATATTATACATACCAGAACAACTGCCCAACTACTGAGTACTTATTTACTACTTGCTGAACAGTCCTCATGTAAAGGGAAATATTTGCAACCGTTTCTATTCTACCGATGGATTCGAACCCAGACACTCGGTTGTGAACCTACGACGAATACCACTGCACTTCAGGAACCATTAAATATTCAGGCAGAACGACAACATCGATACAGTCACCAACATCATGGCTCTATTAGAATATTCCATCAACTCCAAACATATCCTCAACATCTTCACGCACGTCGTGACAGCATCACCAAAATAAGCGTCAGATTAACATTGTAGATGGACTTCATATCACTCATTCAGTAACCAAAATGAGCTTAAGCTTGGTGTAGGAGTTATAATTGACGCGACAGAGAGAGAGAGAGAGAACGGACACTTAACCCCATCTAGCCGACCAATGAGAAAACGGGCAACAATAAGCCAATACCGTGAACCAATTCACTTCTGATCCCATCAGCCTAGAATGCATATTGTGGTGTTTAATATTTATATTTACTCTTCCTTTGTCTCCCCAATCCTCCATTGTAGAGGAAATGTGTCAACATGTTTATATTTCATGCAATACTGATAGCCTTACAACTATTCATGATTTAATTATTTATGCAAGAAGTATTCAATATGCAATTTCAGATTTTGTTAAAATCAACGTTCAGTGACATTGCATCTAAATTCTGAATAAATTTAGTGCCAACTATATTTTCTGTCCTGGATTTCTCCAACGCCGTTCTAAGATTGATGCCCGGGCCTCGGGGAAGATGCCCGGGCCTCGGGGAAGATGCCCGGGCCTCGGGGAAGATGCCCGGGCCTCGGGGAAGATGCCCGGGCCTCGGGGAAGATGCCCGGGCCTCGGGGAAGATGCCCGGGACTCGGGGAAGATGCCCGGGACTCGGGGAAGATGCCCGGGACTCGGGGAAGATGCCCGGGACTCGGGGAAGATGCCCGGGGTGTCAGACGGCCTCCTTCAAATAGTGTGTTGTGGGGACGTCAACTATCTCTCACATGGGGTTGTGAGCGTGTGGGTGTTTGACCCACCGGCTCCTTCCCCCCACACAGGGTGTAGAAAGTGTGGTGGGTGGAGGTGTCACCCGCCCCCACCTCCCCCCTCACACAGGGTGTAGAGTGTGGTGGGTTAAGGTGTCACCCGTCCCCTCCCCCCCTCGCACAGGGTGTAGAGTGGTGGGTGGAGGTGTCACCCGCCCCCACCTCCCCCCCCCTCACACTATGCCAGTATGGATTATCTGATATTGGTTAATTATGTGACGATATTTATGCGTGCCAAGCTAGAGGGAGGAAGCGGTCTGCGGCGACCGCTCCTCACTCTCTCCATCCTTTTTATCTGAACCTTCCACTTCGATACATTATTTTCACTTCTACAACTTCTCTCTACAATTATATTAAGGTATTTTCCTTCTCGTTTGCCAGTGTCTCTCCTTATATCATAATAATACGGATGAATCAGATTGATACTTCTGAAGGTGTATTATTAAATACTTAAGTACTTAAGGTAATTCCTGTCTTAATCCTTCCTTCGTGATCTGACACTAACAATGTTTATCACGTGCTATTTCTTCGTAATACACACACACACATATTATATATATATATATATATATATATATATATATATATATATATATATATATATATATATATATATATATATATATATATATATTATATATATTAGTATATTTTGGTAGCAGTCTTTCCTGTAGACATATATTATTAAATATGACCGAAAAAGTAAGATTAATAATTCTAACACGAATTTTCTCAATCTTTCGTACATTTCTTTTCACTGTTGGAGGTAATTCAAAAATCAATTCTCCAAAATTCATTTTTATTTCTAGTCTGACGCGACACTTGAGCGAGTTTCGTAAAACTTTACATTTTCAAAGACTTTAGTTTACACATACACAACTGAATAGAACTTACACATCTCCGATTTGTTTATATCTACATTTGAGTGAGGTGAATGGGGTGAGGTGATATTAATAGGGTATTAATTTCATCAACACAAGACAGAACAAGAGGTGGCATTAATAGGGTATTAATTTCATCAACACAAGACAGAACAAGAGGTGGCATTAATAGGGTATTAATTTCATCAACACAAGACAGAACACGAAACAATGGGTATTGAAATGGAAGTGATTGTAGAAAGCCTATTGGTCCATATTTCTTGATGCTTCTATATTGGAGCGGAGTCTTGAGGTGGGTAGAATATAGTTGTGCATTAATTGGCTGTTGATTGCTGGTGTTGACTTCTTAATGTGCAGTGCCTCGCAAACGTCAAGCCGTCTGCTATCGCTGTATCTATCGATGATTTCTGTGTTGTTTACTAGGATTTCTCTGGCGATGGTTTGGTTGTGGGAAGAGATTATATGTTCCTTAAAGGAGCCCTGTTTATGCATCGTTAAACGCCTAGAAAGAGATGTTGTTGTCTTGCCTATATACTGAGTTTTTTGGAGCTTACAGTCCCCAAGTGGGCATTTGAAGGCATAGACGACGTTGGTCTCCTTTAAAGCGTTCTGCTTTGTGTCTGGAGAGTTTCTCATGAATAGGCTGGCCGTTTTTCTGGTTTTATAGTAAATCGTCAGTTGTATCCTCTGATTTTTATCTGTAGGGATAACGTTTCTATTAACAATATCTTTCAGGACCCTTTCCTCCGTTTTATGAGCTGTGGAAAAGAAGTTCCTGTAAAATAGTCTAATAGGGGGTATAGGTGTTGTGTTAGTTGTCTCTTCGGAGGTTGCATGGCGTTTCACTTTCCTTCTTATGATGTCTTCGACGAAACCATTGGAGAAGCCGTTGTTGACTAGGACCTGCCTTACCCTACAGAGTTCTTCGTCGACTTGCTTCCATTCTGAGCTGTGGCTGAGAGCACGGTCGACATATGCGTTAACAACACTCCTCTTGTACCTGTCTGGGCAGTCGCTGTTGGCATTTAGGCACATTCCTATGTTTGTTTCCTTAGTGTAGACTGCAGTGTGGAAATCTCCGCTCTTTTCCATGACTGTTACATCTAGAAAAGGCAGCTTCCCATCCTTTTCCATCTCGTAAGTGAAACGCAGCACGGAACTCTGCTCAAATGCCTCCTTCAGCTCCTGCAGATGTCCGACATCAGGTACCTGTGTAAAAATGTCGTCAACATACCTGCAGTATATGGCCGGTTTCAAGTTCATGTCGACTAAGACTTTTTGCTCGATGGTACCCATGTAGAAGTTTGCAAACAGGACACCTAGGGGAGAACCCATGGCGACCCCATCTACTTGCTTATACATGTGCCCATCCGGGCACATGTATAAGCAAGAAGGGTGCCTCTTTAGTACAAGCTTGGAGTAGTTTCCTCAGAATATTTTCTGGTATGTCAAGAGGAGTACAGGCTGGATCACGATACACTCTGTCGGCTATCATCCCGATTGTCTCGTCCACAGGTACGTTGGTAAACAGCGATTCTACGTCCAACGAGGCTCTTATCCCTGTGGCCCGTGTGCCCCGCAGTAAGTCAACAAATTCCTTTGGAGAATTCAGGCTGAAGGCGCAAGGAACATAAGGAGTCAGCAGGCCGTTGAGTCGCTTCGCCAGTCTGTACGTGGGTGTGGGTATCTGGCTAATGATTGGCCGAAGTGGGTTTCCAGGCTTGTGTGTCTTGACATTTCCATAGCATATCCAGGTTTATATTCCCCAATAATTAAACAATAACCAAACCATCGCCAGAGAAATCCTAGTAAACAACACAGAAATCATCGATAGATACAGCGATAGCAGACGGCTTGACGTTTGCGAGGCACTACACGTTAAGAAGTCAACACCAGCAATCAACAGCCAATTAATGCACAACTATATTCTACCCACCTCAAGACTCCGCTCCAATATAGAAGCATCAAGAAATATGGACCAATAGGCTTTCTACAATCACTTCCATTCAATACCCATTGTTTCGTGTTCTGTCTTGTGTTGATGAAATTAATACCCTATTAATATCACCTCACCCCATTCACCTCACTCAAATGTAGATATAAACAAATCGGAGATGTGTAAGTTCTATTCAGTTGTGTATGTGTAAACTAAAGTCTTTGAAAATGTAATAAGTTTTACGAAACTCGCTCAAGTGTCGCGTCAGACTAGAAATAAAAATGAATTTTGGAGAATTGATTTTTGAATTACCACCAGCAGTGAAAAGAAATGTACGAAAGATTGAGAAAATTCATGTTAGAATTATTAATCTTACTTTTTCGGTCATATTTAATATATTATATATATATATATGTCGTACCTAGTAGCCAGAACTCACTTCTCAGCCTACTATTCAAGGCCCGATTTGCCTAATAAGCCAAGTTTTCCTGAATTAATATATTTACTATAATTTTTTTTCTTATGAAATGATAAAGCTACCCTTTTCACTATGTATGAGGTCAATTTTTTTTTATTGGAGTTAAAATTAACGTAGATATATGACCGAACCTAACCAACCCTACCTAACCTAACCTAACCTATATATATAGGTAAGGTTAGGTTAGGTAGCCAAAAAAAGCTAGGTTAGGTTAGGTAGGTTAGGTAGACGAAAAAACATTAATTCATGAAAACTTGGCTTATTAGGCAAATCGGGCCTTGCATAGTAGGCTGAGAAGTGAGTTCTGGCTACTAGGTACGACATATATTATATATATATATATATATATATATATATATATATATATAACTGAAAACTCACACCCCAGAAGTGACTCGAACCCATACTCCCACAACTGGTATGTACAGTATGGGTATGGAGTATGGGTTCGAGTCACTTCTGGGGTGTGAGTTTTCAGTTGTATATAGTCCTGGGGACCATTCAGGCTTGTTTGCATATATATATATATATATATATATATATATATATATATATATATATATATATATATATGACTGAAAACTCACACCCCAGAAGTGACTCGAACCGAAGTGACTCGAAGTGACTAAGTTTTCAGTCGCATATAGTCCTGGGGACCATTCAGGCTTGTTCGCATATTATATATATATATATATATATATATATATATATATATATATATATATATATATATATATATATATATATATATATTATTAAATATGACCGAAAAAGTAAGATTAATAATTCTAACACGAATTTTCTCGATCTTTCTTACGTTTCTTTTCACTATTGATGGTAATTCAGAGATCAATTCTCCAAAATTCATTTTTGTTTATTTTCTGACGCCTTAACGTGGTTCGTAATTTCTTATTACATTTTCAAAGACTTAGTTTACACATAAAAATTCATCATACTTGAACTCTTTTTGGTTGAGGTGATATGGCACAAATGTTTTGGGTAAGATGACCAACACAAGCCAGAACACGAAACAATGGGTAGTAATTGGGTATGAAAACATAAGAATGGAAGTAACTGCAGAAAGCCTATTGGCCCATACCTCCTTTTTGCTGCTTCTATGTTGGTTCGGGATCTTGAAGTAGGTAGAATATAGTTGTGCATTAATTGGCTATTGATTGCTGGTGTTGACTCTGATTTTTAGTGCCTCGCTGATGTCGAGCCTCCTGCTATCGTTGTATCTAGCGATGATTTCTGTGTTGTTAAGATTTCTCTGGTGACGGTCTGGTTGTGAGAAGAGATTATATGTTCCTTGACGGAGCCCTGTTGTTTATGCATTGTTAATCGCCTGGAAAGAGACGTTGTTGTCTTGCCTATATAGAGAGTTCTTTGTGGCTTGCAGTCCTCAAGTGGGCATTTAAAGGCATAGACGACGTTGGTTTCCTTCATGGCGTTCTGTTTGGTGTCTGGGGAGTTTTTCCATGAGTAGATGGCCGTTTTTTGGTTTTATCGTAAATAGTCAATTGTATTTTCTGATTTTTGTCTGTAGAGATAAAGTTAGTATCAACAATATCTTTCAGGACCCTTTCCTCCGTTTTATGAACCGTCGAAAAGAAGCTCCTGTAAAATAGTCTAATAGAGGGTACATGTGCTGTGTTAGTTGACTCTTCAGAGGTTGCATGG
>NC_091188.1:16078473-16163473 GCF_040958095.1 Procambarus clarkii
ACGTTTCGATCAATCCTGTTCCATTCTGAAGTCCATTGTGTCCAGAACGGACCGAAACGTCCGTTGTCTCTTCTCCTTCTAGTGTGTGGTTTGGTCAACATGGTTGGAACATGTTAAGTGAGAAGATGGTGGAGGCCAAAACCGTCAGTGTTTTAAAAGTGTTATACGACAAAGAGTACTGGGAAGACGGGACACCACGAGCGTAGCTCTCAACCTGTAACTACACTTAAGTAATTACACACACACAACTGACAAATGAAACATACACTGGGCACCAAGTTAAACACGGAAAGGATTGACTGGGCACCAAACCTTAACCTAATGATCAGTTGACCCAGCTGCACTTGGGGACATGAATTTAAACCGTTTGGCAGGTCGCACTTCACGGAAAACCTCTTAGAATGTAAATTACAATGAACAATCGCAGGGAAAACACCTCGCCCTGCTAACAGGAGTCAGAAATCCTCTACTCCTGTACACTCCTGAGAGGAAAAAATACTATCCAGTCTTCCCAAGCATTGTAAGGTTGAGATCATATGATCATATCCGAGGCAACACTGGACGATTTGCACAAAAGTTCTTTCACTGTTTTCGCCTCTGTGAACCCGGCAGTAATTGGGGACCTGAAGGAAATCGATTGGCGGATCGTGTCCTGAGGATACAATACTCGGGTTAGGTCTTAAGGTATGCTGAGGCAGGCCGGACCTGCTAGCCCGGGGACAGACGCCTCTTGTTAAAATTACTAGATGAGAGAGAGGGGAGGGGGGCAGAGAGGAGAGAAGGGGGTAGAGAGGGGAGGGGGGAGGAGGGGAGGGGAGAGAGAGGGGAGAGAGGGGGGGAGAGAGGGGAGAGAGGGGGGGAGAGAGGGGAGGGGGGGGAGAGAGGGGAGGGGGGGGAGAGAGGGGAGGGGGGAGAGAGGGGAGGGGGGGGGAGAGGGGAGGGGGGAGAGAGGGGGGGGAGGGGGAGAGAGGGGGGGAGGGGGAGAGAGGGGGGGAGGGGGAGAGAGGGGGGGAGGGGGAGAGAGGGGGGGGAGGGGGAGAGGGGGGACGGGACGGGGAGAGAGGGGGGACGGGGGGAGAGAGGGGGACGGGGGGAGAGAGGGGGGACGGGGGGGAGAGAGAGGGGACGGGGGGGAGAGAGAGGGGACGGGGGGAGAGGGGACAGTGGGGGGGAAAGAGGGGAGGGGGGGAGAGAGGGGAGGGGGGGAGAGAGGGGAGGGGGGGAGAGAGGGGAGGGGGGGAGAGAGGGGGGAGGGGGGGAGAGAGGGGGGGAGGGGGGGAGAGAGGGGGGGAGAGGGGGGGGAGGGGGAGAGAGGGGGGGGAGGGGGAGAGAGGGGGGAGGGGGGGAGAGGGGGGGAGGGGGAGAGAGGGGGGGAGGGGGAGAGAGGGAACGGGGGGGAGAGGGGGGACGGGACGGGGAGAGAGGGGGGACGGGGGGGAGAGAGGGGGACGGGGGGGAGAGAGGGGGACGGGGGGGAGAGAGAGGGGACGGGGGGGAGAGAGAGGGGACGGGGGGGAGAGAGAGGGGACAGTGGGGGGGAAAGAGGGGACGGGGGGGGGGGGAAAGAGGGGACAAAGGGGGGGGAGAGAGGGGACAAGGGGGGGAGAGAGAGGGGACAAGGGGGGGGGAGAGGGGACAAGGGGGGGAGAGAGAGGGGACAAGGGGGGGAGAGAGAGGGGACAAGGGGGGAGAGAGAGGGGACAAGGGGAGGAGAGAGAGGGGACAAGGGGAGGAGAGAGAGGGGACAAGGGGAGGAGAGAGAGGGGACAAGGGGAGGAGAGAGGGGACAAGGGGTGGAGAGAGGGGACAAGGGGTGGAGAGAGGGGACAAGGGGTGGAGAGAGGGGACAAGGGGTGGAGAGAGGGGACAAGGGGTGGAGAGAGGGGACAAGGGGTGGAGAGAGGGGACAAGGGGTGGAGAGAGGGGACAAGGGGTGGAGAGAGGGGACAAGGGGTGGAGAGAGGGGACAAGGGGTGGAGAGAGGGGACAAGGGGTGGAGAGAGGGGACAAGGGGTGGAGAGAGGGGACAAGGGGTGGAGAGAGGGGACAAGGGGTGGAGAGAGGGGACAAGGGGTGGAGAGAGGGGACAAGGGGTGGAGAGAGGGGACGGGGGGGAAGAGAGGGGACGGGGGGGGAAGATAGGGGCCGGGGGGGGGGAGAGGGGATGGGAGGGGGGGAGAGGGGACGGGAGGGGGAGAGAGGGGACGGGGGGGAGAGGGAGAGAGAGAAGGGAGGTGGGGGGCGAGGGGAAAGAAAAGGGAGGTGGGGGGAGAGGGGCGAGAAAAGGGAGGGGGAGAGAGAGATGGGAGGTGGGGGGGGAGTGTCGAAGCCAATACTATTCACAGCCTTAAATGTACACATGACAATATAAACTACTGAAGAGAATCCCTGTATTGAACTAATGATGGGCAGATGCTCGACCCTGCAAGCTCAACTAGGTGAGCAACGATGTGAGAACTCGCACGCACGCACGCACGCACGCACGCACAGGTAAGAACGGCCAACATAAGAACTACCTTTAGAAACTTGTGTAAGGAATCATTTAGAAACTTGTGCACCACTTATGTCAGACCAATCCTGGAGTATGCAGCTCCAGTATGGAGTCCGTATCTCGTCAAGCGCAATAATAAATTGGAGAAGGTTCAGAGGTCCAGACTAGTACCCGAGCTCAGAGGTATGAGCTACCGGGAGAGACTACGGGAACTGTACCTCACGTCGCTGGAATACAGAAGAGTTCGGGGAGACATGATCACCACATCCAAGACTCTCAGCAGAATTGATAGGGTAGATATAGACAATTTCTTTAACACGGGGCACACGCACAAGGTGACACAGGTGGAAACAGAGTACACAAATGAGCCACAGAGATATTAGAAAGAACGTTTTTAGAGTAATTAAATGGAATTCATTAGGAAGTGCTGTGATGGAGGCAAACGCCATACTCAGTTTCAAATATAAATATGATAGAGCCTAATCGGTTCAGGAATCTGTACGCAGGTTGACTGGCAGTTCAGAGGCTGGAACAAAGAGCCGAAGCTCAATCCCTGCAAGCAAAATTAGGTGAGTACAATAGATGAGTACACCTCGGTGAGTATACACACACACTAAAAGAATATAGTGGATACTAAAAGCAGCAACGCAGGTTCTCAGCGTGCCTCTGGCAATGATGTTTAATGAGTCACTAATGTCGGGAGAATTGCCCAGTTGCTGGAAGAAGGCAAATGTCGTGCCGATCTTCAAGAAAGGTGATAGGGAGGAGACACTTAACTATAGACCTGTATCACTGACAAGCATCCCCTCTAAAATACTGGAAAGAATAATTAGGCTACAACTGGTTGCACACCTGGAGAACGTTAGGTTTGTGAACAAACATCAACATGGGTTCTGGGAATAGAAATCGTGCCTAGCAAACCTTTCGGAATTCTATGATAAAATAACGAGGATAAGACAGGACAGAGATGGTTGGGCAGATTGCATATTTCTGAACTGCCAAAAAGCCTCTGATACAGTACCGCACATGAGACTGTTGTTCAAATTGAGAGGCAGGCGGGGGTGGGAGGAAAGGTCCTAGCATGGATAAGGAGCTACCTAACACGAAGGAACCAAAGAGTTAAGGTGAGGGGCGAGAAGTCGGACTGGCGAACAGTAACGAGTGGAGTACCACAAGGATCGGTGCTGGGACCAATTTTATTTCTAGTATATGTTAACGACATGTTTACAGGAATAGAGTCTTACATGTCGATGTTCGCGGATGACGCAAAGTTGATCAAAAGAGTTGACAGATGAGGATTGCAGGATCCTCCAAGAGGACCTGAACAGGTTGCAGAGATGGTCAGAGAAATGGCTACTGGAGTTCAACATGAGCAAATGTGAAGTTATGGAAATGGGACTAGGAGATAGAAGACCAAAGGGACAGTACACAATGAAGGGGAACTGCCTACCTGTGACGACCCGAGAGAGAGACCTGGGCGTGGACGTAACATCTAATCTATCTCCTGAAGCATATATAAATAGGGTAACGACAGCAGCGTACTCTACACTGGCAAAAGTTAGAACATCAATCAGATACCTAAGTAAGGATGCATTTAGGGCGCTTTACACTGCCTATGTGACGTCAGTCTTAGAGTATGTCGCCGCCTCATGGAGTCCCCATCTGAAGAAGCATATAAAGAAACTGGAAAAGGTTCAGAGGTTTGTAACGAGACTCGTCACAGAGTTACGAGGAATGGGGTATGAGGAGCGCCTGAAGGAAATGTGCCTTACGACATTAGAAAGAAGAAGAGAGAGGGGGGGGACATGATAGGAACGTATAAAATGCTCAGAGGGATTGACAGAGTGGACATAGACGAAATGTTCACACGGAATAGTAACAGAACGAGTAGACATGGGTGGAAGCTGGAAACTCAGATGAGTCACAGAGATGTTAGGAAGTTTTCTTTTAGCGTGAGAGTAGTGGGAAAATGGAATGCACTTAAGGAACAGATTGTGGAAGCAAATACTATTCATAATTTTAAAACCAGGTATGATAGGGAAATAGGACCATAGCCATTGCTGTAAACAACCGATGGCTCGAAAGGCAGGATCCAAGAGTCAATGCTCGATCCTGCAGACAGAATTAGGTGAGTACACACACACGGTGAATACACTGTGGGGTAATGTTGTAAATTTAATTATTTATTTAATTTATGGAAGTAAACTATATAGTTAATTATACAGTAATTAGTTTTTAACGGACTGTATAATGTAGGTAATTTTCCACACAATTCCCACAGTGTTGGGGGTTTTGTTAGTTAGAATTCAGATGGAGCAGGTCGTTGTAGTTACCAAATAAATAGAAACTAAACGTTAAGCTATATAGCTATACAATTTAAACAATATAGTCGTAATGGCCTGGCGCTTTCTCCTAATAGTTCCCTTCCCCTGCCTTATCTTTAGTGTGGTTAGTAAATATTGTTGTTGTTATCTTGTAAGATCACTTCTTAAGTGTAGTGTTACTGTTTGGTCATCACTACCCCAGAGAATACTCTACCCAGGCTGAGCGTCGCTAGCATGACCTAGTGAGTACTGTTGACCCTCAGGGTACGTCTTGGTGGGTGAATACTGACCCTCAGGGTACGTCTTGGAGAGTACTGGCCCTCAGGGTACGTCTTGGTGGGTGAATACTGACCCTCAGGGTACGTCTTGGTGGGTGAATACTGACCCTCAGGGTACGTCTTGAGGAGTACTGGCCCTCAGGGTACGTCTTGGGGAGTACTGGCCCTCAGGGTACGTCTTGGGGAGTACTGGCCCTCAGGGTACGTCTTGGCGAGTACTGGCCCTCAGGGTACGTCTTGGCGAGTACTGGCCCTCAGGGTACGTCTTGGCGAGTACTGGCCCTCAGGGTACGTCTTGGCGAGTACTGGCCCTCAGGGTACGTCTTGGCGAGTACTGGCCCTCAGGGTACGTCTTGGCGAGTACTGGCCCTCAGGGTACGTCTTGGCGAGTACTGGCCCTCAGGGTACGTCTTGGCGAGTACTGGCCCTCAGGGTACGTCTTGGCGAGTACTGGCCCTCAGGGTACGTCTTGGCGAGTACTGGCCCTCAGGGTACGTCTTGGCGAGTACTGGCCCTCAGGGTACGTCTTGGCGAGTACTGGCCCTCAGGGTACGTCTTGGCGAGTACTGGCCCTCAGGGTACGTCTTGGCGAGAACTGGCCCTCAGGGTACGTCTTGGCGAGAACTGGCCCTCAGGGTACGTCTTGGTGGGTGAATACTGACCCTCAGGGTACGTCTTGGTGAGTACTGTGGGCCCTCAGGGTACGTCTTGGTGAGTATTGGCCCTCAGGGTACGTGTTGGCGAGTACTGGCCCTCAGGATACGTCTTGGTGAGTACTGTGGGCCCTCAGGGTACGTCTTGGTGAGTACTGGGCCTCAGGGTACGTCATGCTGAGTACTATTCGCCCTCAGGGTACGTCTTGGTGAGTTCTGAGCCTCAGGGTACGTCTTGGTTAGTACTGGGCCTCAGGGTACGTCTTGGTGAGTACTGCTGGTCCTCAGGGTACGTCTTGGTGAGTACTGGCCCTCGGGGTACGTCTTGGAGAGTACTGGCCCTCATGGGTACGTCTAGGTGAGTACTGGCCCTCATGGGTACGTCTTGGTGAGTACTGGCCCTCATGGGTACGTCTTGGTGAGTACTGAGCCTCAGGGTACGTCTTGGTGAGTACTGGCCCTCTTGGGTACGTCTTGGCGAGTACTGGCCCTCATGGGTACGTCTTGGTGAGTATTGGCCCTCGGGGTACGTCTTGGTGAGTACTGGCCCTCAGGGTACGTCTTGGTGAGTACTGGCCCTCATGGGTACGTCTTGGTGAGTACTGGCCCTCATGGGTACGTCTTGGTGAGTACTGGCCCTCATGGGTACGTCTTGGTGAGTACTGAGCCTCAGGGTACGTCTTGGTTAGTACTGGGCCTCAGGGTACGTCTTGGTGAGTACTGCTGGTCCTCAGGGTACGTCTTGGTGAGTACTGGCCCTCAGGGGTACGTCTTGGTGAGTACTGGCCCTCATGGGTACGTCTTGGTGAGTACTGGCCCTCGGGGTACGTCTTGGTGAGTACTGGCCCTCGGGGTACGTCTTGGTGAGTACTGGCCCTCGGGGTACGTCTTGGTGAGTACTGGCCCTCGGGGTACGTCTTGGTGAGTACTGGCCCTCGGGGTACGTCTTCCTGAGTACTGGCCCTCGGGGTACGTCTTCCTGAGTACTGGCCCTCGGGGTACGTCTTCCTGAGTACTGGCCCTCGGGGTACGTCTTGGTGAGTACTGGCCCTCGGGGTACGTCTTGGTGAGTACTGGCCCTCGGGGTACGTCTTGGTGAGTACTGGCCCTCGGGGTACGTCTTCCTGAGTACTGGCCCTCGGGGTACGTCTTCCTGAGTACTGGCCCTCGGGGTACGTCTTGGTGAGTACTGGCCCTCATGGGTACGTCTTGGTGAGTACTGGCCCTCGGGGTACGTCTTGGTGAGTACTGGCCCACGGGGTACGTCTTGGTGAGTACTGGGCCTCGGGGTATGTCTTGGTGAGTACTGGCCCTCGGGGTACATCTTGGTGAGTACTGGCCCTCGGGGTACGTCTTGGTGAGTACTGCTGGTCCTCAGGGTACGTCTTGGTGATACTGCTGGTCCTCAGGGTACGTCTTGGTGAGTACTGGCCCTCGGGGTACGTCTTGGTGAGTACTGGCCCTCATGGGTACGTCTTGGTGAGTACTGGCCCTCAGGGTACGTCTTGGTGAGTACTGCTGGTCCTCAGGGTACGTCTTGGTGATACTGCTGGTCCTCAGGGTACGTCTTGGTGAGTACTGGCCCTCGGGGTACGTCTTGGTGAGTACTGGCCCTCAGGGTACGTCTTCCTGAGTACTGCATTATTATGGAAAACAATATACAATTGTTATGTAAACACACTAACTGTAATAAATGAACTGGGAATTTATGATTTTTTATTTTTTTAGTTACTTTAGTTTTTGGGATGGGAGGCAGCCCCATAACTGTCCCCACCTTCTCTCTATCCTCGCACTGTTGACAACATGCTCTCTATCATTGCACTGTTGACAACATGCTCTCTATCCTCGCACTGTTGACAACATGCTCTATCCTCGCACTGTTGACAACATGCTCTATCCTCGCACTGTTGACAACATGCTCTATCCTTGCACTGTTGACAACATGCTCTATCCTCGCACTGTTGACAACATGCTCTATCCTCCCACTGTTGACAACATGCTTTATCCTCCCACTGTTGACAACATGCTCTCTATCATTGCACTGTTGACAACATGCTCTATCCTCCCACTGTTGACAACATACTCTATCCTCGCACTGTTGACAACATGCTCTATCCTCGCACTGTTGACAACATGCTCTATCCTCCCACTGTTGACAACATGCTCTATCCTCGCACTGTTGACAACATGCTCCATCCTCCCACTGTTGACAACATGCTCTCTATCATTGCACTGTTGACAACATGCTCTATCCTCCCACTGTTGACAACATGCTCTCTATCATTGCACTGTTGACAACATGCTCTATCGTCGCACTGTTGACAACATGCTCTCTATCATTGCACTGTTGACAACATGCTCTCTATCCTCGCACTGTTGACAACATGCTCTATCCTCGCACTGTTGACAACATGCTCTATCCTCGCACAGTTGACAACATGCTCTATCCTCGCACTGTTGACAACATGCTCTATCCTCGCACTGTTGACAACATGCTCTATCCTCGCACTGTTGACAACATGCTCTATCGTCGCACTGTTGACAACATGCTCTCTATCATTGCACTGTTGACAACATGCTCTCTATCATTGCACTGTTGACAACATGCTCTCTATCATTGCACTGTTGACAACATGCTCTATCCTCGCACTGTTGACAACATGCTCCATCCTCCCACTGTTGACAACATGCTCCATCCTCGCACTGTTGACAACATGCTCTATCCTCGCACTGTTGACAACATGCTCTATCCTCGCACTGTTGACAACATGCTCTATCCTCGCACTGTTGACATCATGCTCTATCCTCCCACTGTTGACATCATGCTCTATCCTCGCACTGTTGACATCATGCTCTATCCTCGCACTGTTGACAACATGCTCAATCCTCGCACTGTTGACAACATGCTCTATCCTCCCACTGTTGACAACATGCTCTGTCCTCCCACTGTTGACAACATGCTCTGTCCTCCCACTGTTGACAACATGCTCTGTCCTCCCACTGTTGACAACATGCTCTGTCCTCCCACTGTTGACAACATGCTCTATCCTCCCACTGTTGACAACATGCTCTATCCTCCCACTGTTGACAACATGCTCTATCCTCCCACTGTTGACAACATGCTCTATCCTCGCACTGTTGACAACATGCTCTATCCTCGCACTGTTGACAACATGCTCTATCCTCCCACTGTTGACAACATGCTCTATCCTCCCACTGTTGACAACATGCTCCATCCTCGCACTGTTGACAACATGCTCCATCCTCCCACTGTTGACATCATGCTCCATCCTCCCACTGTTGACATCATGCTCCATCCTCCCACTGTTGACATCATGCTCCATCCTCCCACTGTTGACAACATGCTCCATCCTCCCGCTGTTGACATCATGCTCCATCCTCCCGCTGTTGACATCATGCTCCATCCTCCCACTGTTGACATCATGCTCCATCCTCCCACTGTTGACATCATGCTCCATCCTCCCACTGTTGACATCATGCTCCATCCTCCCACTGTTGACATCATGCTCCATCCTCCCACTGTTGACATCATGCTCCATCCTCCCACTGTTGACATCATGCTCCATCCTCCCACTGTTGACATCATGCTCCATCCTCCCACTGTTGACATCATGCTCCATCCTCCCACTGTTGACATCATGCTCCATCCTCCCACTGTTGACATCATGCTCCATCCTCCCACTGTTGACATCATGCTCCATCCTCCCACTGTTGACATCATGCTCCATCCTCCCACTGTTGACATCATGCTCCATCCTCCCACTGTTGACATCATGCTCCATCCTCCCACTGTTGACATCATGCTCCATCCTCCCACTGTTGACATCATGCTCCATCCTCCCACTGTTGACATCATGCTCTCTATCATTGCACTGTTGACAACATGCTCCATCCTCCCACTGTTGACATCATGCTCCATTCTCCCACTGTTGACATCATGCTCCATCCTCCCACTGTTGACATCATGCTCCATCCTCCCACTGTTGACATCATGCTCTCTATCATTGCACTGTTGACAACATGCTCCATCCTCCCACTGTTGACATCATGCTCCATCCTCCCACTGTTGACATCATGCTCCATCCTCCCACTGTTGACATCATGCTCCATCCTCCCACTGTTGACATCATGCTCCATCCTCCCACTGTTGACATCATGCTCCATCCTCCCACTGTTGACATCATGCTCCATCCTCCCACTGTTGACATCATGCTCCATCCTCCCACTGTTGACATCATGCTCCATCCTCCCACTGTTGACATCATGCTCCATCCTCCCACTGTTGACATCATGCTCCATCCTCCCACTGTTGACATCATGCTCCATCCTCCCACTGTTGACATCATGCTCCATCCTCCCACTGTTGACATCATGCTCCATCCTCCCACTGTTGACATCATGCTCCATCCTCCCACTGTTGACATCATGCTCCATCCTCCCACTGTTGACATCATGCTCTCTATCATTGCACTGTTGACAACATGCTCCATCCTCCCACTGTTGACATCATGCTCCATCCTCCCACTGTTGACATCATGCTCCATCCTCCCACTGTTGACATCATGCTCCATCCTCCCACTGTTGACATCATGCTCTCTATCATTGCACTGTTGACAACATGCTCCATCCTCCCACTGTTGACATCATGCTCTCTATCATTGCACTGTTGACAACATGCTCCATCCTCCCACTGTTGACATCATGCTCCATCCTCCCACTGTTGACATCATGCTCCATCCTCCCACTGTTGACATCATGCTCCATCCTCCCACTGTTGACATCATGCTCTCTATCATTGCACTGTTGACAACATGCTCCATCCTCCCACTGTTGACATCATGCTCCATCCTCCCACTGTTGACATCATGCTCCATCCTCCCACTGTTGACATCATGCTCCATCCTCCCACTGTTGACATCATGCTCCATCCTCCCACTGTTGACATCATGCTCCATCCTCCCACTGTTGACATCATGCTCCATCCTCCCACTGTTGACATCATGCTCCATCCTCCCACTGTTGACATCATGCTCTCTATCATTGCACTGTTGACAACATGCTCCATCCTCCCACTGTTGACATCATGCTCCATCCTCCCACTGTTGACATCATGCTCCATCCTCCCACTGTTGACATCATGCTCCATCCTCCCACTGTTGACATCATGCTCCATCCTCCCACTGTTGACAACATGCTCCATCCTCCCGCTGTTGACATCATGCTCCATCCTCCCACTGTTGACATCATGCTCCATCCTCCCACTGTTGACATCATGCTCCATCCTCCCACTGTTGACATCATGCTCCATCCTCCCACTGTTGACATCATGCTCCATCCTCCCACTGTTGACATCATGCTCCATCCTCCCACTGTTGACATCATGCTAAATCCTCCCACTGTTGACATCATGCTCCATCCTCCCACTGTTGACATCATGCTCCATCCTCCCACTGTTGACAACATGCTCCATCCTCCCACTGTTGACATCATACTCCATCCTCCCACTGTTGACATCATGCTCCATCCTCCCACTGTTGACATCATGCTCCATCCTCCCACTGTTGACAACATGCTCCATCCTCCCACTGTTGACAACATAAGAATGAAGGTAACTGCAGAAGGCCTATTTGCCCATTCGAGGCAGTTAGGTTCATAATCACCTCACCATCACTATCCTCACTATTACCACGTCTCCACCATCGTCATCTCTATCATCAAGCCTCTATTTCACCTTCCCACCTTCTGTCACCCCTCTCACGGTCACCCCGACCCCTCTCACCATCACCCCGACCCCTCTCACCATCACCCCGACCCCTCTCACCATCACCAATATCATCCCTTTAACTTTCATCCACTCCCTCCCCCCTCCCACTTCAGCCACCACCCCTCCCCCCCAACCTCACTCACCATCACAACTATTATCGTAACCATCACAATCCACCACCACTCTCCTCCCCACCATCCCCACCACCAACACTCCCCTCCCCTTCACCACCACCACCACCACCACCACTACCCTCACCACCACCACTCTTCCCCACCACCAGCCACTCCCCCCCCCCCACCACCACCACCACTCCCCCCCCCCCCCACCACGGCCGAGGTTTACACCGTGGCAGCTGTGTGGAAGGCACCAAAGGACGGCAGAGTAGGCCCCAGAGACTCATTTTCTTTACATCCTGACCAACCTGAAGAAGAACTCAGCTTTCGGGGGAGTCTTCTTTCTTGCCTCCTTTCCCAGAGTTGCTGATACGATGAGCTGGGTGTGCTAAGATTTGTTGGGGGTGGCGGGACGGGGAGAGGGCTTTCCGGCCGATGCCGGAAATGCCTTGGTGGTAAAGGGGCGGGGTTGTCGAGGGCTGGGGCTGGCTTAGGTGTGGAGGAGGGGCCAAGGGCTTGAGTGGGCTGTATGGTGGGATCAGATATTGTGGCGTGGGCTGGGATGGTCTTAGGGGTTATAAGGGAAGGTGACGTAGTCTAGGATATGGCTTAGGGGTTATAGAGGAGGGTGACGTAGGGTGACGTGACTTAAGAGGAGTTATGGATGCCTGGATGGGAAGGTGTGTATTTAGTTAAGTTGAAAATTTTCGGAATTTAGGATAATCTGAGTTTGGGTTGGGTGGTTTATCCCTCAGGGGAGGTTAGTTGGAATGGCTGTTATGCTCGGCGCTAGAGTAACGTTGACTGAAATAGTCGTCGATAGATTAGAGGGGAAAAGCTCGAGTACTCTTTAACTGATTTGGTGGACTCGTGTGTGTGCACGAATGGCTTTAAACAACCTTGGGGATGACTCTGCTGGCTTAGGACAGGGTCTAACGCTTCGTTGCAGGGAAAACAGGAAATTAAAACACACAGTCAAACGTACACACTCATATGAACATGTTTGTGTAAATTCCGCAAATTTTCCTAAGAGCTAGGTGCTAGAGAGTAACCTTTGCGTCCGTCAGAGAGAGAGTAACCTTTGCGTCCGTCAGAGAGAGAGTAACCTTTGCGTCCGTCAGAGAGAGAGTAACCTTTGCGTCCGTCAGAGAGAGAGTAACCTTTGCGTCCGTCAGAGAGAGAGAGAGAGAGAGTAACCTTTGCGTCCGTCAGAGAGAGAGTAACCTTTGCGTCCGTCAGAGAGAGAGTAACCTTTGCGTCCGTCAGAGAGAGAGTAACCTTTGCGTCCGTCAGAGAGAGAGTAACCTTTGCGTCCGTCAGAGAGAGAGAGAGAGAGAGTAACCTTTGCGTCCGTCAGAGAGAGAGAGAGAGAGAGTAACCTTTGCGTCCGTCAGAGAGAGAGTAACCTTTGCGTCCGTCAGAGAGAGAGAGTAACCTTTGCGTCCGTCAGAGAGAGAGTAACCTTTGCGTCCGTCAGAGAGAGAGTAACCTTTGCGTCCGTCAGAGAGAGAGTAACCTTTGCGTCCGTCAGAGAGAGAGAGAGTAACCTTTGCGTCCGTCAGAGAGAGAGAAACCTTTGCGTCCGTCAGAGAGAGAGAGTAACCTTTGCGTCCGTCAGAGAGAGAGAGTAACCTTTGCGTCCGTTAGAGAGAGAGTAACCTTTGCGTCCGTCAGAGAGAGAGAAACCTTTGCGTCCGTCAGAGAGAGAGAGAGAGTAACCTTTGCGTCCGTCAGAGAGAGAGAGTAACCTTTGCGTCCGTCAGAGAGAGAGAGTAACCTTTGCGTCCGTCAGAGAGAGAGAGTAACCTTTGCGTCCGTCAGAGAGAGAGTAACCTTTGCGTCCGTCAGAGAGAGAGAGAGAGTAACCTTTGCGTCCGTCAGAGAGAGAGAGAGAGTAACCTTTGCGTCCGACAGAGAGAGAGAGAGAGAGAGAGAGTAACCTTTGCGTCCGTCAGAGAGAGAGAGAGAGTAACCTTTGCGTCCGTCAGAGAGAGAGAGAGAGTAACCTTTGCGTCCGTAAGAGAGAGAGTAACCTTTGCGTCCGTAAGAGAGAGAGTAACCTTTGCGTCCGTAAGAGAGAGAGTAACCTTTGCGTCCGTCAGAGAGAGAGAGTAACCTTTGCGTCCGTCAGAGAGAGAGTAACCTTTGCGTCCGTCAGAGAGAGAGTAACCTTTGCGTCCGTCAGAGAGAGAGTAACCTTTGCGTCCGTCAGAGAGAGAGAGTAACCTTTGCGTCCGTCAGAGAGAGTAACCTTTGCGTCCGTCAGAGAGTAACCTGAGAGCGTCAGTTGCGTGAGATCACTTCACTATGTAGTGTTAAATTGGGAAAATTAGAGAGCCTGGTTGTGGCTTAAAGGTATATAATCTGCGATCACTCAAAACTAGTAAACCGTTTATACACATACCACACACACACACAGGGGGTCTTGAAGCTGAGTGGACAGCGCGCAGGACTCTTAATTCTGTGGCCCGGGATCGATTCCCGGACCAGGCAGAAACAAATGGGCAAAGTTTCTTTCACCCTGAATACCTTTGGTACCTAGCAGTAAATAGGTACCTGGGAGTTATACAGCTATTACGGAGCTGCTTCCTGTGTGTACTCACCTAATAGTGCTTGCGGGGGTTGAGCTCTGGCTCTTTGGTACCGCCTCTCAACCGTCAATCGACTAATGTACAGATTCCTGAGCCTACTGGGCTCTGTCATATCTACATTTGAAACTAGGTATGGAGTCAGCCTCCACCACATCACTGCCTAATGCATTCCATCTGTTACCTACTGACACTTCAAAAAAGTTCCTTCTAACGTCCCTGTAGCTCATGTGGGTACTCAGTTTCCACCTGTGTCCCCTTGTTTGCGTACCACCAGTGTTGAATAGTTTATCCTTGTCTACTCCGGTCGATTCCCCTGAGAATTTTGTAGGTAGTGATCATGTCTCCCCTTACTTTTCTGTCTTCCAGTGTCGTAAGGTGCATTTTCCGCAGCTTTTGCTCGTAACTCATGCCTCTTAGTTCTGGGACTAATCTAGTGGCATACCTTTGAACTTTTTCCAGCTTCGTCTTGTGCTTGACAAGGTACGGGCTCCATGCTGGGGCCGCATACTCCAAGATTGGTCTTACATATGTGGTGTACAAGATTCTGAATGATTCCTTACACAGGTTCCTGAACGCTGTTCTGATGTTAGCCAGCCTCGCATATGCCGCAGACGTTATTCTTTTTATGTAGCTTTCAGGAGACAGGTTTAGTGTGATATCAACTCCTAGATCTTTCTCTCTGTCCGTTTCATTAAGTACTTCATCTCCTATTCTGTATCCCGTGTCTGGCCTCCTGTTTCCACTGCCTAGTTTCATTACTTTGCATTTACTCGGGTTGAACTTTAGTAGACATTTGTTGGACCATTCACTCAGTCTGTCTAGGTCATCTTGTAGCCTTCTATCCCGCCAAACGCACCGAAACTACGACGTTGGTACAACATTTGAACAAGTTTTAACACCTAACCAGTTAAAAACAACCAATATAGCAGGTTGTAACAGCGTTCTAATACGTCAAAAACACGTTAAGCTAAGATGTAACAACTTTATTACAAGTTGTAACAAGCGGAAAATAGAGACAGTTACGGTTTGTGTTTCCAGGGATCCTCTCATCCTCTGTTTCAATCCTCCTCATAATTTTTGCATCATCGGCAAACATTGAGAGAAACGATTCTATACCCTCTGCGAGATCATTTACATATATCAGGAACAGTATAGGTCCAAGGACTGACTCCTGCGGGACTCCACTTGTAACGTCTCGCCAATCTGAGACCGCACCCCTCACATTGACTCGTTGACTCCTGTTGCTCAGGTACTCCTTTATCCAATGGAGTACCTTCCCTTTCACTCCAGCCTGCATCTCCAGCTTTTTCACTACCCTCTTGTGTGGTACTGTATCAAAGGCTTTCTGGCAATCCAAAAATATGCAGTCTGCCCACCCTCCTCTTTCTTGCCTGGTCGTAGAATTCAAGTAACCCTGTGAGGCAGGACTTGCCATCCCTGAACCCATGTTGATGCTGTGTTACAAAATTCTTTCGCTCCAGATGTTCGACTAGCTTTCTTCGCACAATCTTTTCCATCAGTTTGCATGGTATGCAGGTTAGGGACACTGGCCAGTAGTTCAGTGCCTCCTTTCTATCCCCTTTCTTGCATATCGGGACTACGTTAGCTGCTTTCCAAATTTCTGGCAGTTCCCCTGTTGACAGTGATTTGTTATACACTATGGAGGGTGGCAGGCACAGTTCTTCTGCTCCTTTTTATTGTATCCAAGGGGAGATTCCATCTGGGCCTATAGCCTTTGTCACATCCAACTCTAGTAAACACTTCCTTACTTCCCCGCTGGTAATCTCAAACTCTTCCAGTGGTTCCTGTTAACTATTTCCTCTCTTATCTCTGGAATTTCTCCTTCCTCTAAGGTGAAGACCTCCTGGAATTTCTTATTCAGTTCCTCACACACTTCCTTGTCGTTTGTATTGAATTCTTCTGCCCCTAACCTTAATTTCATAACCTATTCCTTTACTGTTGTTTTTCTCCTGATGTGGCTATGCAGCAATTTAGGCTGAGTCTTTGCCTTGCTTGCGATGTCATTTTCGTATTGTCTTTATGCCTCTTCTTCTCTGTGTGTATGTGTGCTGATGGTGAAATTATGAATAGGATTAGGGCAGAAGAGGAGAGCAAGAAACTACAAGAAGGTTTGGACAAACTTAAGGAATAGTCCATCAAATGGCTATTAGAGTTTAACCCAAGCAACTGAAGTAATGAAGATAGATATTGGGAGGAGGAGGCCAGATACAAGGTACTATTTGGGAGATGAAATTCTTTAACAATCAGGGAGAGAGAAAATTCTGGGAATTTATATCACACTGCATCTGTTCCCTGAAGTCTATAACAAGAGGATATCATCAGCGGCATATGCCAGGTTGGCCAACATAAGAATTACCTTTAGAAACTTGTGTAAGGAATCATTCAGAACCTTGAATACCGCACGAAACCAATCCTGGAGTATGCAGCTCCAGCGTGGGGTCCATATATCTTGTTAAGCATTAGAACTGGAGAAGGTTCAAAGGTATGCCATCAGACTAGTACCCTAGCTGAGGGGAACCAGCTACGAGAAAAGACTTCGAGTTGCTGGAAGACAGAAGAGTCAGCAGAGTCATGATCACCATATACAAGATTCTCAGGAGAATCGATAGAGGAGATAATGACATTATTTAACATGTGGTACATTCACAAGGGGGACACAGGTGGAAACTGAGTACTTAAATTAGCCAAAAAGACATTAGAAATAACTTTTTCAGTCTCATAGTGGTTAACAAGTAGAATGTACTAGGCAGTGGTGTGGATGCACTAGGCAGACTCCATACACAGTTTCAAATGTAAATGTAATAGTGAGAAACAGAATAAAGAGTCTAGGCATATATTCTATATACTAGGCATAGCAATAGTGGAAAGAGTGAAGATAGTGGAAGTAGTGACTAATAATCTTCCTCCAAACCACAAAAGGCCGAGCGAGGTAAACGACAGATGCAACGAGAGTTGTCTAAAGGTGATGGAAAGCAGCCACAGTAGCAAGAGGAACAACATCTAAAATCCTAATACTAGGAGACTTTACCCACAGGGAAATAGACTGGATAAAAGGATCCCCAAGAGGGTGATGAGACATGGAGAAACAAAACTGGTAGACAAACACTTCTTAAAGCAACATGTCACAGAACCAACATTAATAAGAGGAGACGGCCTACGAGCAATACTAGACTTGGTGTTTTCCTCTTATGTGGAAAACCTTCCTTGAGGCAGAAAGTCTCTCAGATGTCTGGAAAAAGGCAAAATGAAGCAGACGATGTACGAGATGCCTCTAGGAGCTAGTGATCACTGCTTTGTCATGCTTGAATATAAAGTGGAGCTAAAGGAATTGGTTACACAAAGAAACCTGATGAAGAAGAAAAGAGATTACAAACGTGCAGGACTACAACAGGATGAGGCATTTGCTGATGCATCGGAAATGTGCCGATGCACATTTCCGGGGCCTCGACCCCGTATCGAGGAGGCCCCCTCGATACGAGGGGGCCTCGTAGCCTGGTGGATAGCGCGCAGTACTCGTAATTCTGTGGCGCGGGTTCGATTTCCGCACGAGGCAGAAACAAATGGGCAAAGTTTCTTTCACCCTGAATGCCCCTGTTACCTAGCAGTAAAATAGGTACCTGGGTGTCAGTCAGCTGTCACGGGCTGCTTCCTGGGAGTGGAGGCCTGGTCGAGGACCGGGCCGCGGGGACACTAAAAAAAGCCCCGACATCATCTCAAGATAACCTCAAGATGCAACAGAATAGTTCATTCAGGTCATTAAGTGGATGAAAAGAGTAAACTCCTGGATCAATAGACGGTGCAGGGAAGCTAAAGGAGACAAAAATGGAAAAAGTACAGAGAAAAGGTAACAGAGAACAATAGGGAGACGCTAAAGAAAGCAAGGAATCAATACACCCGAATTAGAAAAGAAGCTGAAAGGCAATTTGATCATGTCATTGCTGCAAAGACTCAGGAACAACCGAAGCTGTTTGATAGTCATACAAGGAGAAAATAGACAGTGAAAGACCATAAACTCAACGTGTCCAGGAACTCGACGAAAGATTTCAGAAGACCTTTACATTACAACCAGCGTGGAGACCAAGGTTGCAAGATGAAAGACCAGAGGAAATACTGGATGACACAGTAGTCACGGTGGAAGAGGCGAAAAATAACCTTAGGGAAGTAGACATGACAAAACAAATGGTGGTAGACAACATCTCGCCATGGTTTGAGGGAGGCTGCAGTAGTCCTCACGTCATTCGTTGTCTAAAATAATTAATAAAACCCTTGAGATAGCAAAGTCTCACAAACGTCTGGAGAAGGGCAAACGTTGTCCAAATATACATAAAATAGAATAAAGACACTGACCAGTGTCCTTACAAGTATTCCTTGTGAAATGCTGGAGAAATTAATCAGGCCAAGAATGATGGAGCATCGTGAGAGGATCGACTTTGGAAAAAAAAAAAATACTGTGGATTTAGAAATGAAAAATCGTGCTTAAACAAGATTGAGTTTTATGACAAGTTTACTAAAATGTGACAGGAAAAGAGGCTAAGTAGACTATTTTTATAGACCGTCAAGGGATATTTGTCACTTTTCTCTTAAAAAGTTTACTGTTCACGATGTTGAACCAGATAACTAGGAAAACAGTGAACTGGGTAAGGGAGTATCTGATGGACAGAAAACAGAGTCACAGTCAGAGAGGAGGTTTCACGCTGGAGGATTGTAACAAGTTGGGTCCCACGAGGCTCTGTCCTGGGACCACTGCTGTTCCTAATTTATGTGAAGGAGCTGCCCGAGGGATGGAGTTCCGACATGTCAATGTTTGCAGGTGATGCAAAGCTGATGAGAAACGTGGAAACAGACGAGAACTATATAAATTTACACGAATGATCTTGACAAACTCCAGGAATGGTTAGGCAAATAGTTGCTGAAGTTCAATACTAACAAGGTAATGAGGATGGGGAAAGGGAGGAGACCAGAAGGCATCTACACCATACGGGCAAGGCAGCTACAGCAATCAGAAAGAGAGAAGGATCTGGGTGTTGATGTAATTTCAACACTCACACTGAAGGCACACACAAACCGGATAACATCGGCAGCATATTGGACGCTGGCAAATACAAGAACATTGTTCAGGAATCTTCTGAATCAGGACCCTTTCAAAGCAATCTACACATCATTTGTTCGACTAATATTAGAATACACAGTCGCCTGTGTGTAATCCGCACCTAGTGAAACAAAGACAAAATTAAAAAAGTACCGAAGTTTGCAACAAGATTAGTGCCAAAGCTTTTAGGGGCTAAGCTACGACCATTCGCTAATGGAATTAAATCACATAACCCTAGAGGATAAAAGGAACAGAGGGGGATTTGATCACTTCTTACAAGATACACGGGGGAATAAGGTGGACAAGGATAGTCTTTTCGCTTTGCGATAAAGCATTACAAGACTACACAGGTGGAGGTTGGAAGCACAAACGAGCAGAACTGACGTACAAAAGTACTCGTACCCTGTACGGGTAGTTAACAAGTCGAAGGCCCTCAAACAGTTGATCCAACAATTGACCCAACTGAGACAACACTAATGCATTCCTGAGGGACAACAGTTTGTTCATAGCACCATTAAAGATTGCATAGCATGCCAGAGGTACAATGCAAGAGTGTCCATACACAGGTCCACCGCCACTACCAAAGGAGTGTGTTGTACTTGTACATCCCTATGAAACAACTGGAATGGAGAACTCAGGTGCCATCATTCTCACAGCTACAGAAGATAAACGTCCAGTAAAAGTGTAAAAGCGTGTATCTATTTATTCACCTGTGGAACAAGATAAACAGTTCAATTGGAGGTAACATCAGATATGACTGCTCACTCATTTATACATGCTTTCTGTACATTTGTTGCCTGTCGATCATGTATTAAACTAACGATTTCAGACAAGGGGCAGACAAGATTTCAGACATCTGTAATTTGACGAAGCTTTCTTGTGGTAAATATGTACTCATCCTGCAGTCTGTACAACAATGAAACATCAGCGCAAATGGAAATTTATGCCACCTAAACCCCCCATGGCCTGGAGCCCTTTGTGAAAGAAATGTTTGGGATAATCAAGAAATATTTGAGAGAAAAAACCACACCCACAGAAAATATATTTCATGGAACTTCAAACAGTAGTCATGGAAACTGAGTCGAGAGTTAATAATAAACCATTAACGTGTATGTCGGACTAACCTACACAACACGTGTCAGTTAGCCCAGCCCATTGAATGAACTGTGGACCTGTCTCCGGTACCATCCTTTGCATACGAGGTCAGAGATCCCTCATACGTGGGTGACAGTGAGCGGGTATTGGGAGTAAATCATCTGTAAATAGATGGAATGACGTAAAATCAACTCAATAAATAGATGGAATGACGTAAAATCAACTCAATAAATAGATGGAATGACGTAAAATCAACTCAATAAATAGATGGAATGACGTAAAATCAACTCAATAAATAGATGGAATGACGTAAAATCAACTCAATAAATAGATGGAATGACGTAAAATCAACTCAATAAATAGATGGAATGACGTAAAATCAACTCAATAAATAGATGGAATGACGTAAAATCAACTCAATAAATAGATGGAATGACGTAAAATCAACTCAATAAATAGATGGAATGACGTATGGACTAAGGAATACTTATCAAGAGAGCACCATTACAGGATTAATTCCTCTGAAAACAAAGTTCATATCCAACCTTATGACATGGTCTTGGTGGATTGTGATGGTTCGAGGTCTCAATGACCATTAGGTAACGTAGTGTCTATCCATCCAGACATTGAGAGGATAGTTAATGTTTTGTTCAAAGAAACTGCATTCATGGAGACATGAGAACTAGTACTTTTGGATTCCGTGTGGGCGGATAGATGCTGGACAACTCTCAGTATCGCCAGCGACAGCACAGCACACAGACCAGCAGACACAGCGCACAGACCAGCAGACACAGCGCACAGACCAGCAGACACAGCGCACAGACCAGCAGACACAGCGCACAGACCAGCAGACACAGCGCACAGACCAGCAGACACGGCACACAGACCAGCAGACACGGCACACAGACCAGCAGACACGGCACACAGACCAGCAGACACGGCACACAGACCAGCAGACACAGGTTTGGATCACAGAAACCTGTGATCCAAACCTGTGTTTGGATCACAGGTTTCATTGTACCTGTGATCCAAAGATCACAGGTACAATGAAACCACATGGTTCTGCAGCTACATAGAGGACATAACCCTACATGGTTCTATGGCAATATATAGAACCGAGCCACTAGGCTTCCTCCAAGAAAAATACAATTGTAATGAAAACAACTTACAACTTAACAGGCATCTGAAACAATAAAAAATCCCCATATATAGTAAAAATTGAAATCTTCAGCCCCGTTACTGTGACTCATCGTCTGAAGGTGTTGCATGTGTTGCGCATCGCGGAACTTTATAGGCTTATTAACTTAATGTTATAATAACTATTCATGTCGTTAGTGTCATTAGGGCACAAGACTGTCCTTAATATTAGACACACACGAGCAATAATGTGATGATAACAATGTAAGAGCAAGCAGTGACATCAAGCACATCACATCAAGCAGTCAACAACATCAAATGACATCAACACATCAAGCCATCACCAACACATCAAGCCATCATCAACACATCAAGACGTCATCAACAACAATGACGCTTTCACGGCAGGCTTTACACACCACCAGTTCCATCTCTCTATAATCTACATCAATATTAAATATTCACAGTTTTATTAATTGGGAATCTCATTAATTGATATTGGAGAAAGTCCAAAGGTATGTCGCCAGACCAGTCCCAGAACAAAGAGGAAAGAGTTACGAGGAAAGATTAAAGGAATCAAATCTGACTTTACTGGAAGTCAGAAGAGCAAAGAGAGATGATTACAACACAAAATTCTCGTGGAAATTAATAGGGCAGACAAAGCTAGACTATTTAGCATCTGAATAATAATAATAATAATCTGGTAGAATTTTGAGGGTGAGTACAAGTCGGGAAAAAGTTGTTTCATTTTACTTCAAATTGGAGCACGATAATAGGGATGGACAGACTAAATATAGCAAAGATACCCCACTGGGTGAGCGGGAAGCAGGTATAACCGAAGCATATTTTTGAGAGGTCGCTGGGCGGACAACAGCCAGAGCGCCGGCACGAGGAGCGGTCTGCAGTGCTCCTGGCGAGTTCTTCATTCTCGTTCACTACTTCTTGTTGTTATTACTAGCGTTTCCATTCTGTTAATGTTAATTCTTCCTCCTGCTCCTCCTTGAAAGCGTCTACATAGATTTAAGTACAATTGGTGTTTCAAGACTACAATACTCTTATTATATCAGCTGGATTTTTTAATTGCTCTCAGTATTCCTTTCCATTAATTGCCTATTTTGAACCTGGATGTTGTTTTGTCTCCTGGTGCTGCAGTCTTCAGTGGATGTAGTGGCTTAATCTTCACTTGGCGACGGAGCTGGAGGAGAGACCAGGTGCAGTAGAGGCAGTGCATGTATTTATCCTGTGTGGATTTTTTGTTGATGAGAAATAGAACGATTTAACCATGATGAACAGGTGATGGAGTGGTTTCGTCAGGTTGCTAAGAAGCTTGACTGGAGAAAACAGGTTCTTCTGGTACAGGTGACTCAGTGACAGGTGGTACTGTAGTTAGTGACGATAATTGCCGATAATAACTGTCTGGACACAAAGGCTGCTGTTCTTCCAGCCCTTTCTGTCTGCAAGTGTTGGTAGTTCATGAACTGTTCAACTGTTCAGTGGTGGGCGGAGGCTGGTTGAATGTTTGGTAGGACCAACTTAGGTGTTAGGCTGTAGTGTGGCAGCACTATACTTCCTACACCAGGCAGCAGCATGGGTGACTAGTGTTGCTGACGTCAGAGTCGTCGGGCGAGTTGCAGAAGCGGCTTGTCTGGTCTCTGTTATTTTCCCCCAATTGCTGCCGTCGGAGTGGACATTTCAGCGAAGTTGTGATGTGAGCGCCGCCACAGAGCGTGCATCGTTTGTGGGGTGCCTGCCAGTCCCGAAGGTGCCACGCAAGGCGCTAGTCGCTGTATTTTTCTCCTCGTAGAGTGCACGTCCGTGGGTAGTGGTCGCATTGGAAGCATTTATGACATTGTTTCACTTGGAAGAATATTTCCTTCGATATCTGACTTGGTGACGTTGAGATGCAAAAGCATCTGAAGCTATTTTCTTCAGCAAGCGTTGCTACAGAAGAAGACTGAATGTCACCATCAGTATTTAGTCGCTCGCGGACTTCCTTCTGGATAGCTACTGCTTCAGCGGAAATTTAGTCAGGGTTTTGGATGTTAAAGTCTAAACTTAAAATCGGTGGTAAAACTATCTGATATCCTGCAGGTGGTGATGCGCATGACAAAGATGATTCTCTCAGACAAACAACGTCGTGGTGAGAGTAGAAGCAGGTTAACTTCATGTAGTGCAATCTGAGCTCCAGGAGTGGACAGTCTCTCAAGTGCCTCTTCACCGGCAGAGGAGTCGAGCGCCTCTAACGTCTTCTAACGATGTCGACCAATGCCACTTCACTGATGTCTCGAATAATGTTAAGTACTGTCGGAAAATCCGACACCATTTAATAATAATATCATACAGACAGATAAGAGCTGTGTTACCAACAAGTTACCCATAGAAAACGTAACCTGTAGTGGAATTACCGTCTAAAGAAAACGGGATATCATCACCACATACCATTATAATTCACCAGCTATTCTGCTGGGAATTATTCTTAAATACATTAGTCTTTGGACTTTACCATCATAAAAACATCTTATATAAATTAACTTAATTATCAATATTAAAGTAGAGTAAATGTGACCCTTCTATCACTTTCTGAAATCTGGACAAAGTAGGCCAGGCGTCAGAGTGGGGAAGGAGGGCAGCCATTGTTGTGTCACCTCCGAGACGTGTGGAGCAAATAGGCTCCTATCATATCTGGACAATGTCGGCCAGACGTCAATAGAATGGAGTGTTAGATGCAGCCATTGTTTATACGAGACCAGAGGCTCACACGGGAGCAAATTCGGCTCCTGTTAATTTTACTTGGACGTAGTGTTATGGATACCAAAGGTGTACCATCTGTCAACACGCTGTCAACAAATCAAGTTAAGTGTTCTTTCCGAAACCCATTATTTATCATTAGTGGCCATTAATGTCATTATATAGGGTGACCCGGTTAGATCACATGGAAGCCTCAAACTAAAGGTAATTAAGCCAGGTCTTCATGTTCCATGTACTGTTTTCTCTGATATACTTGTCATATATAGGTATCTGGCTTCACAGCTAGCGCACTTTTGACAGGTCAAGACGAGGATGCAAGATTTGTGCGCCAGTTACTGGGTGATATGGAAGCTACCTCAAAGAGGATAATTTGGTGTCTACACCCTAGTTATACCTGGTGGACTAACCTGCTGTACTATAAGATAAGGAACCTCTTTAATGTATGTAGTTATTTCTGTAGTTTGATTGGCTGCATATATATATTAATTTAATAACCCCCCCCCTAATGTGTAGAGGATCGATTTGTGAGATTAAGAGATTATTGCAGAAATACAGTCCACTTATCATTATACAAATTGCTATCGAAGTATATAAATTAACGTAAATATAAATTCATATAAATTAAATAAATATAAATCTCACAGGTCGGTTCCCACATTATTTGGTCATCTTCGAACCGGATGACGGATTATTTGATCCTTTGAACCCACATTTGGTCATCTTAGTACCGGATGAACCAGTTAACCAGTGGATTCATTAAATATACTAGTGCAGTGTTATTTAAACAAAGCCAGCAGTCAAGACGGCAGCGTAGCCTCGAGGGAGCTCAGGAGCCTCCCTCAGCCCAGTTCAGCTTCGTCAGCGGTTTCATGCACACCCACAGATATTTGGTGGCGTGTTATTTCGTGAAATGACAGCGCTAATATAGAATCCAGCCAAATTAGTGACTGTGTCTTCGCGAGATTGTTCACGGATTTCGTGGTGTTACATTTCGCGAGAGATTATCTACGAATTTTGTGGACTTTATTTCGCGAGGTCACTAATAATATTTAATACTTCTTGATAATACTAGAAGTTTCATAGAGGCTAATTAAGAGGCTATTATCAATAATTGTGTATATTATTTCTCCAAAATAGAGAATCATTTAATATATACTGCACTAGTGATCACAGTATAATATTTACTAATTGCCAACCCACAACAGGGTAGGATATGACTAGTTGAACTATTATTGCTCATCCTAGTCCCATTATTACCATAGTCAGTTGAACTATATTGATCAACCTAGCACCATTAATGAATGGTCCAGACCCTATTTTGGGTGTAATTTTTATCAACTCGAGTTGAGTTGTATATATATAATTTACTTATGATCATTACACCTTTGAGTGATTAATTAGTGTCTCTACCATCCTAGGGTGATATAGAAGAGCTAACCTAAAGGTACTTCCAGTGACACTGGTTTATCACTCAAATCATTAGTGTGTATGATTGTATATATATAATGTGTATTAATTTTAAGTGCTAACCTCTAGTAGAGGTAGGATTATTGCCTAGTGAGTGCATTTTACCCTAGGCTATCATTAGAGTTTGTTCAGTATTATGAGCAGCCCAAGTACAAGTCCCACAAGGCTTCACCAACGAGCCAGTATGGATAATGCAGGGAGAATGAAAAGAACCCTTGCAGGTCTTAAAGGCCACTTAACAAGTCAGATCAAGAAATGTGAAGATTTGTCACAACAATCTCAAGTTGATTATGCTGACCTGGAAAGCTATTATCAAGCAGCTGCAGGTAAATTTGAGCAAATCAAATGCCAAATAGCAACATATGTGGCTGAACTTGCCAACACCAATTTATCAGAAACAGAAATAGACGACATTATGGTTGATCTTGCGAATTATGAAGATCAAACTCAGGCCACATTACAGCCTTATGTCAAATTAATTGCCCAGAACAAGGCAACAACAACAGCAACAACAGCAACAGTTGCATCTAATACGAGTCAAGCAGAAGCTCGACTCCCTCCAATTAATTTACCCACTTTCTCAGGAAAAGATGAGGAAGATTGGGACGAATTTTGGAACAAATTCGTTGACCTTGTAGACTCAAAACAATCTTTACCAAAGAGTAGTAAATTCTCTTATTTGCAAGGTCAATTATCAGGTGAGGCTAAAACAGTAGTATCCCATCTGAGATTAACTAATGACGGCTATGATCTGGCAGTAAAACTCCTCAAGGATAATTATGCTGATCCAGAAGTAAGAACATCACATTTAGTTCATGAGCTGTTGCATTTACCCCCACCGGAGGCTTCAGCTGATTCACTCCAAGTCTTCAAGCTGGAGGTAGAATCATTGATCAATGCCCTCAGCCTGACAGCAGATACAAACGGGGCTGAGTGGGTCTTGAAAATAATTGTCCAGGAGAAAATACCTAGGGACATATTGAGACAAATGAGTGCTCATTACAATAAAAGTATCTTATCCATGAATGAAATATCTGAAGGTTTAAAGTCAGTAGTTCATCAATTACGAACACATGACAAATTAAAACCACCAAGTAAACCCTCAGAAACCAATAATAGTAAACCACAGAGTACCAAAGGTACTCCAACTCAATCTAGACAATATAATTCAACACCAAAGTGGAACAGTGGCAGTGTGGGCGTATATGCAGTGGGACCCTCCAAGCCTATAGTTACTGTGTCATCCAAGAACGTGACACCAAAGGGTACTGGAAGCTATGGAACATGTTTGTTCTGCAATGAGAAACATTCAATGTACCACTGCTCTAATTTTCCTGATAGTGACGCCCGTGTTGAGCGACTCAAAGATTTGCAACATTGCACGAGGTGCCTCAGGAAACATAACATCAAGGATTGTGATACCCAATTACACCCTTGTAATAGGTGTAACAAAGGTCAGCACCATGCAGCATTGTGCAGAGACACCAAAACAACGTCTCCAAACCCCAAGGTGGAAGATAGCATTCCCACCACAGTACAGTACTGCAAGGTGCAACAAACAAAGAGTGTCCAATCGGCAAAGTCTAAAGGTAATACGACTTTGCCTACTGCCCAAATTACCATCCTGAATAAGAGGGCCAAGGTCCATACCCGTGGGTTGTTTGACCAAGGATCCCAGAGAACATATGTCACTAAAAAGTTGGCAGATGAATTACAATTAAGGCCTGTAGCCCAGATGTCATTCAACATCTCAGGGTTTGTAACAGATGCAGGACCTCAAGTCTACCAGGTGGTACAACCATCAGTACGTTTAGGCAGGTACGTCTGTCGAGTACAAGCCATTGTGGTGGACAAAATACCAGTAGACCTACAAGTTCAAGGTCTGAGAGCAACAGCCAAATTCCTGAGAAATAGAGGAATAAAATTGGCAGATAATATTAAGTCTGATCACCTCACTGACTTCGGTCTCCTTGTTGGGACAGACTATTGCCATCGATTCATCGGTAGCCCTACTAAATATCAGGGTATAACCATGTTAAACTCTGCAGGAGGTAAATTACTCTCAGGCCCAGTATCAAGCCTGAGGAGACCTATGCCTGCAGATAAACAATACCAGTAGAAATCTAAATTTGTCAGCTGATTATATTTCTCCAGTAGCATTATACTAAGGAGATTACAGCTGACTATAGTAACAGAGGTTGATGTTAGTATCATCATTTGAAGCTGAAGATGAGTTCATGAGGCCTCAGTGGCAAATCAGTGAACAGTAGCCTAAAACAGCTACAAGTCACTGCGACCAATGTCACTGAACCCACTGCAGTCTCAGAACTATACTTTACTTTAATGATGAGCTATTCAATCTTCTGAATCAATTAACTAAATTAAACCCCAATAAATCTGATGACTGATTTGATACATTTATTATTTAATCAAGATGTATTCCATGGGCCTCAGTGTTTATATATCAGTGACCAGTTACCTGAAGAAACTTCAAGTTATATCTAATGTCACTGATCTCACTGCAGTCCCTGAATCATACTTGACTGTAGTACTTGATCACATTCAGTCTTCTGGGTTAAATAATATGTAATAAGGCTTGAATATTAGCCTTTCAAGAGTTGACAGGGAAATGAATTCGCATTAGACTTCTAACCCCTGCAACTCTAGTACGGGACATCCGTCCTGTACGAACAGACACACAAATGTGTGATTACTAACTACTAACATCAAATTAATCTAATAATCCGAAGGAGGAGTATCGGTGTTCGTCTGTTCTAAAGAGGACTTCGACCCGTGAGCAGCCCCTGGGGAATTATGTCGGAAAATCCGACACCATTTAATAATAATATCATACAGACAGATAAGAGCTGTGTTACCAACAAGTTGCCCATAGAAAACGTAACCTGTAGTGGAATTACCGTCTAAAGAAAACGGGATATCATCACCACATACCATTATAATTCACCAGCTATTCTGCTGGGAATTATTCTTAAATACATTAGTCTTTGGACTTTACCATCATAAAAACATCTTATATAAATTAACTTAATTATCAATATTAAAGTAGAGTAAATGTGACCCTTCTATCACTTTCTGAAATCTGGACAAAGTAGGCCAGGCGTCAGAGTGGGGAAGGAGGGCAGCCATTGTTGTGTCACCTCCGAGACGTGTGGAGCAAATAGGCTCCTATCATATCTGGACAATGTCGGCCAGACGTCAATAGAATGGAGTGTTAGATGCAGCCATTGTTTATACGAGACCAGAGGCTCACACGGGAGCAAATTCGGCTCCTGTTAATTTTACTTGGACGTAGTGTTATGGATACCAAAGGTGTACCATCTGTCAACACGCTGTCAACAAATCAAGTTAAGTGTTCTTTCCGAAACCCATTATTTATCATTAGTGGCCATTAATGTCATTATATAGGGTGACCCGGTTAGATCACATGGAAGCCTCAAACTAAAGGTAATTAAGCCAGGTCTTCATGTTCCATGTACTGTTTTCTCTGATATACTTGTCATATATAGGTATCTGGCTTCACAGCTAGCGCACTTTTGACAGGTCAAGACGAGGATGCAAGATTTGTGCGCCAGTTACTGGGTGATATGGAAGCTACCTCAAAGAGGATAATTTGGTGTCTACACCCTAGTTATACCTGGTGGACTAACCTGCTGTACTATAAGATAAGGAACCTCTTTAATGTATGTAGTTATTTCTGTAGTTTGATTGGCTGCATATATATATTAATTTAATAACCCCCCCCCTAATGTGTAGAGGATCGATTTGTGAGATTAAGAGATTATTGCAGAAATACAGTCCACTTATCATTATACAAATTGCTATCGAAGTATATAAATTAACGTAAATATAAATTCATATAAATTAAATAAATATAAATCTCACAGGTCGGTTCCCACAAGTACTTTATTCTGGGTCAACTGGTGGCTCCCCCGGAAACGCACTTTGACTTTGTCGATCATGAGATCTACAGGTAAGCACCATAAGGCGAGGACAAGAAGCCTGAGCCATACAGCTGTTACAGCCTAAACGGCCCGAAGTTGCGATGGAAGAATACTCTCTCACTGTCAGTGAGGCTGGCCTGGACGCTCGATACTGAGAGCGAGGGTAAAATATGTTACATGACTAGAAGAAACAACTTATTGAAGATGATAAACCTAATAAAGGTCATCGAGAGAAAGGGAACTGTGAGAAGACATAACAGAATTTTATGTCCGGAGGCGCAGTAAGATAGAACCCCACCAACACGTACAGCCTGGCAGCCATCAGGAGACAAAATAATAATGCACTCATGACTATATATACAGCATATGTCTTAATACCTTAAAAAAATAAATTAAAATTAAGATCGTATAGAGATTTGCTGGAAGTTGTCCCAGAATTAAGAGGATCGAGTGACAGGGATAGATTGAAAGAACTATATCCAATAACACTGAAAATTGAGAGGACGGATATGATCCAGACATGCAAAATATTCAAATGTATTGGGATTAGGTTTCTTGTATCGAATACTTATTTGTACCCTTTGAGAGTCATACATTGATCGATACCCTATTTCTAGGGTATCGATCATTATGTATGTTCCTACATACATAATGTATGGAGCCAAGTGGCTTTAATTTAAAATTGGATTTGTATTGGGTTTGAAATAGATGTCGCCTTTAAATATCTTTTATCCACTTCCATTTTCACACAGCAGCGAGAGGCAAACAACTTGTGGTTGGGTGACACAACGTACACCATCCAATCAGAACGAAGCCGGAAGCTGTCACGAAAGCTCCCTTTAGTTACACAGCACTCTTCCGAGCACTCAGTCGATGCTCGGAAGTCATTGGGTAGCCCCTGCTGACACGAGTGCGTCTCCGTTCGAAATCTAAGAAATGCCTTTGGATGCTAATCAAAAGTCTTGACAATGAAGAACTCTAAGCTAAACCTTTGGAAGAACTGCTCTAATGACTGTCTGTTTATGTATGAATTTGATATTTTATTGTCATTGTATATATATATTCTTCTTTGAAGATGCTTATGTTTAGAGTAAATAGTAAATTAAGAAATGGAACTAACTGAGGGGGAAAGTTAGGCATACGGTATGATACAACCGGAAGGCGTCCCGAGCAACCTGAAAGATGGGTAAACATTTATTTGTCTTAACATTGCGAGTAGACATCTTGAAGATACATCAGACCACAAAGAGAATGCACCTGTGACCACCTATAATATATGATATGATGCTTGTGTATGACTGAACACTCTCAGTGTGTGAGGATACTTGCTACTAATCTAAAAATGTTGATTGGAAAATCAAATTGATCAAGGTAGGTGTTGAAATACGTTAAGTGCCTTCTCAATGTTTCGAATACGCAAATTGTTGAGGTGTTAAATTTTGAATAATTTCACTTCATATCCTTATTATATGAGATTAGTGTTCAAAGAACAAAATAACAAAAGGTACAGAAGAGTAGGAAGAGGTCCCACACCCACGGGCTCCCTCCCTGAGGAGGTGAACATCCGAAAACTTGCACACGTCTCTCACTTGTGATTTATCAAATTCAAATCTGTATTTTGTATCTGTATTCTTGTGTTGTAAATACTTACAAATGCTTGAATTACTTTGTTTCAAAATATTCCTTCAAAATAATTATGTATATTTTGTTCACTGAATCGAGAAATAACATTTCCGTAATTATCTGTGCGACTACATTTTTCTTTGTGCATTACATTTCTATGTTTTGTTCATTTGTGTACTGCATTAATATCCCTCTCATTTACCATACATTCAACTTCCCCTTTGCACTCTATATTACATTTCAAATTAATTACTCTACTTGATCATTATTTTCCATCCTCCATTAGTTTCTTTAATTATATATCCCTTTCCCATTCCATATTTTTCCTTCTTTAATTACAAGTCAATGTGTCCACTTCATCCCGAATTGCATGTCAATTAAATTTCCCCATTACATGTATATTTCCTTTATTTATTTCCTTTCCATTTCAAGATCATTAACCCCCTCTAGCTGTCAGTCAATTTTAGCTCCCCCATTACAGATGAGAGCAGCAGAAGAGTAGACGAATCTTATTTTCCCAACATTTGTCAACCAAAATTATTTCATGCTGCAAGTCACAGGACTCCTGACAAGAGTGTGGGCTTCCATTGTTCGTGACAGGAGAAAGCTGAAACATAACACCGCAGGCCAGTAATGATAAGATATTGTCTAGGAGCTATATTCCAACCCCCGTAGCTGTGTGGGTAGTAAAGATGTGACAAACTATGCAACAAAGGCTCGTGCTTCACTCATAATATTGTTAAATGCGTGGTTCGTAAAGAAGGCAACGTGGCAGTCTTGGTTGTTAGTTTTTACGTTTAGTAAGTAATTATCAAAGAAGGCACCAAGCCGGGAAGGCTACGTAGGAATATTTTACATTATTGAATGTTTCAAGTCTATGATCCACCACCCTCAAACACGTCGAAGCTAACGGAGACTGAACTTCCAAATAAGCAGGACGCTGAAATCCTGAGCGTCTTGGGCGATTCATCAATTCCAGTCGGAAAGAAGTCGATATATATATATATATATATATATATATATATATATATTGTGATCACCTGGACTTAATAGTACCTCAGAGGTACCACAGCGGAATCAAGCAGCATCAAGGCCTCACACGATCTGACAGCGATACTCTTTGACGAGATTAAAGCTCTGTAGAACCACATTTCCAGCGGAGACAGAGGTATAACATCAGACTGTGCTAATGGATGGACTATTACAAATACTGGGTAAGTCACTTGTGGTTGAGAGTCGAACGAGAGGTAACCATATGTTTAAGACACACACAATATCTACAAAACAAATCTAGTTTTACAATGAAGGAATAATATAAATTGTTGATCGCTAGGCTATTTTGATGGTTGAGCGTTTTTTTTAATATTAACATTAAAGATAATTCGTGTTATTATAAAGCTATATAATGAGCTTTAATTCTCATTATGAGCTTTAGTGAGCTATTTATGAGTTTGGTTATAGGTACATATCAACAAGGATTTTCTGATTAATAGTTGCCATGTAAACAGTCTCAAATATAACACCAAGAAGTGTTGCCATGGAGACAAATCCACTTATTTGTACACGAGACCATCTGGTGGCTGGAAGGGCGCCTCTTTAGTACATAATTCGAGAAGTTTCCTAATGCATGCATTCTGGGATATTACAGAGAAATACAAACTGGATTCTGATGAACTCTGACCATCATTATTCCATTCCCGGGTACGTTAGTGGACAGTGATTCAATATCTAAGTATCGTCTCACAGCTGGCGCCTGGAACCCACTCAGTAAGTCGAGAAGTTCCTTCCTTTGGAGGTTCATGGCTGACTCGTATGGAATCAACAGAGTCGAGTCGCTTAGCCAATCTGCACATGGATGTAAGTACTTGGATGGTGATTGGTCGAAGTGGGCTTCCAGTTTTGCGGGGTTCTGACAGTCCCGTACGAACACCCAGGATAGAAATCTCCTGCAAGTTTTGGCAGGGTAAGTCCAAACGTTTTTGGCATTTTCAGTTTCAAACATTTTCTTTACTTCTATTTAAATTCGGTAGTATTATCCCTAGTGATCCTTTAATATTTAGCTTAGTCAGAGAGAACGAGATTTATTTTTCTCAATATATTCACGCTTTTCGGGGGTGACATTGGCGACTTATCACCTATCATGACGACTATTTCCTTATTCTCTCGAAGGAAGGCGAGAGACAGGGATAGTCTATCCTTAACTATATTTACTTCGAGTCTTTCCTCTTTCTGCCGTAAGTTGTGCTTCTGAAGTATCCTTAATGATGACCTTCCTTCGTGTCTCAAGATCCAACATACCGTCCAACAGGACCTCCAACGCCTCCTTGCAGGCTGCCTCATTTGGTCTAGACATAACGTAACTGTTTGTTGACATATAAACGAATGATTTAGTCCACCGTCAGATCGATTCCGTCGAGATTTAGAAAGCGATTTCTGGGTCGGGGAACATCAGTGGAACTTCCCTACTAAGATGCGAGTTCCTTGGTGGTTCATGTCTCTCTGTTAGTTTGGAAGTTCATCGAGGCATCGGTCGATGCTGGTTCTAAGGTCCTCGTGGAAGTTGCCATGCATCAATTGGTCTATACAAGCGTTTTACAAACTTTTTCAACTCCACCTACAGTAAAAACTGCCTTTTATATTGCGACCCAATATGCCAATGTGCATCAGACGCAAACTGTGAATTATATTCCTTTCTTTACTATTGACACGTGATAAATGTATATTTACGGATGGAACTTAATTACATATTTCGATTTTTAGCAAAATTTTAGCAAAAGACACAGTAAATAATATTTTTTTTTAATCTTTCATTAATATATGATGATCCACAAGGTCTTCTCTGAGTACATTATTTTCTTCTCCGAGGCTCCAAGTCCCTACACTTGCACCAGATGTGGTACCCCTTCTATATTATAATAATTATTATTATAATAATAATAATAATAATAATAATAATTAAATAATTAAATAATTAAATAATTAAATAATTAAATAAATAAATAATTATATATGCGAACAAGCCTGAATGGTCCCCAGGACAATATGCAACTGAAAACTCACACCCCAGAAGTGACTCGACTTTCATATATATATATATATATATATATATATATATATATATATAAAATAATTATATATATATATATATATATATATATATATATATATATATATATATTATATTTATTATATTTATTGAGAAGGATGTGCTTGATTGTTTAGTATTTTTTTATTTTATTTATATATACAAGAGTTCTTACATTTTTGTACAACCACTAGTACGCGTAGCGTTTCGGCCAAATCCTTAATACTATGTTCTCTGGAATACGACCCCCGCGGAAAAGCGTTTATGAATCGGGTACCCATTTTACTGTTGAGTTAAACAGAGGCTACACATTTAAGGATTTGCGACCAGTAAATCCTCCCCGGCCAGGATACGAACCCAGGACAAAGTGCTTGTGAAACGCCAGGCGAACGTCTTAACCACTACACCCCGGGGACTGTAGTTTATTCCAATTTGGAAGACAGGCTACACGTGTATCTGGCGCAGTGTTGAGTGGTTGCTATCTATCATTTTTAACAGTTAACGTATAAAATCTTCGCTCACGTAAATTAGTAGTAGCAAAAGCTAATAGTAATAAAATCGCCCTTTTTTTACTTAAGAGGAAATTCTCCTTTATCCATAAACCAAAATGATGACAAAATTAACTGCTCAATATTATTCTTCAGTGTAAATCACTGAAGCACCAAGCGCCCGGCAACAAGCGTATCATCAGTCTCGTCAATAGCAATGAAGAGTAATGAATGCCAATGACATGGTTGTTTTCACTTGATAACATTTAGGAATTTTTTTCTGTTTGTCACGTCCCAATTTTAATTATTTGCTTTTTTTATGATTACTAACAGACCCACTAATAGGTCTAGACCACCAGTTTGAAAAACAGAGGGCCAGGATTCAACAGGCACTGAAGTATCTACTGACGGACCTGTACATCTTTCTCAGTCTTTGGGTGCTAAGTTTATTAAACTGTTGATGAGAATCGAAACTTCCCACATGAACAGCCTGGCCACAACATCACACCATACCCACCTCCAGTTACAACCCCCCCCCCCCATCTCCGCCACCTATCCCTGTAACCATTTTCACTACACACTATGTACATCCCAGTCAAATGTTGTCATAGTTATAGACAGCCTTTTGGTGCTCTATGGAGCTCATAAACGGTTTAATGAGTGTGAACAATGCCGCCAAAGAATGGGAAATGATATAGAAATTGGAAAATATTTGCGTCACTGCTTGATGTATCCGTCCCAGGTATATCTATCAGGCTGCACCCGTGCCTTGTAAACACTGATCTCGTTCTCAGATTCGTGAACGTGATGTGATCGTGTCGATATTTATCATGAAAGCTTGGCTTCTTCCTGCTGCTGGGATGATTGTTCTAATATTAGAATGTTTTAGTAGTCATTTTTTTTTACAGACATACATACTATTGAAAATACGAAACGGGTGAGAAGAAGGTGCTTGACAGAGCTGCTGCTGCTGTTACTCTTTAGGAAAATTGTAGGGAACTGTCGTGCGATGTCGGTGCGTAACGACAATGCAGTTGGGGCCGAGACATCCTAGAAACGACCTCCGTCTATTCTGTTAGTGCGATCGTAGGTCGTCCTGCCAGTGACTATACTTTTAAGGGCACGAGGCAGGGGCCAGGCAGGTATACCGACGTGGCCACTGAACAACTTGCAAATGTCTTTCCCAAACAGAGCAACGGCCCTAGCTCCCGGGCCCACGAAGTGACTCCCACGACTTGCAAGGCCGTCTCAACTTAGATATGTGCCAGGTCATTACCCCAAGTGTTGCTGTGACCTGATACCTGGACAACTACACCACGGGACTGTTACCTATCGTTCGTTACGGCTCATGACCCTACAGCAGCCAAGCTTTAATTACGTCTAGGGATACCACTGCTGCTCTCTAAAGCGGGTCACCAGTATAACCCCTTGATAAGTAATGAGCACATAAATAAAAATCTTCCTTTAGGACTGAAGAATAGATACAAAATATTATAATATATATATTCAAAACAGTATAATATAAAAACACAGATGGTAAAGTTAACTTATACAACAAGCCACAAGTATTGTCATCTCACTTAATATAACAAAATAAAAATATGGCACAACATGAATGTTACAGACTTATCTCCCACATGTTATTTCTTCGAGTCCCGTTCAGCTACTGAACTCTCGCTCTGTCCCTACCCAAATTCTCACCTCCCGTCTGCCTCATCCCAGGATGAGGGATGGAAACTAAGGACTTTTTAATATTTAAAACTAATTGAACAACCACTTGTTCTCAAAACACACAAGAATGCAAATTACAGATAATAGTTACTTACAAAATATATAAGTACAATGCCACCTGTTTAATTACAGTAAATAAATACTTATATAGACTTAATAAAAGTGACATCTGGAACTCCCAACTGAGCAGGTCCAGCTTTCCCGAATCAAACGGGTAATAGACGTGTGCAAAGCAACCGCGCTCCTGTCTCCACTGACGCTGCCACACCACACGATAATTTACCAAAAACACAATGTGTGTACATATACAGGCAATGATATAATAGAACAAAAAAAGTTATTTTAAATTTATATACATATTCTGCTAGGAGTACGTAACAGGGACCTGCAGGAGAACCATAGGGCTCTGTCAGAACTAACGAACAGAAAACATCCACACTGTTTAACTGTATGCAAAAGGAAAGCTGCTGTACTATTAAGTCGTACAAAACAACAATTATTTACGAAGAGAACATTACATTTTACAGCTCAAAAGCAAACATTACAATAAATGAACAACAGCCATCATTTTACAGTGAAAAAACACAAAAACACGTATGTATACTAAATGGGCTACTCGGCGGTGCCCAGGTCCCCTCCCCCCCTCCCCCATATACAGCCTCCCAATCTCCCACCCCGGCACACACCCTCCATATCGCCTCCAACACCAACCCGTTCTCGCACTTTCGTATAGTCAGTATTAACTTATTAAATACGTGCATATGTGACGTACTAATTTATTGTGAATATTTTAGTTTACCTTTTAAAGCTTCATAGAAAACACCGACCTTACCTAACCTTCCTAGTATGTTAAGATAAGCATCTTATTGCTTCGTAATTACAATTATTACTTAACCTATTATAGGTATGGGTTAAGCAATAATTGTAATTAAGAAGCAATAAGATGCTTAACTTAACATACTAAGAAGGTTAGGTAAGGTCGGTGTTTTCTATGAAGCTTTTCAAGGTAAACTAAAATATTCACAATAAATTAGTATGTCACATATGCACTTATTAAATAAGTCAATATTGGTTGTAAGAAAGTGCGAGAACGGGTTGCCAACACACACCCTTCGCGTCTCCCTACAAAACACCCTCCGCAACTCCACAAAATACACAACCTCCAAGAAAACCCAATTATTCACGTTTGCATTCTGCCCAGATCATTGTAACCATTCTAACTATACACACATTTTTCATCGCCTCAAAAATCTTCACACCCTCCCCAACACACATCCTCCCCATCTCCCCCAGACATCCCCCCGGTCTCCCCAACACACACCCTCCCCATCTCCCCCAGACATCCCCCTGGTCTCCCCAACATACATGTGCACGGTCTCCAACCACAGGCTCGCTCTCTCCCATCTCCACCTTGCATGTCTGGCCTCGTCACTGTAAACAACGTCACACCATACCCACCTCCAGTTACACCCCCCCCCCCCCCCCCCATCTCCGCCCACGTATCCCTGTAACCATTTTCACTACACACTATGTACATCACCCTAGTCAAAAGGTTGCGTGCTGAACGCAAATCTGTAATCCGAACATTTGCTTTTCATGTCAGTATCTGAATACTGTTATGTTTTAAACTGATGCTAAACTGTTCTCAGTGTTGGGTTCATACACACCGACTTCGTGAGGGGGAAACACAGAAGACGCGTCACCTTCAAAGGTGGCATCAGGGCCGACCTCGACACACCCTTTGACAGACTTCATACGATCACCAGTCACCATGCAAAGTTGCACATGGCTAGCCCTAAGGTTATGGCTTTAACAATTTTGGGCACACAAACACTTTTAGAGAGACTAGAGGGGGATACCCGGCGGTGCCCAGATCTCTCTCTCTCTCTCTCTCCCATTCAGTCTCCTTCACTGCCTTTCATTCTCCTTCCCTCCCACTCTCCTATTCTATCTGCCTCCCTCCCTTCCCATGTTCCCATTCTCGCTCCCATTCTATCTCTCTCTTCCTCCCGTTCCCTCTCCCAGTGGGCAAAACATGCTCGACTAATGTTGAATCAATATTATCGATGTTGAATCACTGTCACCAGTCTTGTATTCAACAGCGACATAAGCCAAGAATTCGGTTGAAAACACGATGGCCAATCAAACCCGTATTTCAGAATCCAAAGAGTGGTTGGTTGTTGTAATATTAACCACTCCTACCTGAAGAAGGGCGCAGGAGCCCACACTAGCCACTCTGACGCTCGCAACACATCACACCTTCGGAAGTTGTGTGAGGTAATCTCTCACAACTAGCCTCCAACCTTGAACCGTGACAGACAGGCTGTCAGACGGACAGACAGACAGGTTCTCTATTAGATAAGGTACCAAGCGCCGCCTGAGTCTCTTCCTCCTCCTCTCATGTTCTCCGTCCCTTCCCCTCTCCCATTCGCTCTCCCAGTGGGCAAAACAAACTCGAGTAACGTTGAATAAATACCGAATCAACATTATCGACATTGAATCAACAATATTGACATTCAATGTCTATTTTTTTAGTAATACATTAGTTACATCTGCACTTGTGCAGCTACCCCTGGACTATATGAAGGGGAGTACAGTGTGTCAAAGAGTTAGCTACGTGATGCTAAAAAATCCTCATCACACAGGATGGTTAATCATACAGGGCCATATGTTCGGTGTCCTCCATTAGCAAATTTTGGGTGCATAATGAGGATATCCTCAAGAACACGAGTGTGAATAAAGTAATTGCAAAGCTCCAGATATCTCATGCCAACTGGTCTGAATGGTCTAATAACTGGTCATTCGGCGATGTAGTGTGGGAGATCATACCGCAGTTCCTGCTCACAGAGCTTGCACCTGGAGGGCTCAGGATTGGGAGATCCGTCACCTGCAGCCACCTGCCACAGGTAACGGTAACCCAATCTGATCCTTGCAACCACTGTGTCGCACAGTCTGGTGGACATTTTATGCTGCCCATAAATATTGGTTTCAGATCTGAACAAATCATAGCTTTTTGTACTGGTCTGTACAAATGTCCGAACAACCGAGAATTCTGTTGAAAACACTATGGATAATCAAATCCACATTTCAGAATTTCCACAACCGCCCACAGGATGGGTATGGGGTGCATAATAAATTAACTAAACTAAAACTGTCATAATACGAGCAAATCCAATTTAAGTAGAATCACGAGAGTGAACCCTAAATACCCCAAGACACTTGACACACTCACAGTTCACTAATGAAAGTTGCACGAGGTTAACAGTAAATGTCTGGCCTTCATCCTCGAACAGACAGGCGGAGAGGGAGACAGAAATGTTCTCTCATAAATATTGATACACTTTGCCATATTCCGTTATCAAAAGCAATATTATCAAAATTAGATTCATAACTTTAAAAACTCTGGCTCTAAACTAGACCACTTCTCATGGTTGAAGTGTCACCATCGACACAATGGTGCTCCACCTCCCTCCATTCTCTGAATAATTTACTTTTCATTTGACGCGAGTCTCATTTTCTTCCCTGGGAATGGTCTGGGGCGCTGTGTTGTATAGTCCCGCGAGAACCATTTATTGTCTCTCCGTTTTCTAATGAAGAAAATGGACACGCACAGACAACTATACCAGACTGAGTAATTATATTTGACTTTATCTTGTACGTTACGTATTCTACTATACAGAGGAAGACCCAACGTTTATTACTCTCTACCCATAAGCACTCAATGGAAATATAACAGTTAAAGTGACTATGAAAGAAATGCAAACGTGATAACAGCTTCATAAGATAGTTGCTAATGACCCCTTTTTACACACACACACACACACACACACAATTTCGTGAGGGTTTAGTTTCAAGTGGTTGACAAATGGAATGCATTAGGAAGTGATGTGGTGGAGGCTGACTCCATACACAGTTTCAAGTGTAGATATGATAGAGCCCAGTAGGCTCAAGAACCTGTACACCAGTTGATTGACAGTTGAGAGGCGGGACAAAAGAGCCTGAGCTCACCCTCCGCATGCACAAATAGGTGAATACATAGAGTAGGGGGCCTCACGGCTGAGTGGACAGGGCTCAGGGGTCGTAAATCCTTGGGGCCCCATGTTCAATTCCCGGCGGAGGCGGAAACAAATAGGCAGTTTCTTTCATTCCGATGCTCCTGTTCACCTAGCAGTACATATATATCTGGGAGTTAGACAGCTGCTACGGGCTGCTTCTAGTATGTGGGTGTGTGTGGGTGTGTACTCACCTAGTTGTGCTTGCGGGGGTTGAGCTCTGGCTCTTTGGTCCCGCCTCTCAACCGTCAATCAACAGGTGTACAGATTCCTGAGCCTATCGGGCTCTGTCATATCTACACTTGAAACTGTGTATGGAGTCAGCTTCCACCACATCACCCCCCTAATGCATTCCATTTGTCAACCACTCTGACACTAAAAAAGTTCTGTGTGTGTGTGTGTGTGTGTGTGTGTGTGTGTGTGTGTGTGTGTGTGTGTGTGTGAGGGGGTGTGTGAGGGGGTGTGTGAGGGGGTGTGTGAGGGGGTGTGTGAGGGGGGGGGGTGAGGGGGGGGGTGTGTGGGGGTGGTGTGTGTGTGTGGGGGTGGTGTGTGTGTGTGGGGGTGGGGTGTGTGTGTGTGGGGGTGGGGTGTGTGTGTGTGGGGGTGGGGTGTGTGTGTGGGGGTGGGGTGTTTGTGGGGGTGGGGTGTTTGTGGGGGTGGGGTGTGTGTGGGGGTGTGTGTGTGTGGGGGGTGTGTGTGTGGGGGGGGGGTGTGTGTGGGGGGGGGTGTGTGTGGGGGGGGGGGGTGTGTGGGGGGGGGTAGGGTGTGTGGGGGGGGGGTAGGGTGTGTGGGGGGGGGGGTAGGGTGTGTGGGGGGGTGTACGGTGTGTGGGGGGTGTAGGGTGTGTGGGGGGGTGTAGGGTGTGTGGGGGGGGTGTAGGGTGTGTGGGGGGGTGTAGGGTGTGTGGGGGGGTGTAGGGTGTGTGGGGGGGTGTAGGGTGTGTGGGGGGGGTGTAGGGTGTGTGTGGGGGGGTGTAGGGTGTGTGGGGAGGTGTAGGGTGTGTGTGGGGGGGTGTAGGGTGTGTGGGGGGGTGTAGGGTGTGTGGGGGGGGGTGTAGGGTGTGTGGGGGGGGTGTAGGGTGTGTGGGGGGGTGTAGGGTGTGTGGGGGGGTGTAGGGTGTGTGGGGGGGGTGTAGGGTGTGTGGGGGGGGGGTGTAGGGTGTGTGGGGGGTGTAGGGTGTGTGGGGGGTGTAGGGTGTGTGGGGGGGTGTAGGGTGTGTGGGGGGGGGTGTAGGGTGTGTGGGGGGGTGTAGGGTGTGTGGGGGGGGGGGGTGTAGGGTGTGTGGGGGGGGGTGTAGGGTGTGTGTGGGGGGGTGTAGGGTGTGTGGGGGGGGTGTAGGGTGTGTGGGGGGGTGTAGGGTGTGTGGGGGGGTGTAGGGTGTGTGTGGGGGGGTGTAGGGTGTGTGGGGGGGGTGTAGGGTGTGTGGGGGGTGTAGGGTGTGTGGGGGGGGTGTAGGGTGTGTGGGGGGGGGGTGTAGGGTGTGTGGGGGGGGGTGTAGGGTGTGTGGGGGGGTGTAGGGTGTGTGGGGGGTGTAGGGTGTGTGGGGGGGGGGTGTAGGGTGTGTGGGGGGGTGTAGGGTGTGTGGGGGGGGGGGTGTAGGGTGTGTGTGGGGGGGTGTAGGGTGTGTGTGGGGGGTGTAGGGTGTGTGTGGGGGGGTGTAGGGTGTGTGGGGGGGTGTAGGGTGTGTGGGGGGGGTGTAGGGTGTGTGTGTGGGGGGTGTAGGGTGTGTGTGGGGGGGTGTAGGGTGTGTGTGGGTGGGTGTAGGGTGTGTGTGGGGGGGGGTGTAGGGTGTGTGTGGGGGGGGGTGTAGGGTGTGTGTGGGGGGGGGGGTGTAGGGTGTGTGTGGGGGGGGGGTGTAGGGTGTGTGTGGGGGGGGTGTAGGGTGTGTGTGGGGGGGGTGTAGGGTGTGTGTGGGGGGGGGTGTAGGGTGTGTGTGGGGGGGGGTGTAGGGTGTGTGTGGGGGGTGTAGGGTGTGTGGGGGGGGTGTAGGGTGTGTGGGGGGGTGTAGGGTGTGTGGGGGGGTGTAGGGTGTGTGGGGGGGTGTAGGGTGTGTGGGGGGGGTGTAGGGTGTGTGGGAGGGTGTGTGTGTGTGTGTGTGTGTGTGTGTGTGTGTGTGTGTGTGTGTGTGTGTGTGTGTGTGTGTGTGTGTGTGTGTGTGTGTGTATGTGTGTGTATGTGTGTGTGTGTTAGAGAGAAATATATGTAGTAGACGTAATAGAGGAAAAATAGATTGATTAGAAAGGCGGGATCCAAGAGCTAATAGCTCGATTCTGCAGACACAAATAGTAAATACACAGACGACACTACCAAGAGAGAAGAATGTATATTTTCGGATTGTCAAAAAGGCTTCAACACAGAACCCAATAAGCAAGAGTACCTAAGTTACTGTGAAGGATGAGACCTCAGAGTGGCTAGACGTCATGAGCTGAGCACCTCAGGGTTCCGTAGCAGGATCTATCATGTTTCTCTTACGAGTAAATGATCTTCCACAGAGAATAGACTCATTCTTCGCAGTATCTGCTGATCCAAAAAAATACGGAATGTAATATATGACACGAACATAGCAAGAGCCTACTAGATGACCTGAAAAAACTGGATGAATGATCCAACAAATATTTACCTGCGATCAACTCAAGTTAATTTTGAAGCGGAATGAATCTAGGTAACGGGAGTCTGACACAAGGTCGCAAGAGAAATTCCTTAGGAACCAAGTATAGAAACACATCTTAGGATCGATATCACACCGAACCCGTCTCCAGTGGCCCTTGCCTGGATAGACTGCAGGAACTGAATCCCACGATGTAGGAAGACAAATGAGGTCTGAGAGACATGATAGCCACATAAAAGGTTCCCCGGGGAATTGATGAGGCAGATAAGGACAGGCTTAGAAACATTATAAGGAATTTTGTCCGACACAGTAGTTAACAAGTCGAATGGTCTTAGAAGTGAGGTGGAGGAGACAGACGCCCTGTACAGTTTCAAATGTCGATTTGAATGAGCCTAATAGCTTCAAGAACTTGTACACTAATTGATTGACAGTTGAAGGCGAAATGATAGAGCGGAATCTTAACCTCCGCAAGCAAAAACATATGAACACACAAACCCGGAGGCTTCGCGGCTGAGTATACAGCGTTCAAGGGTCGTAGTCTGAAGGGCCCGGGTTCAATTTCCGGCCGAAGCAGAAACAAATGGGCAGAGTTTCTTTCACTTTGATGCACCAGTTCGCCTAGCAATAAACAGGTACTTGTGAGTTAGACAGCTGCTGCGGGCTGCTTCCTGGGGATGTATATGTGTGTGTGTGTGTGTGTGTGTGTGTGTGTGTGTGTGTGTGTGTGTGTGTGTGTGTGTGTGTACTCACCTAGTTGTACTCACCTAGTTGTGCTGGCGGGGGTTGAGCTCTGGCTCTTTGGTCCCGCCTCTCAACCGTCAGTCAACAGGTGTACAGGTTCCTGAGCCTACTGGGCTCTATCATATCTACACTTGAAACTGTGTATGGAGTCAGCCTCCACCACATCACTTCCTAATGCATTCCATTTGTCAACCACTCTGGCACTAAAAAAGTTCTTTCTGATATCTCTGTGGCTCATTTGGCCACTCAGTTTCCACCTGTGTCCCCTAGTGCGTGTGCCCCTTGTGTTAAATAGCCTGTCTTTATCTACCCTATCAATTCCCTTGAAAATCTTGAATGTGATGATCATGTCCCCCCCTAACTCTTCGGTTTTCCAACGAAGTGAGGTTTAATTCCAGTAGTCTCTCCTCGTAGCTCATACCTCTCAGCTCGGGTACTAGTCTGGTGGCAAACCATTGAACCTTTTCCAATTTAGTCTTATGCTTGACTAGATATGGACTCCATGCTGGAGCCGCATACTCCAGGATTGGTCTGACATATGTGGTATATAATGTTCTGAAAGATACTTTACACAAGTTTCTAAAGGCCGTTCTTATGTTAGCCAACCTGGCATATGCTGCTGATGTTATCCTCTTGATGTGAGCTTCAGGGGACAGGTCTGGTGTGATATCAACGCCCAGGTCTTTCTCTCTCCGACTCGAAGTATTTCATCTCCCAAGTGATACCTTGCATCTGGTCTCCTGCTTCCTACCCCTATCTTCATTACATTACATTTGCTTGGATTAAACTCTAACATCCATTTGTTCGACCATTCCTGCAGCTTGTCCAGGTCTTCTTGAAGCCTCAAGCTGTCCTCCTCTGTCTTAATCCTTCTCATAATTTTGGCGTCGTCAGCAAACATTGAGAGGAATGAGTCTATACCCTCTGGGAGTTCATTTACGTATATCAAAAACAGGATAGGGCCAAGCACAGAGCCCTGTGGGACTCCACCGGTGACTTCACGCCATTCTGAGGTCTCACCCCTAACTATAACTCTGCTTCCTATTGCTTAGGTACTCCCTTATCCACTGGAGCGCCCTACCAGTTACTCCTGCCTGTTTCTCCAGCTTATGCATCAACCTTTTATGGGGTACTGTGTCAAAGGCTTTCCGACAGTCCAAAAAAATGCAGTCCGCCCATCCTTCTCTTCCTTGCTTAATCTTTGTCACCTGATCATAGAATTCTATCAAGCCTGTAAGGCAAGATTTACCCTCCCTGAACCCATGTTGATGGGTTGTCACGAAGTCTCTTCTCTCCAGATGTTTAACTAGGTTTTTTCTCACAATCTTCTCCATCACCTTGCATGGTATACAAGTTAAGGACACTGGCCTGCCTGTAGTTCAGTGCCTCTTGTCTGCCACCCTTTTTAAATATTTGTACTACATTAGCAGTCTTCCGTACTTCTGGTAGGTCTCCCGTTTCCAGTGACCTACTATACACTATGGAGAGTGGCAAGCAAAGTGCTCCTGCACACTCTTTCAATACCCATGGTGAGATTCCATCCAGCCCAACAGCTTTTCTCACATCCAGCTCCAATAGGTGCTTCTTGACCTCATCTCTTGTAATTTCGAACCTTTCCAAGGTCACCTGGTTTGCTGCCACCTCTCCTAGCGCCGTGACTTCTCCCTGTTCTATTGTAAAGACCTCCTGGAACCTTTTGTTGAGTTCTTCACACGCCTCTGTCATTCTCTGTGTACCTGTCCTCGCCCACCCTAAGTTTCATCACCTGTTCCTTCACTGTTGTCTTCCTCCTGATGTGACTGTGTAGTAGCTTTGGTTCGGTCTTGGCTTTATTAGCTATATCATTTTCATACCTTTTCTCAGCTGCTCTTCTCACACTAACATACTCGTTCCTGGTTCTCTGGTATCTCTCTACTTTCTGGTGTTCTGTTATTACGGAAGTTCCTCCATGCCCTTTTGTTCAGCTCCTTTGCTTTCATACATTCCCTATTAAACCACGGATTCTTCCTTTGCTTCTCTGTTTTTTCCTCTTGGGCTGGGACAAACCTGCTTACAGCCTCCTGACATTTTTGGGTGACATCGTACAAGACATGATGGACTGACTTGGTTCCGAGTTCTGCGTCCCAATGTATATCCCATAGGAATTTATTCATCTCCTCATAGTTTCCCTTTCGGTACGCCAGCCCTTTGTTTCCCAGTTCTTTTTTGGGGGTGATAATTCCTAGCTCAACCAGGTACTCAAAGCTCAATACACTATGATCACTCATTCCCAAGGGGGCTTCCAACTTAACTTCCCTTATATCCGACTCATTTAGGGTAAATATCAGATCAAGCAAGGCTGGTTCATCCCCTCCCCTCGTTCTTGTCGGTCCCTTGACGTGTTGACTTAGAAAGTTTCTTGTTGCCACATCCAGCAGCTTAGCTCTCCATGTGTCTGGGCCTCCATGTGGGTCTCTGTTCCCCCAATCTATCTTTCCATGATTGAAGTCTCCCATGATTAGTAACCTGGATCCGTTCCTGCTAGCCACTGAAGCTGCTCTCTCTATTATATTGATGGTGGCCAAGTTGTTTCTATCATATTCTTGTCTGGGTCTTCTGACATTCGGTGGGAGGTTATATATGATTACTACTATAATTTTCTGCCCTCCAGTTGCTATGGTACCTGATATGTAGTCACTGAAACCTTCACAGTTCTGAATTACCATCTCTTCGAAACTCCAACCTTCTCTTAGTAGCAAAGCTACACCACCTCCTCCTCTCCCTTCTCTCTTTCCTCACTACATAGTAGCCCTGTGGAAACACTGCGTTTGTTATGGTGTTTGTTAGCTTTGTTTCTGTGAGTGCTATTATGTCTGGGCTTTCTTCTAGTGCCCATTCTCCGAGTTCACTTGTTTTATTTGTAATTCCATCTATATTAGTGTACATTGCCTTGAAGCTCACTTTCTTCAGTTCATTTTCTTGTCCCTTTCTTGGCGAGCATTCTGCTGGTGTGGGAAGCTTTTCAGTGGGTGAGATGATCTGTGAGGTGGTTTGCAGGGTTTCAGGGGAGTTTGGGGTGGGTGGGTGGGTGGGTGTGTGTGTGTGTGTGTGTGTGTGTGTGTGTGTGTGTGTGTGTGTGTGTGTGTGTGTGCGCGCGCGCGCGCGCGCGCGCTCATCCTATTTGTACTCATCTATTTGTGTCTGCAGGATCGAGCATTGACTCTTGGATCAATGACTGTGGTCCTATTTCCCTATCACACCTAGTTTTAAAATTATGAATAGTATTTGCTTCCACAACCTGTTCCTTAAGTGCATTCCATTTTCCCACTACTCTCACGCTAAAAGAAAACTTCCTAACATCTCTGTGACTCATCTGAGTTTCAAGCTTCCACCCATGTCCCCTTCGTTCTGTTACTATTCCTTGTGAACATTTCGTCTATGTCCACTCTGTCAATCCCCCTGACTATTTTATACGTTCCTATCATGTCCCCCCCCCCTCTCCCTTCTTTCTAGTGTCGTAAGGCACAGTTCCTTCAGGCGCTCCTCATACCCCATCCCTCGTAACTCTGGGACGAGTCCCGTTGCAAACCTCTGAATCTTTTCCAATTTCCTTATATGCTTCTTCAGATGGGGACTCCATGATGAGGAGGCATACTCTAAGACTGGCCTCACGTAGGCAGTGTAAAGCGCCCTAAATGCCTCCTTACTTAGGTTTCTGAATGATGTTCTAACTTTTGCCAGTGTAGAGTACGCTGCTGTCGTTATCCTATTAATATGTGCCTCAGGAGATAGATTAGGTGTTACGTCCACACCCAGGTCTCTTTCACGCGTCGTTACAGGTAGGCTGTTCCCCTTCATTGTGTACTGTCCCTTTGGTCTCCTATCTCCTAGTCCCATTTCCATAACTTTACATTTGCTCGAGTTGAACTCCAATAGCCATTGCTCTGAGCATCTCTGCAACCTGTTCAGGTCCTCTTGGAGGATCCTGAGGGTGTAGGAGTCATTACTCCTGAGGGCGGTGAGGGTGTAGGAGTCATTACTCCCGATGGTGGTGAGGGTGTAGGAGTCATTACTCCTGAGGGCGGTGAGGGTGTAGGAGTCATTACTCCTGAGGGCGGTGAGGGTGTAGGAGTCATTACTCCGGAGGGTGGTGAGGGTGTAGGAGTCATTACTCCTGAGGGTGGTGAGGGTGTAGGAGTCATTACTCCGGAGGGCGGTGAGGGTGTAGGAGTCATTACTCCGGAGGGCGGTGAGGGTGTAGGAGTCATTACTCCTGAGGGTGGTGAGAGTGTAGGAGTCATTACTCCTGAGGGTGGTGAGGGTGTAGGAGTCATTACTCCTGAGGGTGGTGAGGGTGTAGGAGACACTGCGAACAGAGAGAGGGGGGGGGGGGAAGGGTGATTCAGGTAACTGGGGGAAGGGGGGGGACAAGCTGGGGTAATGTCTTACAGATAGCGTGAGACGGCGGTGGTGGCGTGCAGCAGCTGGCTCCCCCGGGGGCTGGAGGCACAGAGCGTGGGCGTGGCACCCTGTGGCTCTCTTCCCTGGCACTCGGCGCTGGGACTTTTGTGTAGCGCTAGTTTGTTACTTTCGTGTGACACTATGGTGTGGGCACTCACTCTGAGGTACCTGGGAAAGTACTGCTCAACACGGCCTCGTGCCCTGCTCTAGGGTGCTCTAGGGTGCTCTAGCAAGAGTATCATGCTAGAGCACACAAGAGTTCAGTTGAGTAACCAAATGAATTTTTATATAAATTTAATGTACATAAAAATTCAATACATTATATATTTGCACAAAAAAGTCATATAAATTACATAATTTGTAATAATTCTAATTATATAATGTGCAATTTAGATTTGACAGCAATATTTGTAAGTGATTTACATTTTCATGTAATGATTTGTATAAATCATTAGAGTCGTACCTGCAGGGAACAGGTGAGCAGCAGTAAAACCCATGTACCTCGCCATAAGAGCCGCGAGACTGATGATGGCAGAACTTGCATAAAAAAAAAAAATAATAACGAGAGCACATTTTGAAAGATATCTCACACCAACTAATTATACCATAGAGTTACAGAACCTCGTACAGTGTTTTATATCAACAGGTTCGTGGACTCGCGTGGGTCAAAATCCCTACCATCACACAGCTAGAGGAACATAGATATATTTGAATAGGACGAAAAAACAGTTGTCAATAAAAAAATATCATTGTTACAGTGATTCCCCAGCACCTGTAAGTATTCAGGCGAGGATATCCTTATTGTATACTCTAGGCGTGCTATTTAGAAGTCCACTGCGGGCTCGCCATGGTCCGTGCTACTTGGAACTTTTTAATCCAGGTAGCGAATTTTAAAACAACAACAGCGTGCTATGCCTCCATGTAGAGCACTCGTCAGATGTTGGATGTCATAGCAATCAAGCTGATTTTTCTGGGAACGTGCGAGTTACCAGCAATAAGCCAATGTATATAAGAAAAAGCTTTTGTGTTACCTGGACGAGTGAATCCTCCCCGACAAAAGGATTTCGTTTTTTAAATTATTTCTTCAACTGTAGGTATGGACATCAGGCCAGGAAGGAGTGCGCTTCGAGTGCCAGAAAAGGCGACTCAAAGCGTTCTAAATATATCCTCCATTCAAATCAGTTTACCACAATATTAATTTCGTTTATCCCGTAGGTCATATCCCAGAACATGTGCCTAAAACGCCAAAGCTTATAGCAACTATTTGGTCGTAAGTACCAATATGAAGTGATGAACCACCAGAAAATTCACTTTTGTATTATAGAATTTCGACCAACTGCATTAATTTTTTTAATGCTCATCATAAATATAAGACCTAACCTCTCCTAGCAATCCAGGGCCAAATAGATGCTATCTATATAAGGCCTAATATAGAACATATAATGTGCTATACAAAGCCTACGAATATTTAAATTAGATTTTAAGCTTCATATTTCCGGACTCTATAACTATTAATAGTACACTAAAAAGTTAACTAGTGGTCGGCACTACAAACTGGTCCATCACTTCGATCAGAGAGTTACTATAATTAACTCTCATTTCAAGAGGCTGGGTTGACATTTATGCTTACTTGTGACTCTTGAGTGTTGAATAACTTTACTTTTGGCTAAAAAAGGAATAATAATGATATTTGTTCTTAATCTGAGAATAATGAGTAACTTTATTTGTATTTTGTTACTGTTGGCCCGACACTGTTGGCCCGACACTGTTGGCCCGACACTGTTGGCCCGACACTGTTGGCCCGACACTGTTTGATAACATTAATGGGTAATTTGATTGTTTGAAACATTAACTTAACGTTATTTTATGACACTGTTGTGGAATACGTCACTTTTCGCTCGTATGCGCTACGGCCAAATTTCGACGTAATTAAAAATGAAAATTTATTTTCCAATTAAATTTTAGATTTTGTTTCTCGGAAACATCCAGTTAAGGCTCCTCTGGTTGGTTAGGAGGGCAGGAAGTTCTCTTAAGGTTTCAAAACGTCATGGAAACCATTAATTGAAAGTTTCCTCTCCTAACAGCCTAGGCCAGACGACCCAAAAGAGAAAACGGGACAGTACGTCACTTGTTCGAGCCGATTTCATCTTGATTTACGTCGATTTCTAGCCCGAGTGCGCATACGGGCGAGAAGCGACGGATGGGGGACGGTAGACCAGGGCACACCTGGGTAGTCCTGTTGCATCATACTGTCGGGGAACACTGTTGTGTCTGGGGACATGGGGGGGGGAAGTGTCTGGGGACTTGGGTCGGAGGAGGGGGTTGTCTGTGGACTTGCGTCGGAGGAGGGGGGGTGTCTGTGGACTTGGGTCGGAGGAGGGGGGGGGGGTGTCTGGGGACTTGGGTCGGAGGAGGGGGGGGGTGTCTGGGGACTTGGGTCGGAGGAGGGGAGGGTGTCTGGGGACTTGGGTCGGAGGAAGGGGGGGTGTCTGGGGACTTGGGTCGGAGGAGGGGGGGGTGTCTGGGGACTTGGGTCGGAGGGAGGAGGGGTGTCTGGGGACTTGGGTCGGAGGAGGGGAGGGGGGTGTCTGGGGACTTGGGTCGGAGGGAGGGGGGGGGGGTGTCTGGGGACTTAGGGCGGGAGGGTGTCTGTGGACTTGGGTCGGAGGAGGGGGGGTGTCTGGGGACTTGGGTCGGAGGGGCCGGGAGGGTGTCCGGGGACTTGGGTCGGAGGGAGGGGGGGTGTCTAGGGACTTGGGTCGGAGGGAGGGGGGGTGTCTGGGGACTTGGGTCGGAAGGGAGGGGGGGTGTCTTGGGACTTGGGTCGGAAGGGAGGGGGGTGTCTGGGGACTTGGGTCGGAAGGGAGGGGGGTGTCTGGGGACTTGGGTCGGAAGGGAGGGGGGTGTCTGGGGACTTGGGTCGGAAGGGAGGGGGGTGTCTGGGGACTTGGGTCGGAAGGGAGGGGGGTGTCTGGGGACTTGGGTCGGAGGAGGGGGGTGTCTGGGGACTTGGGTCGGAGGAGGGGGGTGTCTGGGGACTTGGGTCGGAGGAGGGGGGTGTCTGGGGATTTGGGTCGTCGGAGGGGGGTGTCTGGGGACTTGGGTCGTCGGATGGGGGTGTCTGGGTACTTGGGTCGGAGGAGGGGGGGTGTCTGGGGACTTGGGTCGGAAGGGAGGGGGGTGTCTGGGGACTTGGGTCGGAAGGGAGGGGGGTGTCTGGGGACTTGGGTCGGAAGGGAGGGGGGTGTCTGGGGACTTGGGTCGGAGGAGGGGGGTGTCTGGGGACTTGGGTCGGAAGGGAGGGGGGGGTGTCTAGGGACTTGGGAGACGCAAAATCTTCAGAGATGTTTTCATACCTGCGTTTACTGCTGGTCTGTTGACATCAGCCAGTCGGTCTGTACTGTGTTGAGCGTTAAGATGACGTACTCGTCCCTCTTCCTCCCCTTCACTCCCCTCTCCTTGTTTTGTCTCATTACTTAACCACTCTTCCCCGTATTTTCCCTCTCCACTTACTCCCCCTCCTCCCCTATTTCCACACTCTTCTCCCCCTACTCTTCGTATGTTCCTTTTAACTACCTTTGAGCTCCTTTTCCTTTCCCACTTCTCTCATAATTCACATTCTCGCAATCATTCCTGCTCTGCACGGTACAACTTTTCAACCCCTTCCCCATTCTCGTCCCCTCACTCCCCCCCTCACACCCACTCCCCGTCTCCCCCCCTCACCCTCACCCACTTCCCGTCCCCCCCTCTCACCCACTTCCCGTCTCCCCCCCCTCACCCACTCCCCCTCACCCACTTCCCGTCTCCCCCCCTCACCCACTCCCCGTCTCCCCCCCTCACCCACTCCCCGTCTCCCCCCCTCACCCTCTCCCCGTCTCCCCCCCCCCTCACCCACTCCCCCTCACCCACTACTGCTACTGTTTGTCTGTGGCTGTTCATGCCGTCTTTATCGCTGTGTTCATTAGCATGAGACCGGCTCCTGTTCCTCATTTGTTGTGTGTGTATACACCTAGTTGTGCTGCGGGGGTTGAGCTCTGCTCTTTCGGCCCGCCTCTCAACTCTCAATTAAGCAACTGTAACTAACTACTAACTTTTTTCCACACCCACTCTGTGTGTGTGTGTGTGTGTGTGTGTGTGTGTGTGTCTGTGTGTGTCTGTGTGTGTCTGTGTGTGTCTGTGTGTGTCTGTGTGTGTCTGTGTGTGTCTGTGTGTGTCTGTGTGTGTCTGTGTGTGTCTGTGTGTGTCTGTGTCTGTGTGTGTGTGTGTGTGTCTGTGTCTGTGTGTGTGTCTGTGTGTGTGTGTGTTTCTGTGTGTGTGTGTGTGTCTGTGTGTGTGTGTGTGTCTGTGTGTGTGTGTGTGTCTGTGTGTGTGTGTGTGTCTGTGTGTGTGTGTGTGTGTGTCTGTGTGTGTGTGTGTGTCTGTGTGTGTGTGTGTGTGTGTCTGTGTGTGTGTGTGTGTGTGTGTGTGTGTGTGTGTGTGTGTGTGTGTGTGTGTGTGTGTGTGTGGTGTGTGTGTGTGTGTGCGCGTGTGTGTGTGTCTGTGTGTGTGTGTCTGTGTGTGTGTGTCTGTCTGTCTGTCTGTGTCTGTCTGTGTGTCTGTCTGTCTGTGTCTGTCTGTCTGTGTCTGTGTCTGTGTCTGTGTCTGTCTGTCTGTCTGTCTGTCTGTCTGTCTGTGTCTGTCTGTCTGTCTGTGTCTGTCTGTCTGTCTGTCTGTCTGTCTGTGTCTGTCTGTCTGTCTGTCTGTGTCTGTCTGTCTGTCTGTGTCTGTCTGTGTCTGTGACGCTCGTGTTGACACGTCCCTTGCTGTTGTCCCTGTTACTACTGAGTGCGCTTAATAATGTAATTGTCTAGGTCTGCTCTTCGTCATTTGAGAGTTGTTATATTTCATTGTCAAGGACTCTTGGTATGCTCCAGATATATCCCCTTACATATTCTATTCTCGCATTTCAATATATTCTTAAGTAATTAATTTTTCTGTGGACAAAGTGCCGATAATGTACTTTAAGGCAGTGGTTTTTATTTGCTCTCATTTATAGATTTTCTTGAGCCATATTGATGAAATGAAGGTAATTACTACCTAATGAGAGGGCAACTTTGCAGGAAAACAGCAGAGGGTAATACTTCAGGTGTAATTAGAGTACACAATTGCTCCCAGAAAGAGCACGGGCTCTACAAGACAAACGCCCACAGAGCTCCAGTCAATAGTAGTGATTCCCTGGAAAATAATGCTGGAACAGAACCTTTAATTAACTGTTCAAGCTTCTGAGGTGCACACAGCAGCCTTGTATTTCCCACGTGGTTCTGCAGGGGGCTTCACAGGCCTAACACACCAGCACATCAAACATATGCTCATGCCAGCGCTTGGAGATGCCACAACGGACCTTCTAGTAGAACTTGCCTGACACTCCAACATGTGTTTGACTGGCGGCGTCCCCGAGGACATCAGGTTAATCTTTTTTGGATCAACTCTGTGCTCTAAGAAAGAAGGATGAGGGGAATCCGGCCCATTGCCATACGCAACACCCTCTGACAGCACGTAACTGTGGCTGCAGTGAGATCAGCCAACCAGGAAGCAGTCATATTGTTGAAACCTAATCAGCATGAATTTAGGACCCCCCTAGGCTGTGAAGCTGCAGCATACGCAGCTTGAGCATAAATTGTCCATTTATCAGACCAAAAGGCACTAGTTAATTGACTTTATAACTGCCTTCAATCAATCCAGGAGAGATGCCATCCTTGAAGCCGTATATAGCCAGTCCCCCCTTTACTCGTTCATGGAATCGCGCTGCGGTGGTGACCAAGCTTATCTTTAGGGAACAGGAGAGACACTCGCGTGAGGGTGTCGAACAGGGTAACTCCTTGGCCGCTCCTATTCGAAGCTTGCCTCGAAGCCTCTCTAACGTATTTTCGTCAACACATACTAATGTCGTCGTCATATATCTGAATAGTGGATGACTCAACGTGCGACATCCAAGATGTTCTCGTGGATGGTAATTCAGGTAGATTCATCACAGATGTTTGTCGTAAACCAACGTATGCAGGTAAATGTATGAATGGTATGAGCGAGTGAATGATAAGAGTGGATGAATTGACAGGTATAAGTGCACATGTTGGTCTTGCAACGTGTACGTTCTCTTCTTGACGGCTCTGGCACCGTGAACTTGAAGGAATCCGCCAATTTATTGTGAATAACGATGACAACAATACAAAATTTGACGAAATCGGGAGTACGAAGGAAGGTAGCCATATGTCTGGGGATTATCTTCCATCAGGGGCGGATAATCGACCCCCAAGGGAAACATTGTTGTGTATACTAGTACCTCCAGAGATTGGTACACGTGGAGAGAGAGACATGGGAGAGAGTGAATAAGAGAAGCAGAGACAAAGAGAGAGGGAAAGAGAAAGGGAAAGAGTGTGTTTTAATCTCCTGAGATATTAAAACAGAGACAGACACACAGAGACAGAGAATTAGGGGGTCAGATAGACGGTGAGAAACTGACAAACAGAGCGACACAGATGAACAGAGATGAAGAAAAAGAGAGACATGCAGACCAGAGACAGAAATACCAACAAGACTGACAAACACAGACAGAAAAGGATAGAGAAACACAGACACAGATAGATACACAAACAGTGAGAGAGACAGGGAGACAAGACAGATACAGATATACAAACGTGAATAGTCAGTTCATTACGAGCATGTCTGCCACCATCAGGGGGCCTCATCATCATCAATGTTGACGATGTTACACACACAGCTTCCTGTGAACACTCATCGTCCTGATGTGGGTGGTGCGCTGGAAATATTTCTTGATGACAGGACTCCTGAGACAGGACTTTCCTAAGATTGCCGGCAATACCTCATGGATGCTTCAGGCGTGGGGGGAGTTCGGAGGGGAGAGTGGGGGGGAGTTCGGAGGGGGGCGTGGGGGAGTTCGGAGGGGGGGCGTGGGGGAGATCGGAGGGGGGGCGTGGGGGAGTTCGGAGGGGGCGTAAGGAGGAACGGGAGGGGATGGGGGAAGAGGAGACGTTGGTGTTAAAGATTCAGCTACTCGGAACAGGTTTCAAGTAGCACAGGCTATGGTGAGCCCGTAACTTACCTGGCACAGGAGCGGGGGGAAGACAGTTTGTACTGAAGATTAATATAGTACTAAAGGGAGAGGTGGATAAAGTGCGCGTGTATGTGTGTGTCGGGAAGAATTGGGCACCAGATGAACACAAGCACCGCTGAATACCCCATCTATTAAATATAAAACAGAATGCCTATCTGCTTATTTGTACTAATATTCTGAGTGACCATCTACCATTTTTCTGAGTGGCTGTCAATTGACCAAGTTCCCCATCTTGGCAACACATCCACAGAAGGATTCCAGCTCCAAACCCACATGTAGATCCCACCTTGGCTCTTTTTATTTTTCTCTTTATTAAATAATTTACAATATAAAGGTTATATATGCATCAATTTACAAGGGAAATACTACATTATATATAGTTTATATAATTCTCAGTAAACCAATGTTTCATATCACAGAGCATGAGCTGTAAACCCAAAATTTTATACTTGATCCTGCCACGCAAGAACTTTAATATTCTGTCTACTGAGTAACACTCTTGTCTGCCTATCCACACAAAAAAATGTAATCAGAAATTAGCATAATTATTGTATTATTAATTGTCTTGCATTTTATGTCAATATAGGCGACTCCTCACTACCAAACACGGGGCACACAAGAAAATCCACTATGATTCAAGAGCTGACCTTGACATATTCTCCCTACACGATATATCGAGCAACATTGGCGAGCTACAAGCCAATTAGCATGCAACACAATTCCCTTTGCCTCATTCCTCAGGTCACGCCTTCGTTGGTTGATTCATGCAGTTTGTCGCTAATCCCTCGTCATTCCCTCGCCTGCGGTACCTGGTACCTGGAACCCTGCCTGCATCCTTGGACACCAAAATCTTGCTTCAAACACGTTATCCAATCAAATTTGAATACATAAACTTAATTCAAAATAAAGGCATCCTTCCTCCTCTCAAACTGAAAATAAACCCAGGGCCATTTAATAACAATTAAAATTGGCGAGTGAGAGTCTTGTCAGGTGGAAGAGGTGTCAGTGTAACACGTAGCAACCTCTGATTGTGTGCTTCTGGAATCTTCCAAACGTCGACTGCCTTGGGCAGAAAAAAACCCGCCCACCTTCAATCCCCAGTTCTGGCTTCTTCTATGGTTCCTTAAACTAATAGAAATTCTCTTGTTACACACACAAAAATTGTATTCATTTTTATCCTACCTAGGTACGTCTAACAAAATAATGATTGAGAAGATGTAGAGCAGAAACAGAGGTGTTAGCGCAAGAACAACTCTCAAAGTCGAGGCTGTATGTTAGGCTATACAAAAATACTGTGAGACCTTCAACCGATATTTTGAATGACAATCTACTAAAATTCGGAGTGACTAACAGTCAATATTTTAACCAACTGTTTGCCATTATTTTGCGTAAGAGCTCTGGCACGTTCCTCCAGTGTCACTCAGTGACACAGGGACTCTAGCAGGTCACCCGCTGACCCGGGATGGTGGAAGAGTAGCACGAGGAGCTCAACACGACGACACCAGCCGTAACTTTAGGCCGTCGTCCTCAACATTGTAAACCGGGTACAGGGCTCGCTCGCCCGCGCACATCGGGTTGACTGGTCCTTGGGTTTCAACTTGGCGCCAAACATTTTTATAGTTGCCGCCGGAAGCGGCTAGTTTATTGTGCACCCCATACTTATCCTGTGAGGCGGTAGCTCAAAAAAATTACAGAGGGCACAAAGGGTCATTATCAGACCTCAACGGAGATTATTACATTAGCAATTTCATCTATCCGTCACACCTTATAATTACAATGTCACTTAGTTACAGAGAATACTCTGTTTCAAGAGCTATAAATTTACAGTAATTCATTATACATTAATGATAGGTCTTATCACTAATACATAATTGTTTGAGCAATGGAGATATTACAGAGTCATAGGGGAGCTGATGTTTATTATTAGTCTTCACCATACACTAATTGTTTCTTAATGTCATGTTTATCTACTGGAAGTGTAATATGGATACAGTGCAAGGATTTCAGGTATGTTATCCTTGGTAATAAGATGGTTTGCCATTTCATACAACGTGAGTTTAGATTTAGCTCTAAATGGCTCAATTTTACTACAGTCCAAGATATAGTGTTCGAGTGTGTGTCCCTGTCTTTGTCCACACACTTTACACTTAACTTTATCTAGATCCTTATACAAGCCGAACTGCCAGAGATACTTGTAGTCAAATCTTATTCAAGCTGTGACAACGTCTGTTAATCTGCCGATTTTCCTACTTTCTCTATACACATGTTTTATTTGACACATTTCATTGTGGTGAAGAATGGACCTGCTAATCCCAGTTTGCACTGTTCTGCTTTCTTCAAATTCATCCAAGAGTTCTCGTCTAATTATCCTTTTAAGGGACCTATTTGATAACTCAAGATTCCGTTTAACACTGTCTTGAATAACTGCAACCTTAGCAAGGGCGTCAACTTTGTTATGTTTCTACAGGCCAATGTGAGAAGGAATCCACAACATTTTGATATTTACCCTCGTGTTAAGTATGCTTATATGTCTATGTCTGGCTTCCGAGACAAGCACGTTATTATTTGATTGCAAACTATTTATTGCTAATAGTGAGGAAAGGGAGTCAGAAATAATTAAGCTGTCTACTTCAGTGTTGTCAATTTCGAGTGCTACCAGTATATCTACCAACTCAGCTTGCATTTTGGATACCCAGTTACTAACACAGTTCATATTACTTTGAATTGTGCTGCCATCGAGCTGATGAGCAATAACAACGCTTCCTGCCCTCCCTGTAGCTGTATTGTGTGTTCCGTCAGTGTATATGGTCTGTGCGGTGTTGTTTTGAATTAGTATATTGTGAATGTGTTCTCTGATGCTTAATTTAGCAATAAGCTGAACATGAGGGTTGCTTGTGATTAGTTTCTTGGTGGGGTATGCAGGCGTCAAGTTAAATGCAAGAAGTTAAAAGGTACTATCAGCCAGGGTGGAAGGAAGAACTGTACTCTTTTATCTGTATTTGCATCGTGCAGTACCACCATTTTAATACGAGTGACTGTTCTTTGAATCTATTTAGACTTGCTGGTTCCATTACGTATGTGTTCCAACAGTTCAACTGACACAATATTGCTTTTGGTATCACACATAAGCTTTAGTCCCATAAGAGTGAATTCAAATATTCTATCTCGAATCCTAGATATACTTAATTCTTTCCACATATTGAGAACTTTAGTAGCTATAGGACTGCCAAGTATAATTCTGAGTGCTTCATTTTGCATTTTTTCCCATCTATCAATACTTTTGCCATTTTGCAGGACTAAAGCTGGTGCATGATTGTCGACCAGAGATCTTATACATGCTACGTACATCACTGTTGCTATTCTATTCTAAACTTAACACCATATTTAGGGCTGTACCCCACTACAGTTCTGAGAGCTTTGAGTCTGTCTCAACATTGTTAATGGAACTTATTGACTGTAGCTGAGGTACAAGGGACACACACACCAAGGTATTTGAAAGAAAATACATAGTCTATTGGTATGTTTCTATCTATCTATAGTTTTCGTGGTCCACTTTTGCGATTACCAATTTGTCTGTTACATACCTTAGTTTTAGCAGCGTTGATTACAAGACTAAAGCTCTCACAAACTGTATGTATACTAGTTAAGATTGTTTGTATTTGCGGTGGGTTTTAGTATGTACAAGGATGTCATCTGCATAGCTGGTTGTGATGTTTGCAGGACTAGTTAGGATGATTTTAGTAAGGCATTAATAAGAACATTAAACAAGGTAGGACATAGTACTCCTCCATGTGGAGTGCCTAGTTGCATTAATTTAGTTTCACTCTCGCAGCCTTAGAACAGTGCAGAGGACTTCCGGTTGGTAAGATAGCCTCGTATCCATTGTAATAATTGTCCCCCTATATCATTTCTTGCTAATTCATACTGAATCACTTCTCTATTAGCAATATCAAAGATATTTTTTAAATCAAGAAATGTTGTGTACTTGTGCCTTCTATCTCCATGAACAGTGAGAAAGGTTGTGACACAGTTGTGTACACTTTTACCATGTGTGAAACCATTGATATATCAGGTGACATCTACTCTTTAACTCTATACATTAATCTATTAAGCACCATTCTGTAAGGTTTTGCACATGCAACTGGTCAGTGAGATGGGACGAAAAGCATCAGGTTGGCCAGGCTTTGGTACAGGTACCGTGAGACTGCTGGTCCATGATACTGGCAACTGCCCGGTGAAATAACTATTTTTAAACAATTCTAATAATGGATTACCAGGTACATGATGTAGGCGTCTTAGAATATCATAAGTGATACCGTCCTCACCAGGAGCACTGCTTCTGCGCCTGAAGAGGGCTGCATCCAATTCATAATTTGTATATGGAACATTACATTCATCATGTTGCTTGCTCAACATAAAATTTATGAGAGCATTTCTGTCTTTGGGCTTCGCATGCAACTTCTCCCTAATGCTAGCTGGTAAAATTTCAATGCTGGAGACCTGAGCCCATTTTGTAATTAACTTATTGGCTTCGTGTAGCGGGTTTGAATGTGAAACTTGTCTATTCTTTTTACCAATAATTTTGTTTATGCTTTTTCAGGATTTGCCCAGGAGAGTATGCAGGTTAAGTCCACTAACAAAACCCTCCCATTCATGTTGTCTAAGTTCAGTCTCACACTCCCTTGCCACTGCAAGCGCGGCCCTGAAATAATTTTAACATTTATGGTGTTCTAAGGCTCATATATGTTTTACCTGTTTGTCTAGCAAATGATTTAAGACCTTTCAGTTTAGGATCATCATAGCACTGGGTGTGTGTGACCTGCTTGCCGGTACGTCTTTTCGTTTGGTGTGACTCACTATTTTTGATGGCTTCATAGGTTTTATTCACGAGGTCATCATAAAACTGTTGTACATTCTCAGGCTCATAATCGTTATACTAATGTTCAATGCTGTCTATATAAAAATTGTCTTGTTGTCTTACTGTTGGTTTGCGTCTACTCTGCTTAATGCCAGGTAGGTCAACACTAGACACGTGTATGTTAGCTGTTATGGCTAAATGGTCAAACATTAAGTCATCTAGACCGGCGGAGGGAGCCGGTCGGCCGAGCGGACAGCACGCTGGTCTTGTGATCCTGTGGTCCTGGGTTCAATCCCAGGCGCCGGCGAGAAACAATGGGCAGAGTTTCTTTCACCCTATGCCCCTGTTACCTAGCAGTAAAATAGGTACCTGGGTGTTAGTCAGCTGTCACGGGCTGCTTCCTGGGGGTGGAGGCCTGGTCGAGGACCGGGCCGCGGGGACACTAAAAGCCCCGAAATCATCTCAAGATAACCTCAAGATATCTATAACAACAGTTTCATGAGTTGTGTATATCCTACCATCACATCCGGGATCTCCAGCGTCGTCGCCTGGAGTGGGAAACTCTATTCACTTCGCGGCGCCACGACCACCGCAATTTTGACAACATAGTGGATAGGTTTCCCCCACTTCTCAGATTTCTTTAAAACTGAAATTCCTTCTAAACATTGGAATTTGTACACTTCCTGTTTGAACTGAAATGATCAATTGGCCCTTAAGTTTGAACATGGGGGGAGAAAAAATGTCTCTTGATGCCGGGAAGGGAACGAATAAGACACCAATCGAACGAATGAGACACCAATCGAAACATCGTCCATCAATATTCTAAGTAACTGCCTGCTAAATTTCTTGTTGATCACATGCCAATATTAGAAGTGAATGTGTTGCAATATTGTAAGTGAATATGTACCAAAATTCTAAGTGACCCTTTATCAATATTCTGAGTGATCGTCTTCCAATTTGCTGAATGACCGTCTACCAAACTTTTGAGTGGCTGTCAACCAGCATTTTGAGTTACTCTGTATCAGTATTCTGAGTGCCCATCTACTAATATTTCGATTGCCCATCTACCAATATTCTGAGTGCACATCTACCAGTATTTTGAATGCACATCTACCAGTATTCTGAGTGCACATCTACCTGTATTCTGAGTGCACATCTACCAGTATTCTGAGTGGACATCTACCAGTATTCTGAGTGCACATCTACCAGCATTCTGAGTGCACATCTACCAGTATTCTGAGTGCACATCTACCAGTATTCTGAGTGACTATCTACTAATGTTCTGAATGACCATCAAGGCGATAGAGAACACTTCATGTACCAGAGAATGTTTGCTTCTCATGCTATCTCTTGCTAACAATTATTTCATTATCGCTAGCTCATTAACTTCATTAGCGCAAATTTTAATTGTAGGTAATTGCTCCAATTTATAATTTAGTTGGCCATTTGCATTCATATGACTTGAATTCATAAGTGGAAATTATTTTGCAATGTAAAAATTAAGTGTAATTGTAAGGTATTACTATTTTTATTAACGTGTCATTAAAGAAAATGGGTGTCTACGTTGTTATAATAATATACATGTGTAAACATATGACAACACATACACACGCGCGCGCACATAGGGGTACTGACAGCTGAGTGGACAGCGCTTCGGATTCGAAGGCCCGAGGTTCCGGGTTCGATCTCCGGTGGGGGCGGAAACAATTGGGCAGAGTTTCTTTCACCCTGATGCGGCTGTTACCTAGCAGTAAATAGGTACCCTAGGAGTTAGAGAGCTGTTACGGGCTGCTTCCTAGGGATGTGTGTGTGTGTTTGTGTGAGAAAAAAATAGTAGTTAGTAACAGTTGATTAAATTGGCAGTTGAGAGGCAGGCCGAAAGAGTAGAGTTCAACCCCCACAAGCACAACTAGGTGAATGCACGCACGCGCACGCACGCGCACGCACGCACGCACGCGCACGCACGTACACGCACGCGTACACACACACACATGCACGCACGAACACACACACACGAACACACACGAACACACACACGAACACACACACGAACACACACACACACACACACACACACACACACACACACACACACACACACACACACACACACACACACACACACACACACACACACACAGGGGGTCTGGTAGCTGAGCGGACAGCGCGCAGAACTCTTAATTCTGTGGCCCGGGATCGACTCTCGGACCAGGCAGAAATAAATGGGTAAAGTATCTCTCACCCTGATGCCCCTGTTACCTGGTAGTAAATAGGCACCTGGGAATTAGACAGCTGTTAGAGCTGATTCCTTGGGGGGTGTGGTGGAAAAAAAATAGTTACAGTGGATTGATTGACAGTTGAGAGGCGGGCCGAAAGAGCAGAGCTCAACCCCCACAAAAACAACTAGGTGAGTACACATCACCTCAGTGTGAGAAGAGTAGCCAAGTGATAACCCAACACTGTCGTAGCAAAGAAAAGACCCGACCGAAATTCCTTCACAGCCACAGGAGGAGGAAAACAACAGTGAAGCAACATGTAAAGTAGTTATCAGGAGAAAGAACAAAGCCATTGCGACCATATAGCACTTGGAAAGGATATGAGGATATATGGATAATGGTTACGCCACAGGAAGGGAATGGTGCCCAACCTCCTGGACGGTCGGACATTGAACGTCAACTTTTAAAAAGTGTGGTCATCACTCTACCGTCCAGGCGAGATACACGTCACTAAGAATGAGGTGTGAGGAACGTAAGAAAAGATTCCAACTCTTCACAACTGAGACCAAGGAGAGGTTCCTGAACTAGGCACGGGGTAGTTTATCGAGGCATCACTGGAAGAGTTTGACATTGCCAGTGGTGAGGAAAAGAAACTTATTGGAACTGGACGTAACAAAGGGTTTTGGCCCAGTTAGAATCTCACCGTTAATGCCGTAAGAGGAAGCAGAATCACTATGATTGCCACACTCGACGTTGTATAATAGGTCATTATTAAAGAAAACAATTGACAAAAACTTAAGAGGGCAGTTAATGTAGTTGTAACATTTAAGAAGATAGACAAGAGGCACTAAACAACAGGCTAGTGTCCCTAACTTACTATTCAAGGTGATTGAAAAGATTGTAAGAAATAGAACATCAGGAAAGAAGGAACTTTGTACGACTTCACCGGCATCACAGAAATAAGTTTTGTCAGCAAAATTTCGAGGTATTTGAACCCACTACCCGCCCGACCCTGATAACTCGCCACAACCACACCCAGCACACCTCTTAGGGAGTCGGTCGGCCGAGCGGACAGCACGCTGGACTTGTGATCCTGTGGTCCTGGGTTCGATCCCAGGCGCCGGCGAGAAACATTGGGCAGAGTTTCTTTCACCCTATGCCCCTGTTACCTAGCAGTAAAATAGGTACCTGGGTGTTAGTCAGCTGTCACGGGCTGCTTCCTGGGGGTGGAGGCCTGGTCGAGGACCGGGCCGCGGGGACACCAAAAAAAAAACCGAAATCATCTCAAGATAACCTCAAGATAGCCCATGGCGTCCCTCGTCCGCGACACTATCACCCAGGCCGAGTGCCGCTCCCCCGCCACTCACCGTACCAGGGTCAAGACAGCCACCCACCGTAGCAGGGTCAAGACCGCCACTCACCGTACCAGGGTCAAGACCGCCACTCACCGTACCAGGGTCAAGACCGCCACTCACCGTACCAGGGTCAAGACCGCCACTCACCGTACCAGGGTCAAGACCGCCACTCACCGTACCAGGGTCAAGACCGCCACTCACCGTACCAGGGTCAAGACCGCCACTCACCGTACCAGGGTCAAGACCGCCACTCACCGTACCAGGGTCAAGACCGCCACTCACCGTACCAGGGTCAAGACCGCCACTCACCGTACCAGGGTCAAGACCGCCACTCACCGTACCAGGGTCAAGACCGCCACTCACCGTACCAGGGTCAAGACCGCCACTCACCGTACCAGGGTCAAGACCGCCACTCACCGTACCAGGGTCAAGACCGCCACTCACCGTACCAGGGTCAAGACCGCCACTCACCGTACCAGGGTCAAGACCGCCACTCACCGTACCAGGGTCAAGACCGCCACTCACCGTACCAGGGTCAAGACCGCCACTCACCGTACCAGGGTCAAGACTGCCACTCACCGTACCAGGGTCAAGACTGCCACTCACCGTACCAGGGTCAAGACTGCCACTCACCGTACCAGGGTCAAGACTGCCACTCACCGTACCAGGGTCAAGACTGCCACTCACCGTACCAGGGTCAAGACTGCCACTCACCGTACCAGGGTCAAGACAGCCACTCACAGTACCAGGGTCAAGACAGCCACTCACCGTACCAGGGTCAAGACAGCCACTCACCGTACCAGGGTCAAGACAGCCACTCACCGTACCAGGGTCAAGACTGCCACTCACCGTACCAGGGTCAAGACAGTCACTCACCGTACCAGGGTCAAGACAGCCACCCACCAGGAACTCTGGAGAAGACAGCAGAGCATCCAGGGATGGAGTCACCGATCATATTACCTAACAGCGGGCTGAGGTCGTAGTTGGGGGCTATGCTGGCTACCTCGCCTGCACGCACGCACGCACGCACGCACACGCACAGAGAGAGAGAGAGAGAGAGAGAGACAGAGGGGGAAGGGGAGGGGGGGAGGGGGGGATGGGGGGGGGGAGGAAGGAATTATCAAGGGAAAAGCGCCAAGCCTTTACGACTATATGGCACTTGGAAGGGGTTAGAATAAGGATTTGGGGTGGGACGGAGGGAAGGAATGGTGTCCAACCACCTGGAAGGTCGGGGATTGAACGCCGTCGTACAGGAAGCGAGACTGTCGCTCTACCGTCCAGCCCAAGTGGTTGGGCGGGTGGGGGTGGGGAGGGGGGGGGGGGTAGGGGGAGGAGGAGATGGATTTTGGAGTAAGTATAATTCTAACTCCATAGGCACATATTGGCAAGATAACATCGCCAACATATGGGACGCTGGCAAACATTATAAGGGCGTTTAGAAACCAAAATCTTTGAAAGGCAATCTCCATGGCTTTTGTTAGACCGACATTAGAATATGCACCACCAACTTACAATCCGCACCTCGTGCAGCACAAAACAAAAATTGAAAAAATACAAAGGCTTGCACCAAGATTTATTGGAGGAGCTAAGTGGCCTTAGTGAGGATACTTTAAGGAAAGTAGACCACACACATCCCTGGAGAAAATAATTGAGGAACAGAGGACATGATCGCTACTTTCTTCAACAATGAGAAGAACTGAAGGGCAGACAAGGGCAGCCTCTTTGTAGTTATGGAAAGAAGGACGAGAAGACACAAGTGGAAGCTGGAAATGCGAATGATTTGAAGAAATGTATGTACGTGTACCGTCTCCTGGCGGTCCACAAGTGGGCAGCACTGTAAGTAGTAGTTGTGGAACCCTCAACTACATCTACAATTTTAATGGCAGGTTAAATTCTAACATCAAAATTGTTAACAGTGCAATGTGAAGAACTAAAGTAGTAGGCGGGTCATTAACATCTAGCTCTCACTTCCACGAATTCACGGTAACGTAAAAACACACACACACACACACACACACACACACACACACACACACACACACACAGAGTGAAGCATTGTTTAGCTCACTTGCCTCATATTGAATTCCTAATAACGGGCGAACTTCCTGATAACTGGAAAATGGCTTATGTGGTGCCACTCTACAAGAAAGGGGGAAGACACAAACCGTTAAACTACAGACCTGTATCACTGACAAGTATCCCCTGCAAGTAGCTCGGGACTGCCCCAAAGTAGGATAGAACATTTAGAATAGATAAACTGTCTCAAGGCACCAGCATGATTTTAGCAAAGGAAAATCTTGACAAACTTGCTGGAGTTCTACAACAAAATTACACAAATGAAGCAAGAGGGAGAGAGAGGAATGGGTAGACTTCATATTCCCTGACTGTCAGAAGGCATTTGATACGGTCCCACATAAAAGACTCCTACTCAAACTAGAAAAGCAGGTTGGCATATATGGAAGAGTCCTAAAGTGGGTCAGATAGTCTCTCTCTGGAAGGAAGCAAAGGGTTACAGTGAGAGCAGACACAGCACAGTGGTGAGAGCTTACAAGTGGAGTACCACAAGGGTCGGCTCTAGGGCCCTTCCTGTTTCTAATAAATGTCATTGACTTCACAGGAAATTGGCTTCTTCATATTAGTGTTTGCAGATGATGCAAAAACTAATGAAAAGAGTCAGGTCAAGGTTAGATTGAGATGTATTGCAACAGGATTTGGACACCCACTAAGAAGTGGTCTGAAAAAATGGCTGCTAGAATTCAACATAGCCAAATGCAAAGTAAAGGAGTGGAACAGGAGTGCGATGATCAATACTGCAGTATATGATTAAGGGAAGATAAATGCTTTCATCAGAAAAGAAGACCTGGGAATGGATCATAATTCAAAATCAGATCCCAGAAGTTATTCTGCCATCACATGCAGCTGTTGTTATTGGGCAGTACCAGAATAACAACAGCTGCATATGGCATAGTAGCCAACATCCGTGTATCCTTCAGAAACTTGGACAAAGCAGCTTTCCGGATCCTATATACAGCGAAGGTGAGATCCACTCTTGAATATGCATCCCCAGCATGGAACTCTTACCTGAAAAAAGGACAAGGAAAAACTAGAACAGTTCCAAAGATTTCAATGAGACTCGTTCCCGGAGCTGAGGGGATTGAGCTAAGAAGAAAGACTAAGAGAACTGGACCTTATTTCACAGGAGGAAAGGAGAGATAGTATCGTATATGCTATTCTGTCGCCCTCCAAGAGAAACTGACAAAGCAGATAAAGCAGCGTTGTTCAAAGCTAGGAACAGCAGAACGAGGGATCATAGAGGGAAACTGGAAACGCATGTGAGTCATAAGAGACACCAGAAAGAACTTTGACCAGACCATACACTAGAAGGTGAAGGGACGACGACGTTTCGGTCCGTCATGGACCATTCTCAAGTCCATTGTCACAATCGACTTTAGAATGGTCCAGGACGGACCGAAACGTCGTCTTCCCTTCACCTTCCAGTGTGTAGTCTGGTCAACTTACTTTAGCCATGTTATTGTGACTTATCGCATGCAGAAAGAACTTTTTCAGTATTCAAACACTCAATAAATGGAATAGATAAGATCCAGAAGTCGTTGAAGCAAATTCGATTCAAAATTTATAATGAAACTGATAAAAGTGTGAGAAATGTGCCATTGAATTAATCTACGAACGTTCGGAAGGCGGAGCTAGGAGTCTAGCTCGACTCTGCAAGCACATCTAAGCGAGTACATCCAGGTGAGTACATTCAATGGACAAAGTTATGTATCCATAAGCGCAGAAAGAAATATATGCGGGTGTAAATTGGAAACTCAAATGAGTGACCATAGCATACGGAAGTACTACGGCAGTGCACCATTAACTAGCAGTGGAACAAAAGGAGAATTACGTAATTGAGCCAAAATGCAACTATAAGCCTAATGGAAGGGGAATGGGGGAAAACAATTGAAAAAAGAATGAAACACTTCGGTAAATCCGAGAAGGATGAGGTGGGGCCAACGAGCTAACCTCACTCCCAGGAAACAAACTCGTAAGTACGTAGAGAGGAGAAAAAAAAATGACAGTTGAGAGGCGGGCCGAAAGAGCAGAGCTCAACTCCCGCAAACACAACTAGGTGAATACAACTTGGTAAATACACGTCTCGGGATACAGCTGTAGCGACTCCGGGTGTTTACTGCACCAGACTACAAAAAACAGAACAGTACCACAAAAAATGAAATCGAGTGAGTAAGTGCCCGAGGAACACAATAGCACTAAGACAAAGGCTAAAAGGGAGGCAAACATTTTTTTTAATAAAATATATAATGACCACCACACTAAACAGAGCAACGAGGGAGTGAACCTTGTCATCTAATGACCTCAGGTATGGCGACGTGGCAATATTGCTGTCAAAATTGCCCGACCCAAGAATAATTACAAGTCCAATTGCTAGGTCTGTGACTACGTCCCCTTCATTGTAGGGCAGGTGATGATACGTGTAAAAAAAACATATTGAAAGGACCAGCTCAATCTCAGAGGTGAAGGGAAGTGTAAGACACATGAATAGCACACCCTGAGTGTAAGGTAGTGTAGAGGTGTACACTCCCAGCTAAATGTAAGAGTGCAAAGCAAGTACTCATATTATTTTATATTATATATATATATATTATATTATATATATTATATATATATATATATATTATATATATATATATATATATATATATATATATATATATATATATATATATATATATATATGCAAACAAGCCTGAATGGTCCCCAGGACTATATGCGACTGAAAACTCACACCCCAGAAGTGACTCGAACCCATACTCCCTGGAGCAACGCAACTGGTAACTACAGGGCGCCTTAATCCGCTTGACCATCACGGCCGGATGTGATATTCCTCACGTGTGCCCCAAAGAATGAGGTGATTTGGTGAAATGCTATGCCCAAGATTACCATCCGAGTTGCCGGCGGGGAAGTGGTTCAAATAGCTTCGGCTATCACTTCCTTTTGTCCGGCCGTGATGGTCAAGTGGATTAAGGCGCCCTGTAGTTACCAGTTGCGTTGCTCCTGGGAGTATGGGTTCGAGTCACTTCTGGGGTGTGAGTTTTCAGTCATATATATATATATATATATATATATATATATATATATATATATATATATATATATATATATATAAACATATATGGAAGGGAGTACCACCTCTAGCTGGAAGAAGGGGGACCCATAGCCTCGGAGGAAACCACACATAACGCATTAGAGGGAATGTTTAGATCCCCCTCCAATACAGTTTCTGTGTGCTTTTCTCCTACCACCCCCTTCCTTTTTTAATTTTTGTGCTGTATTATGCATTTGATGGTTACAAGATATACATGGGTTGATACAAAAATAATAATGCAAAAAGGTGATTAAAGGTTATGGATATATATATATATATATATATATATATATATATATATATATATATATATATATATATATATATATATATATATATATATGTCGTACCTAGTAGCCAGAACTCACTTCTCAGCCTACTATGCAAGGCCCGATTTGCCTAATAAGCCAAGTTTTCCTGAATTAACATATTTTCTCTAATTTTTTTCTTATGAAATGATAAAGCTACCCATTTCATTATGTATGAGGTCAATTGTTTTTTATTGGAGTTAAAATTAACGTAGATATATGACCGAACCTAACCAACCCTACCTAACCTAACCTATCTTTATAGGTTAGGTAGCCGAAAAAGTTAGGTTAGGTAGGTTAGGTAGTCGAAAAACAATTCATGAAAACTTGGCTTATTAGGCAAATTGGGCCTTGCATAGTAGGCTGAGAAGTGCGTTCTGGCTACTAGGTACGACATATATATATATATATATATATATATATATATATATATATATATATATATATATATATATATATATATATATATATATATATATATATATAATGTCGTACCTAGTAGCCAGAACGCACTTCTCAGCCTACTATGCAAGGCCCAATTTGCCTAATAAGCCAAGTTTTCATGAATTAATTGTTTTTCGACTACCTAACCTAACCTAACTTTTTCGGCTACCTAACCTATAAAGATAGGTTAGGTTAGGTAGGGTTGGTTAGGTTCGGTCATATATCTACGTTAATTTTAACTCCAATAAAAAACAATTGACCTCATACATAATGAAATGGGTAGCTTTATCATTTCATAAGAAAAAAATTAGAGAAAATATGTTAATTCAGGAAAACTTGGCTTATTAGGCAAATCGGGCCTTGCATAGTAGGCTGAGAAGTGAGTTCTGGCTACTAGGTACGACATATATATATATATATATATATTATATATATATATATATATATATATATTATAAAAACTCCATACCTCAGAAGTGACTCGAACCCAGACCACCAGGAGCACATTGCAACTGGTGTACACGGTGCCTTAAACAACTCTACCATCAGTGACCGTACGAAAGGCAAAGATAGCCGAGGCTATTTGAACCACCACCCCGACGGCACTTTGATGGTAATCTTGGGCATAGTTGATACCTGGTTGATGGGGTTCTGGGAGTTATTCTACTCCCCAAGCCCGGCCGGAGGTCAGACTTGACTTGTGAGAGTTTGGTCCACCAGGCTGTTGCTTGGAGCCGCCCGCAGGCCCACATACCCACCACAGCGCGGTTGGTCCGGCACTCCTTGAAGGAAACAATCTAGTTTCCTTTTGAAGATGTCCACGGTTGTTCCTGTAATATTTTTGATGCTCGCTGGTAGGACGTTGAACAACCGTGGACCTCTGATGTTCATACAGTGTTCTCTGATTGTGCCCATGGCACCTCTGCTCTTCACTGGTTCTATTCTGCATTTTCTTCCATATCGTTCACTTCAGTACGTTATTTTACTGTGCAGATTTGGGACCTGTCCCTCTAGTATTTTCCATGTGTATATTATTTGGTATCTCTCTCGTCTCCTTTCTAATGAGTACATTTGGAGAGCTTTGAGACGATCCCAATAATTTTGGTGCTTTATCTCGTCTATGCGTGCCGTATATGTTCTCTGTATTCCCTCAATTTCAGCAATCTCTCCTGCTCTGAAGGGGGAAGTGAGTACTGAGCAGAACTCAAGATGGGACAACACAAGTGATTTGAAGAGTACAACCATTGTGATGGGATCTCTGGACTTGAAGGTTTTCATAATTCATCCTATCATTTTTCTGGCTGACGCAACACTGGCTTGGTTATGCTCCCTAAACGTTAGGTCGTCGGACATCATTATTCCCAAATCCTTGACATGCTGTTTTCCTACTATGGGCAGATTCGATTGTGTTTTGTACCCTGTATTATGTTTAGGATCTTCATTTTTACCGTATCTGAGTACCTGGAAATTATCACCGTTAAACATCATATTTTCTGCTGCCCAATCGAAAACTTTGTTAATATCTGTTTGTAGTTTATCAATTTCCTCAGCCGAGGTTAGTTCAACTAGTTATTTCATCTAATCACCTCATTTTTGTGGGGTCACGTGAGCAACACAAATGCGAATAACCATGAATGGTCCCCAAGCATTTATGCATCTTAAAACTCCTCACCTCAGAAGTTACTCGAACCCGGACCGCCAGGAGCACATTGAAAATTGTGTACACGGTGCCTTAAAATGAGGTGATTGATGCAATAGCTATGCCCAAGATTACCATCAAAGTGTGGTCAGGGTGGTGGTTCAAATAGCCTCGGCTATCACTGCCTTTCGTACGGTCACTGATGGTCGAGTGGTTTAAGGTACCATGTACACCAGTTGCAATGAGTTCCTGGCGGTATGGGTTCGAGTCACTTCTGGGGTGTGGAGTTTTCAGTTGCATATTGGCTTGGGGACCATTAAAGCCTTTTCGCATTTGTGTTGCTCACGTGGCCCCACAAAGTGAGGCGATTAGATGAAATAACTATGCCCAAGCTCACCACCAAGTGCAGTCGGGACGGTGGGGGAAATAACCCCGGCAACCATCGTCTTTTGTACAGTCATGGTTGGTCAAGTTCTAACTGTTCTAAATTATTAAATCTGCAGTCCTTTTTGTGTTGTAGAAAATAATGAATTCCAATTTATGGTCAGGGGCTGTCTGTTTCATTCCATCTGAAACTGTATTTTTAATTATTCATTCTTCAGTTTCGTATTGAGAGCTCAAAGTGGATTTGTAATAAGAGTTTTTTGGGCGGGGAAGTTTGCTGTTGCGGTTGTTGTTCTCTGTTGAAATATTTGTCTAAATATCTTGTGATATGGGAGTTGACTTCTGTATCCGTGTACCAGTTGTTTGTTAAACTTCAAGACTTCTGTCCAGTTCCTTGTGGATGTTTTGCCAGTCGGAACAATGAGTAAGGGCTCTCTGTATAAATGCTTTTTTTACACATCTTTTAAAGCTGTCTGGGCATTCAGAGTAGTCATTCACACACATGTTAGTGCTGGCGGATTTAGTGTAAACTTCTGAGGTGAAAGTGTCGTCGTTGGTTCTCACGAAGACACCGAGGAATGGGAGTGCACCATCGATGCCTAGTTCATTTTTCACTTTTCCCAACTTCCTTTGCCACTTCGGGGAGGTACATGGTTTTTATATAGCTTCAGGGCACCAATCCCTCCAGCTACTGGGCATGTCAAGACGACACCCCTAAGCGCACACATTTCCCTATCAACACAAACTAAAATATATAAAGTTAATCACTGAGTTTTGGTAAGCAGATCCTTCTATCGCGTCCACTCTTGGAGGTCTTTCACACACATGAATATATCACTGATCTATCTGTAGTAGGGGCCAGGTTTCAATATGGTTTGAAGATGGTATGTTCTAGTGTTCCCATATAAAAGCTGGTAAAAAGGACTACTAGTGGGGACCCCCATGGCTACTCCATCTACCTGCGTATACATGTCTCCCCGAGGGGTTGTGAATGGGGCCATGTTGGTCCAAATCTCCAGAAGATTACGAAGCGCAGACTCTGGAATGTCTAGCTTCGGAGTGGTGTTGTCACGGTCGATTCTGTATAACATTAAGTTGATGGTGGTGTCTACAAGGACGTGTTTAAATAGGGATTCCACGTCTAGAGATGCTATGATCACTTCTTTTTTAGTGGTCTTCACTATGTCTAAGAAATCGGTGACTGATTTCAAGCTGAACTTATTTGGGACATGTGGAGTCAGTATAGTGTCGAGTCGTTCAGCTAGATTATACGTGGCTGATGTTGCATCCCGTCCTCTTAAAAATTAGGTCGCTTTTCGCTCGCATGAGCACTCAGGCTGAAAAAAAGGACGTAATTAAAAATGAAATCGGCTCACGAAAGTGACGTATTGTTCCATTTTCTATTTTGGGTCCTCTGGTTTAGGATCTTAGGTTAGCAGAGGAAACTTTAAAACCGAAGGTTTTAAAACCTTCGGAGCACATCCTGCCCTCCTAACCTACCAGATGACCCTTAACTGGCTGTTTGGGGAAAAAAATCCAAAATTTATTTAAATTATTTTTCATTTTTATATTACGTCCTCTTTTGGCCGTAGCGCAAAGAGTGGAAAGCGATGTAATTTGTATGAGGACGGGTTTCACGTGTGTTGTAGAGGGTTACCAGGCTTGTGGGTTGTAGCATTACCGTAAATGTATCCAAGGTTGTAGTCATCCTGGACCTTTGGCAGGTGAACACTACTTTTTTTTTTAGCATTACCAGCATCAATTATACGGTTAATTTTCACCTTGATATCTTCAGTTGGGTTTTCTGGTTATCCTCATGAATTTCGTCTTGGATCTTGTCTAGGCTTCAGCCTGAATTTATGATGTACGATGAAACGACCTACACAGACAACTCCACTTTTTCATTAGTATAACAATTAGGGAACTGCATGTAGGTGCAGGTACACGTTTCACTACTTGCCTTCACTAGGATCTTGCAGCCATGTACGTGGTGGTACATTTTATCACAGAAGATTTTCACCAATTTTCTGTTAACATTACCATCCATTTCCTCAAGCATTCGGGCTAGTAAATACTTACCCTTGTTGGAATACTTCTTACCACTAGATCTCGAACATAGTGTGTAAACTCCTCCATTTTGCTTTGCCATGCAATCGATTCCATGATGACCTGGTTTGTCACAGTTACACCACCTCTGAACTTGCCTACTGGATAGGGGTTCCCTTGACCTTCTGGCATACCAGCCTTAGTCTCGGCTCCCTCGTCGATACCTGAAGCATGGGGCCTTTCGTGCGACTGAACTCCTTTCTTTTATCCAATGACCCCGGCTCACAGACCAGCTTGCCTGGCCATAGACATATTTGACACAATCTCCAGCTCTGAGTGGCATGCACGGAGGCGATTCACATGCATCCAAAGAACCACATAAATCATCAGTTCATAGAACTCCATGCTTCCCGGAGCTGTCTTGTGTGAGTTCACAGTGACGGTTTAGACTCGATAGCAACCGAGGCAACAGTAGCACACACGTCTACCCCCCCCCCCTCCCCCCTGCAACTCGGGTAACAGTAGCACACCTGTCACTCCCCCTTTTGCAATTGAGCCTTAGGAAAATTCTCTAGCATATGGGGTAATGGGTGGCAGAACCGTTCACAGCGCTGTTGTCCACGCCTCATAACCTCCAAGCTGGTGTGGACACAAGCTGTGGTAGATGGTAAGTGCTTTACCCTTTAACAATAAGCAGAGAGTGAGTGTCAACTTTGATCTTGCACGTGCAATCAGCACATCAGCCCTCGTGACATTCGAAGTTCTTGATGAATCCATCTATGTAGTCGACTTTTCTCGTCAAAGTGAGCTAATTGGGATAGTTTGACGGTTTTGTTTTTTTGATTCAGCTATTCGAAACAAAAGTTCCAGGTAGCACGGGCTATGGTGACCTCGTAGCCTGGTGGATAGCGCGCAGGACTCGTAATTCTGTGGCGCGGGTTCGATTCCCGCACGAGGCAGAAACAAATGGGCAAAGTTTCTTTCACCCTGAATGCCCCTGTTACTTAGCAGTAAATAGGTACCTGGGAGTTAGTCAGCTGTCACGGGCTGCTTCCTGGGGGTGGAGGCCTGGTCGAGGACCGGGCCGCGGGGACACTAAAAGCCCCGAAATCATCTCAAGATAACCTCAAGATAACCCCGTAGTGGACCTGAAACCTGTTGTAGTTTGACGGTTTCACCTCATTCAACGTTCGGTTCTGTTGAACGCCTTCTCCTCTGGTCATCATACCTTGCTTGCGATTGCATGAGAGAGATGTGTTTGCTGCTTCCCCTGCTCTGTTGAGCAGTCCAACGTTTCATAGGTTGCACCGCTACTTTATACCCCGGCGAATCGCGTATTTCTGGCCTAATTTGGTATTCATCTAGGATGAACAAGGACGAGCCTGCAACACCTTTTCTCTGAGCTGGCATCGTTCATCAGGACCTTCTCGACACACATTCTCTACTGTAGAAGCCTCCAACAAAGTGTTTAAAGTGCTTGACTCACTCTTAACTCTCTTCTCTCTCCCAGTGTGGCATTCACCGTGACCCACAGCGGTCACTCCCACTTGGTCGGGAGGGACTCATCTCCCAGGGGTCACATCCACTGTGATGATCTCCCACTCACCCCTCCAGCACTCCCCCCCTCCCCCCACACACCTGTCATTGTAGTAGCACAACCAGCAGGTGTTGCAGCACCTGCTCCTTGCACTCCTCCTAGCTGACGGTGTCGTAGCTTTAGGTCTATGAATTGCCATGAAAAATCCAGATACTCTTGCTTGAACCGTCCTCACTCGGACTTGCTTGTGGCGTGACACTTTACTTTCCAATTTAGCTTCTGTATTCCAACGAGGCCCCATACTGGGCACCAGACAACGAGGCCCCATACTGGGCTCCAGACAACGAGGCCCCATACTGGGCACCAGACAACGAGGCCCCATACTGGGCACCAGACAACGAGGCCCCATACTGGGCACCAGACAACGAGGCCCCATACTGGGCACCAGACAACGAGGCCCCATACTGGGCACCAGACAACGAGGCCCCATACTGGGCACCAGACAACGAGGCCCCATACTGGGCACCAGACAACGAGGCCCCATACTGGGCTCCAGACAACGAGGCCTCATACTGGGCACCAGACAACGAGGCCCCATACTGGGCACCAGACAACGAGGCCCCATACTGGGCACCAGACAACGAGGCCCCATACTGGGCACCAGACAACGAGGCCCCATACTGGGCACCAGACAACGAGGCCCCATACTGGGCACCAGACAACGAGGCCCCATACTGGGCACCAGACAACGAGGCCCCATACTGGGCACCAGACAACGAGGCCCCATACTGGGCACCAGACAACGAGGCCCCATACTGGGCACCAGACAACGAGGCCCCATACTGGGCACCAGACAACGAGGCCCCATACTGGGCTCCAGACAACGAGGCCCCATACTGGGCACCAGACAACGAGGCCCCATACTGGGCACCAGACAACGAGGCCCCATACTGGGCACCAGACAACGAGGCCCCATACTGGGCACCAGACAACGAGGCCCCATACTGGGCACCAGACAACGAGGCCCCATACTGGGCACCAGACAACGAGGCCCCATACTGGGCACCAGACAACGAGGCCCCATACTGGGCACCAGACAACGAGGCCCCATACTGGGCACCAGACAACGAGGCCCCATACTGGGCACCAGACAACGAGGCCCCATACTGGGCACCAGACAACGAGGCCCCATACTGGGCACCAGACAACGAGGCCCCATACTGGGCACCAGACAACGAGGCCCCATACTGGGCACCAGACAACGAGGCCCCATACTGGGCACCAGACAACGAGGCCCCATACTGGGCACCAGACAACGAGGCCCCATACTGGGCACCAGACAACGAGGCCCCATACTGGGCACCAGACAACGAGGCCCCATACTGGGCACCAGACAACGAGGCCCCATACTGGGCACCAGACAACGAGGCCCCATACTGGGCACCAGACAACGAGGCCCCATACTGGGCACCAGACAACGAGGCCCCATACTGGGCACCAGACAACGAGGCCCCATACTGGGCACCAGACAACGAGGCCCCATACTGGGCACCAGACAACGAGGCCCCATACTGGGCACCAGACAACGAGGCCCCATACTGGGCACCAGACAACGAGGCCCCATACTGGGCACCAGACAACGAGGCCCCATACTGGGCACCAGACAACGAGGCCCCATACTGGGCACCAGACAACGAGGCCCCATACTGGGCACCAGACAACGAGGCCCCATACTGGGCACCAGACAACGAGGCCCCATACTGGGCACCAGACAACAAGGCCCCATACTGGGCACCAGACAACGAGGCCCCATACTGGGCACCAGACAACGAGGCTCCATACTGGGCACCAGACAACGAGGCCCCATACTGGGCACCAGAAGTGGAAATAGTGTTTCTTCTTTACTACAATTGGGTGCATAATGAGTGAAAAATGGAGCACTTTAAAGGTCTCCTCTCTGTGTCCTCAACACGTTTTTAGTTTAGTGACTAATTAGGCATTTCGGTGTTGAAGACATTGAGTTAAAGGCTTACCAGTAGGTTATTCACAACTTAACTACTAGTGAACAAATCCACAAGGGCCGTGACGAGGATTCGAACCTGCGTCCGGGAGCATCCCAGACACTGCCTTAATCGACTGAGCTACGACAGGGTAAAAGGGTTGAAACCGAAGTTCTACTGAACTTACTGGATCCCGTAGCCTCTCCGAGGCACAAACCAGGCTTTTACATAACCCCCCTCCCCCCTGCACCCGAGCTATGTCAACAGGCTGTTCTCCCTCTTCGCCCTTACATCATCATCACACAGAGATCACACTAACGTGATTCATCAAATGAACAAATCCACAAGGGCCGTGACGAGGATTCGAACCTGCGTCACGGTTTCAACCCTTTTACCCTGTCGTAGCTCAGTCGATTAAGGCAGTGTCTGGGATGCTCCCGGACGCAGGTTCGAATCCTCGTCACGGCCCTTGTGGATTTGTTCATTTGATGAATCACGTTAGTGTGATGTCTGTGTGTGTTAACTACTAGTATAATCAGTGATTGATTTACTCTAGAGTGGTGTCAGGAAAGTTATTATCGCATTAATGTGACAAAGGACATTTAACCAACCATTCACGGTCTACTTCCGGACAACACCTAACTTAACACGGCTGACAACCAATCACTAGCGCAGTTTTCCTAACGATCCTGGTATGCAAAGGGACACAGGACTTGTGATCAGGATACTCGGGCAATAATCATGTACAAGAGAACAACAACGCCACCGTCAGTGGGGCATAAACTACTCAACTACACCAGCGCACTGAGTGGCGCCGGCCCAATAATTTCTTCCTCTGACAGGCAGCTGTGTTTCCCTTAGGTCGTAGCACGAGGCGCTATTGCTCTGGTGTACATACAGTTCTTTTCGCAACTCACTAGATCATCTTCAAGTAAAATATATTCACAGTCGCAATTCCAGATGAACGCTGGAATATAGAATGGGCTGACGGTAAGAAACTAACGGTGCGTGTTTATCTATCGGCCGATAGATAAGACAACACGTCAACTATATGCGATGTTTCTCACGATAATACTGGTGCTGGACCCTGAAGGAGGCTGAGACTGTCACTTCAGGGGGTACAATCGTCAGGTCTATTAACGGACCAGTTGCAATAGAACACAGGTGTTGGATCCACTGATGTGTGATCATACATGATGGCTCGGTCAATTGTAACACGGGTTTGGGTTTCTCTCACTACTTCTCTACCTTCTACTCCCTCTACCCGTATTCTTTCTTTTTATTCTCTACCAAGGGACTCCAAAACTATTACCAAAGCCAACTCCACGCCACGTGGTCCTAAGACGATTGACCGACTTAGGATTCTACACCCAGTATGACGTGACCTAGGCTCTGAGCAAAACCCTAGAGTCGCCTCTACGCTGCCACCACCAGACCAGTAACACAAGAGCAATGATCGAGGTCTGGATCGATCACGCTAATTAATCAACCTAGGGGCTTGATCCCCACTATATACGATGACCTTGAGTGTGGAATAAATTACACGGTAATGATAATTCCGATTCGATGTTAGAATCGGCGCCCAATCCAACTCTGCCTCGTGTGGACCACGTGACCAGGACAAGTATACACATAACCAAATGGAAACAATAAAAATGCAAATTATTAACTTAATTTATTAAAAGAAAAACTAAAACAAAATCTAAATATGTTCACTCCCTGTCACTTTAACACTCCCTACTTGACCTGAATGGCAAATGAGACTATTTCTATACATAACCATAGCAACTATACCTCTGTTTTACCAGCTACAGATGTTGGGCTGGTCTCGGGGAGAGGTAAGATGTTTGACCTCTCCCAGCTGCTTCCGTGACCACACTGATCTGTCCTCGTCTGATCTAGCCCAGACTAGAACATTGTATTGTTCCGCATCGCTTACCCAGTTACTTTAGCAAGGTTAAGTTATAACAATTAACCTCTGTTGTACTTAATTGATCCAGACTGGTTGAAATATTTTACTGAAATTAAATTACACAAGCCTCTAACGGCAGAGCTGTTCCCGATCACAAAAATGGTTATTAAAACTTTGAGAAATAGTAGACCTGTCAACCCTGCTGACCTATGACCGCCGGTCACTCCGCCTTACAAGTTAGATCTGATTCGTGACGTCACTGATGGAGACTTAAACTCAATAATTAGAATACTCTTGATATTGTATCCAGTACTATTATACAATACAATTTTAATGCAAAATGAATAAAGGCTAATTTCTCTAAATTACTGAATACTATAGGATGGTTCATTATACGCAGCTATGAACAAAGCGTCGGTTATTTCCACCGCGAATCCCCCTGGGGGTCAGGTTCCCAGGTCACCATGCGGGCTCAGCTTCCCATTCTCTATTGTCGATAAACCACTCTGGATAATTCTTACAACCAGCCTAGTTTGTTACACAATGATGTCACGATTGTGTCATGATGTCTCCCGTTGCCAAGGTTGTGGCTGACACCGTGGCATAAATGCTGCCTAGCCACGTCCTCGGTGGCAATGCTGCCTAGCCACGTCCTCGGTGGCAATGCTGCCTAGCCACGTCCTCGGTGGCAATGCTGCCTAGCCACGTCCTCGGTGGCAATGCTGCCTAGCCACGTCCTCGGTGGCAATGCTGCCTAGCCACGTCCTCGGTGGCAATGCTGCCTAGCCACGTCCTCGGTGGCAATGCTGCCTAGCCACGTCCTCGGTGGCAATGCTGCCTAGCCACGTCCTCGGTGGCAATGCTGCCTAGCCACGTCCTCGGTGGCAATGCTGCCTAGCCACGTCCTCGGTGGCAATGCTGCCTAGCCACGTCCTCGGTGGCAATGCTGCCTAGCCACGTCCTCGGTGGCAATGCTGCCTAGCCACGTCCTCGGTGGCAATGCTGCCTAGCCACGTCCTCGGTGGCAATGCTGCCTAGCCACGTCCTCGGTGGCAATGCTGCCTAGCCACGTCCTCGGTGGCAATGCTGCCTAGCCACGTCCTCGGTGGCAATGCTGCCTAGCCACGTCCTCGGTGGCAATGCTGCCTAGCCACGTCCTCGGTGGCAATGCTGCCTAGCCACGTCCTCGGTGGCAATGCTGCCTAGCCACGTCCTCGGTGGCAATGCTGCCTAGCCACGTCCTCGGTGGCAATGCTGCCTAGCCACGTCCTCGGTGGCAATGCTGCCTAGCCACGTCCTCGGTGGCAATGCTGCCTAGCCACGTCCTCGGGGGCAATGCTGCCTAGCCACGTCCTCGGGGGCAATGCTGCCTAGCCACGTCCTCGGGGGCAATGCTGCCTAGCCACGTCCTCGGGGCAATGCTGGCCTAGCCACGTCCTCGGTGGCAATGCTGCCTAGCCACGTCCTCGGGGCAATGCTGCCTAGCACGTCCTCGGTGGCAATGCTGCCTTAGCCACGTCCTCGTGGCAATGCTGCCTAGCCACGTCCTCCGGTGGCAATGCTGCCTAGCCACGTCCTCGGTGGCAATGCTGCTAGCCACGTCCTCGGTGGCAATGCTGCCTAGCCACGTCCTCGGTGGCAATGCTGCCTAGCCACGTCCTCGGTGGCAATGCTGCCTAGCCACGTCCTCGTGGCAATGCTGCATAGCCACGGGTCCCTCTCGGTGGCAATGCTGCCTAGCCACGTCCTCGGTGGCAATGCTGCCTAGCCACGTCCTCGGTGGCAATGCTGCCTAGCCACGTCCTCGGTGGCAATGCTGCCTAGCCACGTCCTCGGTGGCAATGCTGCTAGCCACGTCCCTCGGTGGCAATGCTGCCTCGCCACGTCCTTCGGTGGCAATGCTGCCTAGCCACGTCCTCCGGTGGCAATGCTGCCTAAGCCACGTCCTCGTGGGCAATGCTGCCTAGCCACGTCCTCGGTGGCAATGCTGCCTAGCCACGCCTCGGTGGCAATGCTGCCTAGCCACGTCCTCTGTGCCTGCAATGCTGCCTAGCCACGTCCTCGGTGGCAATGCTGCCTAGCCACGTCCTCGGTGGCAATGCTGCCTAGCCACGTCCTCGGTGGCAATGCTGCCTAGCCACGTCCTCGGTGGCAATGCTGCCTAGCCACGTCCTCGGTGGCAATGCTGCCTAGCCACGTCCTCGGTGGCAATGCTGCCTAGCCACGTCCTCGGTGGCAATGCTGCCTAGCCACGTCCTCGGTGGCAATGCTGCCTAGCCACGTCCTCGGTGGCAATGCTGCCTAGCCACGTCCTCGGTGGCAATGCTGCCTAGCCACGTCCTCGGTGGCAATGCTGCCTAGCCACGTCCTCGGTGGCAATGCTGCCTAGCACGTCCTCGGTGGCAATGCTGCCTAGCCACGTCCTCGGTGGCAATGCTGCCTAGCCACGTCCTCGGTGGCAATGCTGCCTAGCCACGTCCTCGGTGGCAATGCTGCCTAGCCACGTCCTCGGTGGCAATGCTGCCTAGCCACGTCCCTCGGTGGCAATGCTGCCTAGCCACGTCCTCGGTGGCAATGCTGCCTAGCCACGTCCTCGGTGGCAATGCTGCCTAGCCACGTCCTCGGTGGCAATGCTGCCTAGCCACGTCCTCGGTGGCAATGCTGCCTAGCCACGTCCTCGGTGGCAATGCTGCCTAGCCACGTCCTCGGTGGCAATGCTGCCTAGCCACGTCCTCGGTGGCAATGCTGCCTAGCCACGTCCTCGGTGGCAATGCTGCCTAGCCACGTCCTCGGTGGCAATGCTGCCTAGCCACGTCCTCGGTGGCAATGCTGCCTAGCCACGTCCTCGGTGGCAATGCTGCCTAGCCACGTCCTCGGTGGCAATGCTGCCTAGCCACGTCCTCGGTGGCAATGCTGCCTAGCCACGTCCTCGGTGGCAATGCTGCCTAGCCACGTCCTCGGTGGCAATGCTGCCTAGCCACGTCCTCGGTGGCAATGCTGCCTAGCCACGTCCTCGGTGGCAATGCTGCCTAGCCACGTCCTCGGTGGCAATGCTGCCTAGCCACGTCCTCGGTGGCAATGCTGCCTAGCCACGTCCTCGGTGGCAATGCTGCCTAGCCACGTCCTCGGTGGCAATGCTGCCTAGCCACGTCCTCGGTGGCAATGCTGCCTAGCCACGTCCTCGGTGGCAATGCTGCCTAGCCACGTCCTCGGTGGCAATGCTGCCTAGCCACGTCCTCGGTGGCAATGCTGCCTAGCCACGTCCTCGGTGGCAATGCTGCCTAGCCACGCCCTCGGTGGCAATGCTGCCTAGCCACGCCCTCGGTGGCAATGCTGCCTAGCCACGTCCTCGGTGGCAATGCTGCCTAGCCACGTCCTCGGTGGCAATGCTGCCTAGCCACGTCCTCGGTGGCAATGCTGCCTAGCCACGTCCTCGGTGGCAATGCTGCCTAGCCACGTCCTCGGTGGCAATGCTGCCTAGCCACGTCCTCGGTGGCAATGCTGCCTAGCCACGTCCTCGGTGGCAGTGCTGCCTAGCCACGTCCTCGGTGGCAGTGCTGCCTAGCCACGTCCTCGGTGGCAGTGCTGCCTAGCCACGTCCTCGGTGGCAATGCTGCCTAGCCACGTCCTCGGTGGCAATGCTGCCTAGCCACGTCCTCGGTGGCAATGCTGCCTAGCCACGTCCTCGGTGGCAATGCTGCCTAGCCACGTCCTCGGTGGCAATGCTGCCTAGCCACGTCCTCGGTGGCAGTGCTGCCTAGCCACGTCCTCGGTGGCAATGCTGCCTAGCCACGTCCTCGGTGGCAATGCTGCCTAGCCACGTCCTCGGTGGCAATGCTGCCTAGCCACGTCCTCGGTGGCAATGCTGCCTAGCCACGTCCTCGGTGGCAATGCTGCCTAGCCACGTCCTCGGTGGCAATGCTGCCTAGCCACGTCCTCGGTGGCAATGCTGCCTAGCCACGTCCTCGGTGGCAATGCTGCCTAGCCACGTCCTCGGTGGCAATGCTGCCTAGCCACGTCCTCGGTGGCAATGCTGCCTAGCCACGTCCTCGGTGGCAATGCTGCCTAGCCACGTCCTCGGTGGCAATGCTGCCTAGCCACGTCCTCGGTGGCAATGCTGCCTAGCCACGTCCTCGGTGGCAATGCTGCCTAGCCACGTCCTCGGTGGCAATGCTGCCTAGCCACGTCCTCGGTGGCTATGCTGCCAGTAATGTTTGCTTTCCAGAGATACTAAACATACCAGACTGCCATCTAGTGATAATTTTGTTAATTGCGAAAAAATAAAAGAAAATACTTATGAGGTTATATTAAATACAATTTTGGCTGAGAATTCACCTCCTGACCTGACCAGCAGAATGTCAGGTGTCGGGATAAAGACACGAGTAGCAGTGAAGGGCTCCACCTTGGAGGGGTAGAAATAGCTTAAGCTACTCTATCCCTCTGAGATGTATTACAGTATCTCAATAAACGTACTTCAACTTACAGTGCTTCGCCTCTCTTGTGTACTGCTAACAATGATTCAACCTCGGGGTTGTTCCTCCCTGTTTACGCGTGACCACTGTGACAGTTTTTCACAATGTCTGCAGTTGGTCACGCTTGAGTTTCTCCGAAATAATTCACTCGCCTCCTTGCTTCTGCATTTCTTGCAATCAGAACGTTCCTACCATTATTCGGAGGCTCAGGTTGAGACCTGAACTCCCACTCAGATGAGTTATTGCATAATATCACCGAGTGCATTGCATATTTATCTAATTTTGACCATTTAACTAATTATAATTAAGCTGTCACCCCTCGGCATTACCTCGCGTGACGAGAGAGACGCCAGGGTCTCGTTGAGAGCCATCTATTATAGCTATTAACAAGTAAGAAATCGAATTATAAATTGCGTCTCACGACAAAACTCCCGCGAAATTAATGAAATATTTCCTTCAAGTTATTTACTGTGGAAGTGGTTCGTGTCTGACTCACTCGGGCTGTGTAATGTGACGAGGACACCACGTGTCGGGGTGTTCACAACACAACAGAGCACGTCACAACACAACAGAGCACGTCACAACACAACAGAGCGCGTCACAACACAACAGAGCGCGTCACAACACAACAGAGCGCGTCACAACACAACAAAGCGCGTCACAACATAACAGAGCGCGTCACAACACAACAGAGCGCGTCACAACACAAAATAGCACACCATGTTACATCACCACGCAACACGGTAACACATCACAACACAACACAGTATAACATCCAACAACACAACACAACACATCCCACACACGGTTGACCCAAACACACCTTATTAAATTCCTATCTTGGTGAGCTGTTTGACACGACGAGCAACGATATGAGGAGGAAGCGCTAACCACCTAACAAGCTTCATCGAGCTCTGCAACAGCGAAGCTTGTTACGTGGTACTTAACCTCTTACGTAATTACAAACACAACAAAACATCCTGGAACATTGGAGGGACCCAAATGAACCAGCCCGGCCGGCCGAGGGCC
>NC_091188.1:16168473-16193473 GCF_040958095.1 Procambarus clarkii
CCGGGTCGAGGCACTTACTGTCGTGGCGTGACGGGACGACAAAGGTTATTCGGCTTATACACGACGGGGGGGGGGGGTGAGGCGGGTTAAGTTCCGCTCCAGAATGGTGGGTACACGCAACTTTTAGAAGGCTGGTGGTAGTGGTGGTGGTGGTGGGGTGCCGTAATGATTGTTAGTAGTTGTGGTAGTGATGGTGGTAGCTGGTGGTGGTGTTGGAGGTGGTGAATGGTAGTGGTGGTAGTAGAGATTGATGGTGGTATTGGTAGTTGTAGAGATTGGTGGTGGTGGCGGTGGTAGAGATTGGTGATGGTAGAGATTAGTAGTGGTGGCGGTGGTAGAGATTGGTGGCGGTGGTAGAGATTGGTGATGGTAGAGATTAGTAGTGGTGGCGGTGGTAGAGATTGGTGGTGGCGGTGGTAGAGATTGGTGGTGGCGGTGGTAGAGATTGGTGGTGGTGGTGGTAGAGATTGGTGGTGGCGGTGGTAGAGATTGGTGGTGGTGGTGGTAGAGATTGGTGGTGGTGGTGGTAGAGATTGGTGGTGGTGGTGGTAGAGATTGGTGGTGGTGGTGGTAGAGATTGGTGGTGGTAGAGATTGGTGGTGGTAGAGATTGGTGGTGGTAGAGATTGGTGGTGGTAGAGATTGGTGGTGGTAGAGATTGGTGGTGGTAGAGATTGGTGGTGGTAGAGATTGGTGGTGGTAGAGATTGGTGGTGGTGGCGGTGGTAGAGATTAGTAGTCGTGGCGGTGGTAGAGATTGGTGGTGGTAGAAATTAGTAGTGGTGGCGGTGGTAGAGATTGGTGGTGGTAGAGATTAGTAGTGGTGGCGGTGGTAAAGATTGGTGGTGGTGGTGGCGGCGGTGGTAGAGATTGGTGGTGGTAGTGGCGGTGATAGAGGCTAATGGTGGTGGTGGTAGAGGCTAATGGTGGTGGGTAGCAGAAATGGTACGTACTACAGTGAAGTGTTGTCTAGTGCTTTAACCCGCCTCCTAGTCATGTTTTACCTGTTGCGTTATAATTAAACTATTCCCGCGGTCGATATCTCTGTCGAACCTGGCCTGAATCTTCCGGAGGGAGGTGGCTTCCACAACTCCTTTCTGGACATTACACTTACTATAACCAGCAATACAAATTAAAGTGTAGTTCCTTTAACTTATTCGACTCTTTTTGCTTTTCTAATTTCTATATCCTCTTGCCCTACTTTTTTGTAAATTTAAAGAGGCTGTTAACTTTGCCGATTCCCTCAATAACTTGAATGTTGAGCTTGAATGTATTTTGATTCTTCCCTTCTCTAGGAGTCTAGAGATTTTGTTTCTGTAACAAATTTTCATAACTTGATCGTCTCAGTTTTAACACTAAGTTTGGCGCAAAACTCTTATCTTTATGAATTTTTGCTTTGTGCTTCACTAGGTACGATTTCCTGGCAGGTGCTGCATATTCCAATATTGGTCTATCGTTGGTTGCGCAAATTTAGGTTCTAATATTACGTCGTTTTGTTACCAGGTTTTCAAATGTTGTGGATGGAACTGTTTATGTGTGACTTTTGTATTAGTGATGGAATTATATCCAGTCCAATATTGTGTTCTCTTTTTCCGATTCCTGACATTAACTTTCCCTTCTGGTGTAGATATCTTATGGACTCCTTTCGCCGTTTTCCATGTGGTAGTTGTGATTATGGTTGGTACTGGTGGAGGTATTGTTGGTATTGTATTAGGAATGGTGGTGGTTTGTAGTGGTAGCGGATGGTATTGGCGGAAATGGAGTTGTTGGTAGTGGTGTTTGTGGTGAGTGGTAGTGGTGTTTGTATTGAGTGGTAGTGGTGTTTGTGGTGAGTGGTAGTGGTGTTTGTGGTGAGTGGTAGTGGTGTTTGTGGTGAGTGGTAGTGGTGTTTGTGGTGAGTGGTAGTGGTGTTTGTGGTGAGTGGTAGTGGTGTTTGTGGTGAGTGGTAGTGGTGTTTGTGGTGAGTGGTAGTGGTGTTTGTGGTGAGTGGTAGTGGTGTTTGTGGTGAGTGGTAGTGGTGTTTGTGGTGAGTGGTAGTGGTGTTTGTGGTGAGTGGTAGTGGTGTTTGTGGTGAGTGGTAGTGGTGTTTGTGGTGAGTGGTAGTGGTGTTTGTGGTGAGTGGTAGTGGTGTTTGTGGTGAGTGGTAGTGGTGTTTGTGGTGAGTGGTAGTGGTGTTTGTGGTGAGTGGTAGTGGTGTTTGTGGTGAGTGGTAGTGGTAACGACACCGGTTGTGGTGTTTGTGTAGTAGTGGTATATTATTGTAACGTATACTCTTGAAATGACAGTACGTATAATAACTATTTTGTCGAAAGTACCAATTTATAGCCAATTATATAACGCCTAAAACACTCACACTATAACGTGTATTAGGTTTAAGATTACTAGCAGAGGTTAGGTTAGGGTACCTTATTTATTTTCTTAAAATAAAAGTGTCTCATTTGGTCAAATTCAATAACACAAAGCGTAAGGTTTGGGTTGGTCCATCACTACATACAGGTACTTTCAACCAAATATTTACTAAAAGTGCTGTCATTTTGGGAGGCTGGGGTGTAATAAAGTTTTTTTTGTTAATGGTATTAAGGAGACCAGGTGAGTGAGGTACAGGTGTTAATGTTAGTGATTGTGGTGGTGGTGGTGGTTGTAATGATGGTGATTGGGGATAGTGTTGGAAATGGAGGTGTTTTGTCATCATCTTAAATACACATTGCCGTACCTAAGTGTATGTGATCATGCATACTGTAAACTTTTTATATACGTACAATGCACGTATATCACGTACCCAAGGAATATTCTGATATCATAAGGATTATAACAAGTTAGAAGAAGTCATTCCCTTTCCTTTAGCTCCCTTAAAATGAGCCGGAGTATCTGCTGCTAAACGCAATATTTTTACCTTCCTTAACCAAAAGAGTAATTAAGCTGATAATATTTATCCTTGTGTATTTGTAAAGTTTGCCGTTATAGGTAATTTTTGGGGTTTTTATTAAGAGTAAATGAGGGCAATGAGAGCTTAATGATGAACTATTACACACATTACTATTTCAACTTTCTTTCTTTTTCGGTCTTTAAATGTGTACTAGACTTCATGATGACCGGTACTAGTGTTCCTAATTAGTCTGCAAGAGCCGTCATCAGGTTTCAGTTCATCTGATGTGTCTAAGCATCTTAGATACCGCCTGTGGTCTGAGCCTGCTGAGCCACCCATGCGCCCAAACATTTATACGGTCGGTCAAGTTAATTTCACCCCTGTGTGTTGAGCGAAAGTATCCAATATACGAGTCAGCCTAGGAGTGAATGATCGCTGATGAACTGAAGTGAATGGTACAACCATCATGAAGCTGTTGATAGACGAGCGCCTTGTACTGCCGTTGGTACATTTTGGTTACCCACGAAGTTAGGCCAAAAGGAGGAAGTCGGATTTTAAGAACACAGGCCCTATACATAACCCTCCATAATAATCCACCACAATAACCCTCCATTATAATCAACCATAAATGAACATCATAATATTCCACAGTATTATTCCAGTACGTCCCCCCCAACATGTGAGATGCTGACCGAACTTGAAGTAATGTTTTGCATCAAGTTGTTACTTGATGCCCGTTAGCGCTGTAATCTCTGTTTGGCTGCCTCGGTTCCTGGGCTTAATGAGTGGCTCTTCGTCGTCATTACAGAGCCAAAATTCATGCCTAAAATATCAACTTCCACACCGTGTACAAGATTACGTCCACTCATCTATGTACAACCATAGATTCAGTATCATGCCGTCAAGTTATGATCATCGTCTGTGTTTTCTCTGCCACATTTGGAACTTGACGTTTCCTCCAGAAAGTATTAAAGTATAAACAGCAGCAGTGAACAGAGCTTCAAGACTGAAGCGTAGAATGTTATACAATTAATATGTCTGCAACAAGACGTTGAGTACACAGCTCTGTGGCTCACTTACACGAATTAAGCGACAATCAGATCATGTTCCATTGAGGATCACCTTTATATTTTGTTCTTGTAGGTAGTTCGTAATTAGCTGCAAGATAATGCTTGAGAAATCCTGTTCTTGAAGCTTTACAATTAGTTCAAGGTATTATTCTTGATGAAGGGTTCCTGCACTGTCCAATGTAGCAACACAGGTAATCTTGGCATCATCCACCGGATATGTTTAATGAAAGATAGTCAAGTATAACCTTTCCTAAAATCCTTTTGTCGACCACACCGTAACCTTTGTAAACAACAAAAAACCTACATTTTTTTATATTATTATCTTAAAACTTAGTCGTTAATTGACAGCTGTGAGAACAAATTCCCACACCTCCCATAAAAAGTTAATGCAACACGTAAAAATATATTGTTAGTCATAAAAGAGATGGCATTTGTGACATATTTGCTCCAGAAAACGATAATATTATGCCGCAACGTTTGCATCTCGTCACAAAATCTATTTAGCTAATGTTTCACTAAAATCATCAGTCTCAGGATTGAAACCAAAATAAAATGAATCTACTAAATTAATTATATAGTCAATAAAGATTTGACATTAAACTCATTCCTCCTTCCCAATCTCCATGAAAACGAGTTGAGTATGACACTGAGGGAGGAGGAGGGCAGCCATTGTGGTTGGTGAAACTTGAGCCGCGACAGAGCTTGCCTCCCACAGCAATAAAACTAACGAAGCAAGTCCCCCAGAACGCAGCGTGACAAATTAGTCACTATTTGTTGCCTAGACTTGACAGAACAGAGTTACATGCCGATTTTGTTTTGATAGTAGTACACAATTTTTGGCCATTAATATGTATCTAGAAATAAATCGTTATGCTGCAGGAAACCACCACCTGAAAGGGTAAGGTTCATTTATTATTATTGATCTAAATTTAATGTGTAACACCTGTGCTTTACATGTTAGCGGCAGTTTTTATGGTAACTTGTTGGCAGGTAAATTGTGACCGCAGGAAACATCAGTTGAGCCGGTACATCCCAGGACCAGGCGGACGCCATTAATACCTGTCCTGTACAGGATACACGTGTCTGAGGGTGTCGGAAAATCCGACACCATTTAATAATCATACAGATAATAGCTGTATTGTATAAACAAGTTACCCATAGAAAACGTAACTTGTAGTGGAATTACCGTCTATAGAAAACGGGATATCATCACCACATACTATTATAAATTCTCCACCTATTATGGTGGGAATTATTCTTAAATACATTAGTCTTTGGACTTTACCATCATAAACCATCTCATATAAATTAACTTAATTATCAATATTAAAGTAGAGTAAATGTGACCCTTCTATCACTTTCTGAAATCTGGACAATGTAAGCCAGGCGTCAGGGAGAGGAAGGAGGGCAGCCATTGTTGTTGAGACTAGACCAGAGGCTCACAGGAGCAAATACGGCTCCTGTTAAATTTACTTGGACGTAGTGTTATGGAAACCAAAGGTGTACCATTTTTCAACACGCTGTCTACATATCAAGTTAAGTGTTCTTTCCGAAACCCATTATCTATCATTAGTGGCCATTAATGTCATTATATAGGGTGTTCCAGTTAGATCACGAAATCGCCTCAAACTAAAGGTAATTAAGCCAGGTCTTTATGTTCCATGTATAGTGTTTTCTCTGATATAGCTTGTCATATATAGAACCTGGCTTCTCAGCTAGCGCCCTTTTGACAGGTCAAGTCGAGGAAGCATATGCTTTGTGCACCAGTTACTGGGTGATGGAAGCTACCTCAAAGAGGATAATTTGGTGTCTACACCCTAGTTATACCTGGTGGACTAACCTGCTGTACTATAAGATAAGGATCCTCTTCAATGTATGTAGTCTATTCCTGTAGTTTGATTGGCTGCATATATACAAATTTAATTAATATAAACCCCCCTAATGTGTAGAGGATCGATTTGTGAGATTATGAGATTATTGCAGAAATACAGTCCACTTATCATTATACAAATTGCTATCGAAGTATATAAATTAACGTAAATATAAATTCATATAAATTAAATAAATATAAAACTCACAGGTCGGTTCCCACACTATTTGGTCATCTTCGAACCGGATGACGGATTATTTGATCCTTTGAACCCACATTTGGTCATCTTAGTACCGGATGAACCAGTTAACCAGTGGATTCATTAAATATACTAGTGCAGTATTATTTAAACAAAGGCCAGCCAAAGACGGAAGCGTAGCCTCGAGGGAGCTCAGGAGCTTCCCTCAGTTCAGATCTGCCTCATCAGCGGTTTCAGGGACACCCACAGATATTTGGTGGCGTGTTATTCTGTGAAATGACAGCGCTAATATTGAAGCCAACCAAATTAGTGCCTGTGTCTTCGCGATATTCTTCACGGATTTTGTGGTGTTAAATTTCGCGAGAGATTATCTACAAATTTTGTGGAGTTTATTTCGCGAGGTCACTAATAATATTTAATACTTCTAGATAATATTAGAAGTTTCATTAATTTCAGGCTAATTAAGAGGCTATTATCAATAATTGTGTATATTATTTCTCCAAAATAGAGAATTATTTAATATATATTGCACTAGTGATCACAGTATAATATTTACCAATTGCCAACCCACAACAGGGTAGGAAATTACCATTGACTAGTTGAACTATTATTGCTCATCCTAGTCCCATTATTACCATAGTCAGTTGTACTATATTGATCAACTTAACACCATTAATGAATGGTGCAGACCCTATTTTGGGTGTAATTTTTAACAACTCGAGTTGAGTTGTGTATATAATAATTTACTTATGATCATTACACCTTTGAGTGATTAATTAGTGTCTCTACCATCCTAGGGTGATATAGAAGAGCTAACCTAAAGGTACTTCCAGTGACACTGGTTTATCACTCAAATCATTAGTGTGTATGATTGTATATATATATAATGTGTATTAATTTTAAGTGCTAACCTCTAGTAGAGGTAGGATTATTGCCTAGTGAGTGCAGAATGTTACCCTAGGCTACCATCAGTACTTGCTCACAATTAATGAGCCAGTGGTGCCCAATTAACAAGTCACCATGACTAATCCACAGAAAGCAAAGCGTGCTTTAATAGCAAGCAAACGCCAACTAACAAGGGATCTCAACCAATATGAACAGTTGTTATATGAGCCTGTAATTAATTATCATCGGTTGAAAATACCACTGTTACAGATTCAAACCCAATTGCATATATTGAAAGCAAATAGGAAACCTTACCAAAATCAAGTCCACGATGACGTAGTAGTTGAAGATGTGGAACCATTCCTGTCTGACCTAGCACAATATGAAGAAGAAACTCAAGGCAGGTTGGAACATTTACACAGGATAATTGAATCAGAACAAATAGCAAGTACATCAAATAGCGTAGATAATGTTATGGATGATCTGGATCTTTTTGAGAATAAATGTAAAGCCAGATTAGATCCTTTAATCAACAAGGATAAAGCTTCACCCACTACAGCTTCACCCAATAATATACCACCAGGAATTTAGCAGTTTTCAGACAATTTATCCACAGTCTCTGTGGTTTCTGAAAACCCAATACCTGAAGCTACTAAGTTAACATGCCTCCAAACTAGAGGTGAAGCTGAACCAGTAGTAGAAAATGTAAATGAAAATAGCGACAGCACTAATTTCCCAGTCCAGCCTCCTAGGAATAATGCTGGCAATGAGAAAACTGTCATACATCTAGTACTACAATTGCTGGATTTACCTCAACCTGATCAGACTGCTGACTCATTACAATCCTTCAGCATGGAGTTTGAGTCACTACTAAGAATATTCAGTCTTAAGGTTGATATAACTACTAGTGAATGGATGACCAAAGTAGTCCTTCAACGAAAATTGTCCAGCGATATACTAGATGAATTATATGCACATCAACATAACACCATCCTGACAGTACAGGACATCACTGAAGGTTTACATTCCATCATAAACAAACGACGAGCAAATGAGGAAGTTAAAGCCTCTTGCAAGCCTTCAGAAATAGAAAATAAGAGTCAATTAAAGGGTAAAACAACTACCCCAAATAAACATCAGTCAATTACTCAAACATCAATTTGCAGAAAATCTGACAATGCAGCAGCATCCTCCAAGCCTACTGTTTCTAGTTCACCCAAACCGGTAACTTCCAAACGTGCAGTAGGCTGGGGAACATGTATGTTTTTGCAAAAAGAAACATTCAACATACTGTTGTGCTAATTATCCAACCAGAGACACTCGTATTGAGCGACTCCAGGAATTAGGGAGATGTGCAAGGTGTCTCAAGTCACACAACATAGACTATTGTGATACCCAATTCAACACCTGCAACAGGTGTAGAAGAGGTAGGCACCATGCAGCACTGTGCAAATATACGAAATTAACGTATTCAAGACCCAAGGTGGAAGATAGCATTCCCACCACAGTACAGTACTGCAAGGTGCAACAAACAAAGAGTGTCCATTCGGCAAAGTCTAAAGGCAATACGACTTTGCCTACTGCCCAAATTACCATCCTGAATAAGAGGGCCAAGGTCCATACCCGTGGGTTGTTTGACCAAGGATCCCAAAGAACATATATCACTAAAAAGTTGGCAGATGAACTACAATTAAGGCCTGTAGCCCAGATGTCATTCAACATCTCAGGGTTTGTAACAGATGCAGGACCTCAAGTCTACCAGGTGGTACAACCATCAGTACGCTTAGGCAGGTACGTCTGTCGAGTACAAGCCATTGTGGTGGACAAAATACCAGTAGACCTACAAGTTCGAGGTCTGAGAGCAACAGCCAAATTCCTGAGAAATAGAGGAATAAAATTGGCAGATAATATTAAGTCTGATCACCTCACCGACTTCGGTCTCCTTGTAGGGACAGACTATTGTCATCGATTCATCGGTAGCCCTACTAAATATCAGGGTATAACCATGTTAAACTCTGCAGGAGGTAAATTACTCTCAGGCCCAGTATCAAGCCTGAGGAGACCTATGCCTGCAGATAAACAATACCAATAGAAATCTAAATTTGTCAGCTGATTATATTTCTCCAGTAGCATTATACTAAGGAGATTACAGCTGACTATACCAACAGAGGTTGATGTTAGTATCATCATTTAAAGCTGAAGATGAGTTCATGAGGCCTCAGTGGCAAATCAGTGAACAGTAGCTTAAACAGCTACAAGTCACTGCGACCAATGTCACTGAACCCACTGCAGTCTCAGAACCATACTTTACTTTAATGATGAGCTATTCAATCTTCTGAATCAATTAATTAAATTAAACCCCAGTAAATCTGATGACTGATTTGATACATTTATTATTTAATCAAGATGTATTCCATGGGCCTCAGTGTTTATATATCAGTGACCAGTTACCTGAACAAACTTCAAGTTATATCTAATGTCACTGATCTCACTGCAGTCCCTGAATCATACTTGACTGTAATACTTGATCACATCCAGTCTTCTGGGTTAAATAATATGTAATAAGGCTTGAATATTAGCCTTTCAAGAGTTGACAGGGAAATGAAATCGCATTAGACTTCTAACCCCTACAACTCTAGTACGGGACATCCGTCCAGTACGAACAGACGCACAAATGTGTGATTACTAACTACTAACATCAAATTAATCTAATAATTCGAAGGAGGAGTATCGGTGTTCGTCTGTTCTAATTAGGACTTCGACCCGTGAGCAGCCCCCTGGGGAATTATGTCGGAAAATCCGACACCATTTAATAATCATACAGATAATAGCTGTATTGTATAAACAAGTTACCCATAGAAAACGTAACTTGTAGTGGAATTACCGTCTATAGAAAACGGGATATCATCACCACATACTATTATAAATTCTCCACCTATTATGGTGGGAATTATTCTTAAATACATTAGTCTTTGGACTTTACCATCATAAACCATCTCATATAAATTAACTTAATTATCAATATTAAAGTAGAGTAAATGTGACCCTTCTATCACTTTCTGAAATCTGGACAATGTAAGCCAGGTGTCAGGGTGAGGAAGGAGGGCAGCCATTGTTGTTGAGACTAGACCAGAGGCTCACAGGAGCAAATACGGCTCCCGTTAAATTTACTTGGACGTAGTGTTATGGAAACCAAAGGTGTACCATTTTTCAACACGCTGTCTACATATCAAGTTAAGTGTTCTTTCCGAAACCCATTATCTATCATTAGTGGCCATTAATGTCATTATATTGGGTGCCCCGGTTAGATCACGAAATCGCCTCAAACTAAAGGTAATTAAGCCAGGTCTTTATGTTCCATGTATAGTGTTTTCTCTGATATAGCTTGTCATATATAGAACCTGGCTTCTCAGCTAGCGCCCTTTTGACAGGTCAAGTCGAGGAAGCATATGCTTTGTGCACCAGTTACTGGGTGATGGAAGCTACCTCAAAGAGGATAATTTGGTGTCTACACCCTAGTTATACCTGGTGGACTAACCTGCTGTACTATAAGATAAGGAACCTCTTCAATGTATGTAGTCTATTCCTGTAGTTTGATTGGCTGCATATATACAAATTTAATTAATATAAACCCCCCTAATGTGTAGAGGATCGATTTGTGAGATTATGAGATTATTGCAGAAATACAGTCCACTTATCATTATACAAATTGCTATCGAAGTATATAAATTAACGTAAATATAAATTCATATAAATTAAATAAATATAAATCTCACAGGTCGGTTACCACAGAGGGTGTCTCATGTTGGATGACCAGCCAACACTACCGAATTGGCTGAAACCGTTTTAAATTACAACTAACACATTTGCAGCAGTACTACTATTTATTTAATTACAATTTGGTAAATGAACTGTATCAACCGTTTCATTACGGTGTGATAAACTGAATTATGAACCGCTCCAAATTGTGTGAATATACGTTTGCTGGTGAGAAATCATAAAAATACAGTCCATTCACAAGTAATAAACATGTAATAAATACAATTAAATACAGTCTCTTGAATTAATAATCAAATCAATCACCGGTAGATTACTCAACAGCAATTACACCATCTTACAGTTCCCGACAACTGAGTGGTTCTTCAATTTATTAATTAAAATTGCATATACATTCTTTTATAGCGAGTGTTATATTCTTTGAGCTTGGCAGAGACGGTACAGGCGAGTGGGCAGCGTTGCCTCAGGTCTGTACAACTCCGTAACAGTCTCTGGTTGACCTTACCTGCTCCAATTGCTGTACCAGTGGTGTCTAGTGAATTGAGGATGAGGTGAACTGTTAAATAAGATTAGATTCTGCTTACTTGCACTTCGGAAGATAATTCCAGGGGTGATATGAACCCTCTGATCATATGTCCGTCTCCAGGAGGGATTCCATACTGTTTGTTACCATATATCCAACCTCCAGTTCTCAATACCAACCTTCGTTATTTTATATCCTCTCGAGTTAAATTCTAGAATTCACCTGTTGAACCATTCTTTCAGTTTGTCCAAGCTATTGTGTAACCTATGTGAGTCACTGTATTTATCCTGCTTATAGTATAAGCGAGAACATCAAACACGAGGAGTGTGTCTGCTCTAGGAGATAGGCTCGTATGCAGCAGTGAAAAGTCAGCCCTTACAATGTCCGTTAATTAGTAGTAGAACCAGTAGTGTTCAAACCTAATCAACCCACTTAACCTATCGAAGCTGATTGTCATTAGTTTGAGGAAACGTCAATATTGCGAGTATTCAAATGTTGAAACTGTTCGATATCGCTAAAATTGCGATACTTTTTCTTTGACATGTACACTACTCTCATGCTAGGTCACTGTGAAGAATTTCGGACAGTTAAAAATATGTAGTCGGTAAAACTTCTTTTATCATGTGTGGTCTTAGTCGCCGGTAATAGAATTATGTCACGTGTTTAAAGAATGGTTTGTCGTCCATGAACCCACGCTGGTGTTGAATATAAATTATTTCTCACCAGATGATCGACAAGGCTTTGTCTCTCGTTCTTTTATCACCTTAATATTATCTTCTAATTTTCTAGAAGTTTTCCTGTTGCCTGTAAATTCCATTATGTCATAAGTGGCTACGCTAACACGCGGATTCAACTTCCTCATTTAATACTGACAGCAAAATCCTGGCTGGGCTAGCTAGTACCTCCTTCAGTTATATACAAGTCCTCAGGAAAGCCGCTCTCAGTTCATGCACTTTCCCTTTGCTTGGTTATGAAGACCTGCGTCTCCTTAAGATTTACTCTCATTTTTCAGAACAAGTCATCTACTGTAACAAAATATATATATATATTTTTGAGATATATAGAAGAGTTGTTACATTCTTGTACACCCACTAGTACGCGTAGCGTTTCGGGCAGGTCCCTGGAATACGATCCCCGCCGCGAAGAATCGTTTTTACAACCAAGTACTCATTTTACTGTCGAGTTAAACAGAGGCTACAGTTAAGGATTTGCGCCCAGTAAATCCCCCCCCCCCCGGCCAGGATACGAACCCATGACAAAGCGCTCGCGGAATGCCAGGCGAGTGTCTTACCACTGCACCACGGAGACTATTAACGCATGTGGTGGGGTCAAACCGACATCCTTGGAGTCCTCTCTCTCTCTCTCTCTCTCTCACACACACACACACACACACACACACACACACACAGACTGAACCATAATGAGGTCAAATGTACCTCAGCCAGAAATACTACCAGACTTAGATATCGGGAAGCAGCATCAAGTTTAGTGTAGATACCATAGATACATAACGACGCTGGGATTTAATTCTGCAAGTCCTCTCCTATCTTCAGTTTCATTTGCTATTCTGTGATTTATTTTTCCCTTATTAAGTCCCATTTACATTATACTGTCCAGTTATTGGCATAATATAGTTTAATGGGCACAAATTCATTTGAAAATGTTCAGAAAATAACAACAATTCTTTCCAGGTATTAGAATCCTTCCTTGTGAATGGAGATTAGAAGAAAACATACCATTCATTTAACAAAAAAATGAGAAGAGAAAGGGGTGAAATTATTAAAGTATACAAGTACACGTAATGATGGAAAGATATAAAAATGCTAATATTACTCGGGCGCTAAACATCAACGAAAAAAAGAGCAGGAAACTGATTCAAAATAGGAAAAAGAATAAGAAAAACGCCGAGTTGTTAACAGTTATGGAAGCACGGAAGTAATAGATGAGGGGGCATCGTGTTTATCTTAGAAACATAAATGACTGGGCGTAGCCGCATTAACCTGGGATAGGCCACGAGCTTTTTTTTTATTTTGAATATTCTGTATCTTTTTTTTTTTTTTTGGAGATGTTCTAGTGCCTAAGAGCAGCTAGTTGAGTAAATTAAGGCGAGTACAACTGCGTTAGAACAGCTAGACCTGCGAGTAAAGCCAGGTCAGCACACATGGCTAATAATACCATGGAGAGCAGCAGGCCGCTGGTCGACCCGCCTCCCTGACCAAGGGAACCCCTCAGCTGACCCCACACACACTGCGGGATGCGTGACCCGGGGCCTGCCTGGGAGGGGGAGTGGAGGCCACAAGGAAAACGGACTCCTCCAGTTCACTTGCTAGTTGGGTCCAGCACGTTCCGAGTAACAAAGTTTTTAATGGGCCTACAAGCGGATCTGAATGGACTTTGACTTGGCTTCTGAAGCGCTATGGGTGGTTTGCTGATGCTGTTGTATGAGGACGCTTGAGAAGTTTTGTATGTCATGTGGTGAAGGGCTTCTTATGCAAGGGCGTCATTTCTAACCCCCCAAAAAGTTGGTTACTTCCGTCAGAACAATTTTTTGTCTCAATGAATTTCTCAAACAAACAACATCTACACCAAGTATTAATTAGTCTCCAACAATGTTAGTGTTTGTAGTTAGAATATGTTCTTCAGTAATGATATAACATGTACAGGAATTTTAACTTTTTTGTAATCCCCCAAGGATGTAACATTTGCATCAAGAGCAAATTAAACATGTAAAGAAGAAGAATTTATTTCATATAGATTAAGATCAACGATTGACATCATAAGCACTTATCGGTAACTAATCTCACAAACTTTTTGGAGATTAGTTACCGATGAGTAACATTTACAATTAGTAACAATTTCTCTCTCAAATAGCTAGCACTTACAGCCAGTGCAAATTAATCTTGCAGAGCGCCACCATTTACAGCCAGTAAGACCATTTCTTTCAAACTGATAACATCTACAAAATCGATACAAATTTCTCTCTCAAACGCCAACGTTTACTGTCGGAACAAATTTCTCCCTCAAAGCCAGTGCAAATTGAGAACGGCCAGACGATGTCACTACTGAGGACATCTCTCAACACCCTGGGCAATTTTAAGCAGTGTAGGCAAGTCTGGCAAGGAAACAACTGCTGGAAACAACTGCTGGAAACACTGGCGGGTGTTTGGCCAAATTGAGTTCCTCAGACACGGTCTGTCTGGGCATTTTATTGCACTCTTGATGCCATCAGATGGGCAAAATATCACGCCGAAAAGATATAGCCTGGTCATAAAGGGGAGTGAGGTGATTAGAGCTGGCCAGGGTAGGGTAAATTGCAATCATTGAGTGATATTGGTGGTGCTTGTGTTGGTGGTGCGATAGTTGACGGTTGTGGCGGTTGTTAATGGTTGTGGCGGTGCTCGTGTTCGTGGTGCGATAGTTGACGGTTGTGGTGGTGCTCGTGTTCGTGGTGCGATAGTTGACGGTTGTGGTGGTTGTTAACGATTGTGGCGGTGTTTGTTGACGGTTGTGGGGGTTATGGTGGAGTGCTTGTTGACGGTTGTGGGGGTTATGGTGGAGTGCTTGTTGACGGTTGTGGGGGTTATGGTGGAGTGCTTGTTGACGGTTGTGGGGGTTATGGTGGAGTGCTTGTTGACGGTTGTGGGGGTTATGGTGGAGTGCTTGTTGACGGTTGTGGGGGTTATGGTGGAGTGCTAGTTGACGGTTGTGGGGGTTATGGTGGAGTGCTTGTTGACGGTTGTGGGTGTTATGGTGGAGTGTTTGTTGACGGTTGTGGGGGTTATGGTGGTGTGCTTGTTGATGGTTGTGGGGGTTATTGTGGTGTGCTTGTTGATGGTTGTGGGGGTTATGGTGGTGTGCTTGTTGACGGTTGTGGGGGTTATGGTGGTGTGCTTGTTGACGGTTGTGGGGGTTATGGTGGTGTGCTTGTTGACGGTTGTGGGGGTTATGGTGGTGTGCTTGTTGAATGTGTTGGCGGTTATGGTGATGTTAGTGATGTATGTTGACGGTTGTGGTAGTGATGTTAAGTGAATTAGTGTAGTAAAGTGAATTGTTAAGGATGTGTGGGGGCTGAAATAAGATAAGTTGGTGACTTCCTACGAAAACTTGGGCAGAGAATTGAGTCCATTTAGGCAAAACTAAACATTCAATTATATTTAAGGGAAAGTAACAAAACAGTAGTGAAGGAAACTCATGAAATAGTTGAAGACAATAATGTAACATTGAGTAATGATATGAAGGAAAGAAATGTGTTTAGGTGATGGTAGTTGTAGTGAAAGGAATAAATCTATAATTAAAAATAAATTAAAGGAATCAGTGGGGTCAATAATCGACGTCAAGTGGCCTGAAAAATCTCAAGAAATGTAATGTTGAGTTTACCGGTGAAATTGGGAGGAGGAGGAGGAGGAGGGAGTTATTTAACTGAATGTTTAATTTTGCCTAAATGGACTCATTTCTCTGCCTAAGATTTCGTAGGAAGTCACCAACTTTCCTTATTTCAGCCCACAAATCCTTAACAATTCACTTGGGGATGAATTAGGTGATTTGTTTAACAATCGATCATCCTAGACTGAAAATGTTGTCATGGAATGTTAATGGTATAAGAAACCGAGTTACATATGTTCATTGTAATGAGATGGGAAATGATGATGTAGCCCTCCAGGAGACGGGGGGCAGGAATGAAGGCTTTTTTTAAATTAAAGGGATATAAAGAGTTTCACCTTTTCGCCGCAAGTAACATAAGAGGGACGTCGATTTATGTTAAGAACTCCATACCAGCAGTGATAGTAGAACCGCTGTCACAATACAATGTATATAGTGTGTCTGTGTTAAATTATCATTAAGGGAAGGGGAATTTATTGTAGTTAATTTGTATGTATCCAGGAACTGCTTCGACGCTATCTACCTGACTGCATTTATACTAATCCGTCACTGGTCATTGGGGACCTTAATGCTCGGCACACCAGCCTTGGGACAGTGGGTAGTATTAATACTAATGGGGTCAAGTGGTTACAGTTTCTACAAGATCATCCAGATATCTGTCTCTTGGGAAACAATGAACCAACTCACATCAGGGGAGGACGGCTTGACTATGCCTGCATTTTAAACTCTCACGGGATTATGGGGGAAGCTCGGGTTGTTCGGGAACTACTTAGTGATCACTTTGTCTTGTATGGTGAATTGCCTTTGGGTCCACTTTCAAAGGAAAAGATTAAATATATTTAAATTAAAGAAGGATAAGAAAAATTACTTTATTCAAAATATGGAAGATTGGTATCAATAATAAGCTCCTCTCTGCGTTGGTAGCTTTTACGAAGACATGGTCGAGAACAGAGAAATTAGTTCATTAGGAAAATAACGGGGGCAGGGAAGCAAGATACATGGGGGGGGGGGGACTTAGAAATTTAAATATTCCAATGATCAGCAAGTCAATGGGTGGGAGAGAATGCTGCAGAGTGCACACAAAGAATGGTTAAACAATGGAATGAGGGATGATGAGAAAAATACAACGTTGGAAGTGGCTAGGGAATGCAGTCAGGTGAGGGAGGAGGAGAAGGACGGATACTGGTAAGACTTTGCTCAGTCCAATGGTATTATTAAGAACCTTAAAAGACATAGGGAGAGAAGTAAACAAAATCAGGGGTTGTAAGACCAAGTATATAGCTCACCCATGTCCAGGAAAGGTTGCTAATGAGCTAGTAAACAAATGGGCAAGTGCTGCTGGTATGGAGTCCTTATCTGAAGACACGAGAAACACCATAGATTCATGAGGAAATATTAGAAATGGAGTAACTTTATGAGCATTAAATACAGGGTCAGTAACATGCACTGAGATAACTTACGATGAGCTACTTGATGTTATAAAAAGTGGCAGCTCTACTGCTACGTGGAAGGATGGAGTAACGTATGACATTCTTAATTATTTAGCATGTATGAAACCTAGTCCCCTTACTTTATTTGTTGATCATGAGTTATTGGGAAGGAAAATTACCAAGAAAATGGAAGGAGGCTGTCATCATTTCTATATCCAAGTCAAACGGAGACTACAGGCCTGTATCCTTAACATCCTGCTTTTGTAAAATGACGGAAAGGATCTTGTTCAATGGGCTACTCTACCTTGTAGGAGATAACATGTTCAATGACCTCTTCGGTTTTATCAAGGGCCAAAGAACTGCGGACTGTCTCTTAAAGTGTTTGTTTAATGTGAATGGCAACACTTTTAGACTTTTTGTTGATCAGATCAGGAGCAGATGATAAAGCCAATGGGGAAGTAATCCTAGACGAATTAGCCAATCTGGGAATAACAGGGAGATTGCTACATTGGATACGAGATTATCTATAATGCAGGAAAGGTCAGGTGTACTATCAAGGATACATGTCTGAGGAAAGGAGGTTTCAGTTAGGTACCCCCCCAGGGAGGCGTTTTAAGTCTCACGTTATTCAATGTATTAATGAAAAGATTAGTATCAGAGATGTATCCTCCAGGGGTCACGACTATCATATATGCTGATGACATTCTTATACAAGGCACTGCTGGTAACAACATTAAAACTGCTCTTAACATACCCGGTACAACCTGTCACATATTAAGCTTAGTTATAAATGCAGACAAAACATAAGAGGATAGGATGTTTCACACCGTTCAGAATTGCTTGAGTGACGTACACACTTCCAGGAAACGGAGACACACTTGCTACACGAGGGGATTAGCTAATGACCGCAGGGAATACGATGTACTTGACTGCTGCAAATCTTCTCGACAATGTAATATGTCTGCTCCCTGGAAAGTACAGAAATAGAAGTTGAAAATGTAGCCCTCAAGGTGAGAGATTCAGCATGAACTGGGACAATTTCAGTGTTTGCATGGAAGGAATGTATCTGGGTTACCAAGAGGCAATAGTTTACATGTATATTGTGACGGGTCGGTGGTGGAAGATGGCAGGGAAGGGTGTGGTGTCCTAATAAGGGAATATACTGAGTTTGGAACTGTGGACAGGAAAATTGAACTTCGACTTGGTTATTATATATCATCCACACAAGTTAAACTGCAGGCCATTCTTCCTTATTTGGAGGAAGTGCGTCAAGACGAAAACAATGTTTTTGTATTTGTTGATAGCCGAGGAGCACTTGATTCCTTAAACAGTCGAAATCCAATATCCATGTCCATAGTTGAGGATTGTAAAAAAATAAAAAGGATAAATAAGATACAGCTGAAAGATTACAGTAAAATTCATGCGGATCTCATCTGATGTTGGAATAATGCTCAACGAGGTGGCGGATGACTTGGCCAGACATGCCACATCAAAACCACAAGTTGACATTGATGAATGTGTTTTAACAATGAGACAAATAAGAACCTAAATCAGAAATATTCAGGCACAGGCAGAAGTAGCGAGGATATAATGTATGAGGGAAGCCAAACCATGCAACACTACATGTATAAGGGAAGCCAAACCATGCAATATTACATGTGTAAGGGAAGCCAAACCATGCAATATTACATGTGTAAGGGAAGCCAAACCATGCAATATTACATGTGTAAGAGTAAAAACACAAGATTTCACTTATGGTAAAAGGAGAAATGCTTGAATAGACTCTGTACACATGCGGGTCAGCCTTGGGTACAAATATTACTGGAAATATGGAATAGGTGTTAATGAGAATGAAACGAAGTGTAAATTATGTGGTATGTCAAGGTCTCACTCTCTCACACATTATTCTCTTGATTGCCGTTGAATAATGTATATAGAAACACTGAGATAAGGACTGTTCTTTAACAAATAGTCTGGATGTGTTACAATGGAAAGACTGATGATATTCTGAGGAAATAAGAATTTTGCACCTAGACTGTAACTTTGCACCAATATTGTCGAATTGTCTGAATGTCTCTTGCAAATTGTCTGTGTACTGTTACAAGGGAGGAGCGGGTTTTCGAGTTGGTGCCGAAATGAGGACCACACCACGACCACCGCCGCGGGACTTTGCTCCCACACTCGGGTGACACTGATCGCCCTGGGAGCCCTCCAGTCGTCCACAGGAGGAATCGCTACTTGCGATCTGACCTTGACCCGCAGATGAGTGAAAGACGACTCGGCGCTGACCTCAGGTCGTTGGTTCAGCAGCTACAACACTTCCTCCGAGTCTTGCCCGCCATAACAAAGGGTCCCATGTCACACACCTGTGTCACTCAACATTTATGTCGCCAGCTGGGTTTAACTCTGCATCCCAACAATGCAGCTCAGTTGTTATATTTACCACAGTCACCAGACACTTGTATCTTTCCAGCAAATACAGTGTTATGCAGTGTTACCAGTCAATAGAATATTTTCAATAATAATAATAATAATGATAATAATAATAGTGTGGTGCAAATATAGTATCACTTATAATAATGCTCAAAGAGATGGAGGTCGCACATAAACAGCAGTAAAATGATATGTAGTTTACTGAACTAGAGTACACATCAAACATAAGAAAATAAGCATGTGGAGATATATATATATATATATATATATATATATATATATATATATATATATATATATATATATATATATATATATATATATATATATATATATATATATATATATTATATATATAAGTAAATTAATGGATGAAAGTTGGTAGCACTCCTCTCGCCGCCTCTGGCAACTCAGACAGCTGGGCAACTTTTACATGGATCTTCGGACAGTCACTGGGTGGGGTAGCTTAGTCGACGTAGACTTGTCCACACACACAGTGCCACACTGTCTTCCTCGTGCAGTAGGTAATATATGAGCTGACCTATAACCTAACCTACTCCTACATAATATGAAACACAATAATGGTAATATATATATATATATATATATATATATATATATATATATATATATATATATATATATATATATATATATATATATATATATGCTGGGCCTGTCTAGCCTAATTATCAAGGGTCAATGGGAGGGAAATAATGATCTACCTTAATTCTGTCCACCGACGCCTGGCCTCCGGTGTTTGTAGAGGTACACGGTTCTCGGGATGTCCCTCGACGTTCAGGTCGCGTGTCACAGGTCCTCGGGCGCCGTGGAGTGACTGGTCATCGCCGTTGCAATTCCAAGATTTCAGTTCTTCCAAGCTGGTCCAACCAGTGGTCACTGAGCACGTCACTTTCCCCACACGTTCTTTCACCGAGAGAACTTCTCATGGATCCAGACACATTGTTTCCCCTCCGGACCTCCAGTGGATGTGACCCGGTCACTGCAGCTCGCACGTCTTGCTGGGTCATGACCTGTGGGGCTTCACACTGCCCTTCTAGCGTCGCCCCCCCCTCAGTTGAAGACTCACAGCAAATGAGCTCTTGGTGCTCGTCGAGAGTACACTAGTCTTCTATAACGATAATTGCCTGCTTTAGGCTGCTCAATCAACTGGGTAGGGCTTCAAAAAGTTCTAATCTCGAGAGCTCACTGACCCACTTTTGCTCACGTCAAAGGTACGTGAATCTCTCAACCCCAGCCAGCACTGAGCCAGGCCTCCTGGTGACCTCACAGCTTCGCGGGGCGGGCTCTGATTGGTCAATCACGACACGTGACCTTCGCTAGCCAACTGCCAGCCTGGTGGCGTCCTCACGAAAATGGTGTCCTTTTAGGCAGGGGAATCGCCATTTTGTTTATATGAGGGGTGTAAGCCCCCCTTACCTGTAAAACTTAGAAATGACAATTTCTCCACAAATATGCATTCCTTCCAGCTGCTTTCTATCCCAAACGATTCCCTGCAGCTCAAGGAACCTGCAAGGTATGCAGATATGACTTTTAATGCTGGAACTGGAGAGAAATAGGAGAGGACACCGTAACAGTACCTAGTCATAAAAATATTTGTGTGTACGTCTGGCAACATACTGCATGTGTAAAGGAAGAAATGCATTTGTTTATCACTCAGAATGTTCGGTAATACGGTAATATACTTATTGTTTGTGATGAGTCATATATATATATATATATATATATATATATATATATATATATATATATATATATATATATATATATATATATATATATATATATATAATGTATATATAACGTTTCATTGAACGTGGTGAGAATACCTTGAGCTTCCTCATCTCTGTGTATATTTATACCTCAATAAAAATATTTGAATTTGAAGTTTCCAGCAGAGAGCGAGCCTCGCAATCTATTGAACCATAACTATGCTAGCTTTGCTGGCCGACCAGACGGAATCACAATGCGCCCTTGGAAAAAATGGCAGACAATTGTTGTGGGACTATACTTGGGTATCAACCCTCGCAACCACATACATCAACACACACAGAGATCACACTAACGTGATGCAACAAATGAACAGATCCACAAGGGCCGTGGCGAGGATTCGAACCTGCGTCCGGGAGCATCCCAGACACTGCCTTTATCGACTAAGCTACGACAGGGTAAAAATGTTGAAACCAAAGTTCTACTGAACTTACTGGATCCCGTAGCCTCTCCGAGGCACAAACCAGGCTTTTACACAACCCCCCCCCCCACCCCATAGCTCAGTCGATAAAGGCAGTGTCTGGGATGCTCCCGGACGCAGGTTCGAATCCTCGTCACGGCCCTTGTGGATTTGTTCACATACATCAACCTCTCTGTCGGCCAAACAGGAGCTGTGACGACACCCAGTGAGAGAGACAAGTCTACCAGTACAGGGGAAAGTGATCACCGGTACAATTTCGATCCAATAGGATCTGAGGCCCTAGGTCCATGGGGAGAGAGTGCAAGGCGTTTTCTTAAGGAGCTTGGTTCCAGGCTCATTGAAACTACAAGAGACCGATTCCTGCCCGGTGTCGGAGGAGTTCTCAGAAATCTACGGCCTCTAGGAATCAAACATCCCTTTATCTACTCTTAATGTCCACTTTTTGTAACCAATACGATATGGAACTGTATAACCTTGTATAATAAAGTGTACAACATAAATAATAAAAAAAAGGATGGTAGGAGATGTGAACACTCATACGTATTTAAAGTGGCAAGTTTTTCTTTGAATGCTCAGTATTCGCCTCTCCAAGGCTATGGGTCCCCACTATTGTACCATAGGTGGTACTCCTATCTCTCTCTCTCACATATGTCATACATATGTCGTAACTAGTAGTCAGAATGCACTTCTCGGCCTACTATGCAAGGCCCGATTTGTCTACTAGGCCGAGTGATTTACTTTATTTTAAACAAATTGTTTCCAATTGGTTTATTTTAATTTTTATTGCTAGATTGGGAACACAAATTATTGACTTTGTTATGTTAGTTAAGGTTTGGTTGAGATAAGTTAGGTTAAGTAGAGTTGGTTGTGTTCGGTCATATATCTACGTTAGTTTTAAATCAAATTACAGAAAATGAACTTATACATAATGAAATGGATAGAATTATCCTTTCATAAGGAAAAAATTAGACAAAAATTAAGAGGAAAAATAATTGTTAGTCATTGACAGTTGGGAGGCGGGCTGAAAGAACAGCGCTCAACGCTCGCAAGCACAACTAGGTGAACACACACACACAATGTGTGTATACTAAACAAATCAAAATGGCGTGATATATGAATGAGAATAATATTGAGGCAATGAAGTGACTTGAACGCCCGGTTCAGGTGAATCCCAGACACCCGCATGAACTGACTCAGCACTGATGTATCAGGGCCCCTCCACCCCCACCTGAAACACACACCGTTGTCATTCCCTGGACTTGAGTGTCATGAATCATAAATCATGCCAAAATCATAAATCTAAAATTTTGTCGTTTTCAACGATTATATATATATATATATATATATATATATATATATATATATATGTATATATATATATATATATATATATATATATATATATATATATATATATATATAATTGGCTGTTGATTGCTGGTGTTGACTTCTTGATGTGTAGTGCCTCGCAAACGTCAAGCCGCCTGCTATCGCTGTATCTATCGATGATTTCTGTGTTGTTTACTAGGATTTCTCTGGCGATGGTTTGGTTATGGGAAGAGATTATATGTTCCTTAATGGAGCCCTGTTGTTTATGCATCGTTAAACGCCTAGAAAGAGATGTTGTTGTCTTGCCTATATACTGGGTTTTTTGGAGCTTACAGTCCCCAAGTGGGCATTTGAAGGCATAGACGACGTTAGTCTCTTTTAAAGCGTTCTGTTTTGTGTCTGGAGAGTTTCTCATGAGTAGGCTGGCCGTTTTTCTGGTTTTATAGTAAATCGTCAGTTGTATCCTCTGATTTTTGTCTGTAGGGATAACGTTTCTATTAACAATATCTTTCAGGACCCTTTCCTCTGTTTTATGAGCTGTGGAAAAGAAGTTCCTGTAAAATAGTCTAATAGGGGGTATAGGTGTTGTGTTAGTTGTCTCTTCGGAGGTTGCATGGCTTTTCACTTTCCTTCTTATGATGTCTTCGATGAAACCATTGGAGAGAAAGAATCGAGGCAACTACAGAAGCACCATACTGTCCCCCGAGCTTAAAGCGGCAGCTAAAAGCCTTCGTGAGAACAAGGAGATAGTTGTCAGGAGAGGTGACAAGTCGCCAATATATGTCATTCTTAAAAAAGACGAATATCTGGCGAAAATGAACATCATACTCTCTGACCAAACTAAGTTCCAAAGGGTAACGAAGGACACTACAGCCGAATTAAAAGCAAAGGTCAACAAACTGATCGAAACTGTGAACGCCAAGAAATCCGGACTCCACCTGCCAAAGATCATTGGGGAATATAAACCTGGATATGCGTATGGAAATGTCAAGACGCACAAGCCTGGAAACCCACTTCGGCCAATCATTAGCCAGATACCCACACCCACGTACAGACTGGCGAAGCGACTCAACGGCCTGCTGACTCCTTATGTTCCTTGCGCCTTCAGCCTGAAGTCTCCAAAGGAATTCGTGGACTTACTGCGGGGCGCACGGGCCACAGGGATAAGAGCCTCGTTGGACGTAGAATCGCTGTTTACCAACGTACCTGTGGACGAGACAATCGGAATGATAGCCGACAGAGTGTATCGTGATCCAGCCTGTACTCCTCTTGACATGCCAGAAAGTATTCTGAGGAAACTACTCCAAGCTTGTACTAAAGAGGCACCCTTCTTGAGCCCGGATGGGCACATGTATAAGCAAGTAGATGGGGTCGCCATGGGTTCTCCCCTAGGTGTCCTGTTTGCAAACTTCTACATGGGTACCATCGAGCAAAAAGTCTTAGTCGACATGAACTTGAAACCGGCCATATACTGCAGGTATGTTGACGACATTTTTACACAGGTACCTGATGTCAGACATCTGCAGGAGCTGAAGGAGGCATTTGAGCAGAGTTCCGTGCTGCGTTTCACTTACGAGACGGAAAAGGATGGGAAGCTGCCTTTTCTAGATGTAACAGTCATGGAAAAGGGCGGAGGTTTCCACACTGCAGTCTACACAAAGGAAACAAACATAGGAATGTGCCTAAATGCCAACAGCGACTGCCCTGACAGGTACAAGAGGAGTGTTGTTAACGCATACGTCGACCGTGCTCTCAGCCACAGCTCAGAATGGAAGCAAGTCGACGAAGAACTCTGTAGGGTAAGGCAGGTCCTAGTCAATAACGGCTTCTCCAATGGTTTCATCGAAGACATCATAAGAAGGAAAGTGAAAAGCCATGCAACCTCCGAAGAGACAACTAACACAACACCTATACCCCCTATTAGACTATTTTACAGGAACTTCTTTTCCACAGCTCATAAAACAGAGGAAAGGGTCCTGAAAGATATTGTTAATAGAAACGTTATCCCTACAGACAAAAATCAGAGGA
>NC_091188.1:16198473-16252639 GCF_040958095.1 Procambarus clarkii
TAACCTAACCTTACCTATATATATAGGTTAGGTTAGGTTAGGTAGGGTTGGTTAGGTTCGGTCATATATCTACGTTAATTTTAACTCCAATAAAAAAAAATTGACCTCATACATAGAGAAAAGGGCTGCTTTATCATTTCATAAGAAAAAAATTATAGTAAATATATTAATTCAGGAAAACTTGGCTTATTAGGCAAATCGGGCCTTGAATAGTAGGCTGAGAAGTGAGTTCTGGCTATTAGGTACGACATATATATATATATATATATATATATATGCTAGTATATTTTGGTAGCAGTCTTTCCTGTAGACATATATTATTAAATATGACCCCGAAAAAGTAAGATTAATAATTCTAACACGAATTTTCTCGATCTTTCGTACGTTTCTTTTCACTGTTGGAGGTAATTCAAAAATCAATTCTCCAAAATTCATTTTTATTTCTAGTCTGACGCGACACTTGAGCGCGTTTCGTAAAACTTATTACATTTTCAAAGACTTTAGCTTACACATACACAACTCAATAGAACTTACACATCTTCGATTTGTTTATATCTACATTTGAGTGAGGTGGATGGGGTGAGGTGGTATTCATAGGGTATTAAATTCCTAAACACAAGACAGAACACGTAACAGTGGGTATTGAATGGAAGTGATTTGTAGAAAACCTATTGGTCCATATTTCTTGATGCTTCTATATTGGAGAAGAGTCTTGAGGTGGGTAGATTATAGTTGTGAATTGATTGGCTGTTGATTGCTGGTGTTGACTTCTTGATGTGTAGAGCCTCGCAGACGTCAAGCCGCCTGCTATCGCTGTATCTATCGATGATTTCTGTGTTGTTTACTAGGATTTCTCTGGCGATGGTGTGGTTGTGGGAAGAGATTATATGTTCCTTAATGGAGCCCTGTTGCTTATGCATCGTTAAATGCCTAGAAAGAGATGTTGTTGTCTTGCCTATATACTGTTTTTTTTGGAGCTTACAGTCTTCAAGAGGGCATTTGAAGGCATAGACGACGTTGGTCTCTTTTTAAAGCGTTCTGCTTTGTGTCTGGAGAGTTTCTCATGAGTAGGCTGGCCGTTTTCCTGGTTTTATAGTAAATCGTCAGTTGTATCCTCTGATTTTTGTCTGTAGGGATAACGTTTCTATTAACAATATCTTTCAGGACCCTTTCCTCCATTTTATGAGCTGTGGAAAAGAAGTTCCTGTAAAATAGTCTAATAGGGGGTATAGGTGTTGTGTTGGTTGTCTCTTCAGAGGTTGCATGGCGTTTCACTTTCCTTCTTATGATGTCTTCGACGAAACCATTGGAGAAGCCGTTGTTGACTAGGACCTGCCTTACCCTACAGAGTTCTTCATCGACTTGCTTCCATTCTGAGCTGTGGCTGAGAGCACGGTCGACATATGCGTTAACAACACTCCTCTTGTACCTGTCTGGGCAGTCGCTGTTGGCATTTAGGTACATTCCTATGTTCGTTTCCTTAGTGTAGACTGCAGTGTGGAAACCTCCGCTCTTTTCCATGACTGTTACATCTAGAAAGGGCAGCTTCCCATCCTTTTCCATCTCATAAGTGAAACGCAGCACGGAACTCTGCTCAAATGCCTCCTTCAGCTCCTGCAGATGTTTGACATCAGGTACCTGTGTAAAAATGTCGTCAACATACCTGCAGTATGTGGCCGGTTTCAAGTTCATTTCGACTAAGACTTTTTGCTCGATGGTACCCATGTAGAAGTTTGCAAACAGAACACCTAGGGGGGAACCCATGGCGACCCCATCTACTTGCTTATACATGTGCCCATCTGGGCTCAAGAAGGGTCCCTCTTTAGTACAAGCTTGGAGTAGTTTCCTCAGAATGTTCTCTGGTATGTCAAGAGGATTGCAGGCCGGATCACGATACACTCTGTCGGCTATCATCCCGATTGTCTCGTCCACAGGTACGTTGGTAAACAGGGATTCTACGTCCAACGAGGCTCTTATCCCTGTGGCCCGTGTGCCCCGCAGTAAGTCAACAAATTCCTTTGGAGACTTCTGGCTGAAGGCGCAAGGGACATAAGGAGTCAGCAGGCCGTTGAGTCGCTTCACCAGTCTGTACGTGGGTGTGGGTATCTGGCTAATGATTGGCCGAAGTGGGTTTCCAGGCTTGTGTGTCTTGACATTTCCATACGCATATCCAGGTTTAGATTCTCCAATGATCTTTGGCAGGTGGAGTCCGGATTTCTTGGCATTCACAGTTTCGATCAGTTTGTTGACCTTTGCTTTCAATTCGGCTGTAGTGTCCTTCGTTACCCCTTTGGTAATTTAGTTTGGTCAGAGAGTATGAGGTTCATTTTCGCCAGATATTCGTCTTTTTTAAGAATGACGTATATTGGCGACTTGTCACCTCTCCTGACAACTATCTCCTTGTTCTCACGAAGGCTCTTAGCTGCCGCTTTGAGCTCGGGGGACAGTATGGTGCTTCTGTAGTTGCCTCGATTCTTTCCTCCTTCCGCAATAAGTTCTGCTTGTAAGGTATCTTTGGTAGTGACCTTCTTTTGTGTCTCGAGGTCGAATATGTCGTCCAACAGAATTTCCAACTCCACTTTCCGGGCCATCTCACTCGGTCTGGACATAACGTGACAGTTTATACTCAGATTTAGGAGAGTGACTTGGTCCTCAGTGAGGTTAATTCCTGCAAGGTTCAGGAAGCCATCTCTCGGTCGTGGAATTGCCAAGTAAACAGTAATCCTAGTAAACAGCAATCCTAGTAAACAACACAGAAATCATCGATAGATTTAGCGATAGCAGGCGGCTTGACGTCTGCGAGGCTCTACACATCAAGAAGTCAACACCAGCAATCAACAGCCAATTAATGCACAACTATATTCTACCCACCTCAAGACTCCGCTCCAATATAGAAGCATCAAGAAATATAGACCAATAGGCTTTCTACAAATCACTTCCATTCAATACCCATTGTTTCGTGTTCTGTCTTGTGTTTGTTAATTTAATACCCTGTTAATACCACCTCACCCCATCCACCTCACTCAAATGTAGATATAAACAAATCAAAGATGTGTAAGTTCTATTCAGTTGTGTATGTGTAAGCTAAAGTCTTTGAAAATGTAATAAGTTTTACGAAACGCGCTCAAGTGTCGCGTCAGACTAGAAATAAAAATGAATTTTGGAGAATTGATTTTTGAATTACCTCCAACAGTGAAAAGAAACGTACGAAAGATTGAATAAATTCGTGTTAGAATTATTAATCTTACTTTTTCGGTCATATTTAATAATATATATATATGCATGAATAAATTGACTGTTGTGTGCATATTAAATGTCGCCAGGTTGATCGTGGTGATCCTGGCCGCAGGCATACACCAGGCACTCTCAAAATCTTTAGAACTGACTATCATAAGTCTTATTGGCCCATCTGAGGCTCTTCCAGCTTAGACAAATAAACGAGTGGGCGAAGTTGGGTATAACTGATGCTTGACAATTCAGCGTCTGTTTTGTTGTCCGAAAAAAACTATTCTCTAAATCCACAACATTATTTCAAAACCTGTATATTCCAACATCTTTTCTATGATGATATTTTAGGCATTATATTAATGCACTATTTGCTATACATATTCCTTCATTCGTACACTTCAACCATGTGCTTTTTTCTCTGCAACAAAGATTAGGTCCGTCTGGTCAATAGAGTGGCACTCATTTTACTGGTGCTTTTGAACAGCCTGTTCTCCCATATGTTCCTAACGTCATTAAACAGTAGTACTAAATAGCCCGAACCTAACCTACCCAAGGACCTACCCGCAGAACACGGTACGTCAAGTCAATTTCGCGAGCCGGTACTTACTATTTTCAGTACACCAGTTTCTGGCCTTCGGGAAATTATACACTGAAGTGCAATGTACTACTCATAAGAATGAGTTGTTTTGAATATAAACATTAAGATTGATTTTTTACGCTTTCCTATCTTGCTTGATATACCCGAGTCTTGTACTGATCTTGGCATCTTGGTATGGTTCATGTGTCTTGCAATTATAAAAGTTAAATAGTAAATGTGGCATGGCCAGTATCAATTGTTTAGGGGTGAAAATAAAAGACTGATTCACAAACACATCAATATACTTCATGAAGGGGTAACAAATAAACAAATAACATGCAACACAAGGGACAGTTATCTCCAGAAATATTCTTAAGACATTCATGGGGTGAAATGACATCTAATAAGCACTGATAACTTGAAATATAATATATAAATAGATGAGTAAGTAAATAAGGGTCTAACCACAATATTAGCTATGTTCACTGAACTAAAACAGGCAATTTTGACTTATCTCATGATTACAGATCCAAACCTAGTGAACTCTACCCACGACTGGCTGCTGGACTCCTCTAAGCTGGTGTCTACACATTACCAATATATAACATACAAGATTACTCTCAGGTATTCTGCTAGTCGAGAGCAATACTTATAAACATAATCACAAAAGAATATGCATTAATCTCTAACAAGATGTGGTTTACAAAATTTGTATAGACAATAGTAAGAATAATTACAAGGGTTTAATTCTTGACGCCAAGTTGGGTTCAATGCCGCGCTTCAGTGGAGACTCCATAAATGGTCATTACCCCCTCCAGTCACCACTGTCCCCACCTACATTATTAAACATTCAATAACATCAAAAATATATATCATACAAGCACATTACTGCATGCTACAGTTAACACAAACAATATACTCAAGAAGACAATAGGATGTATTATCAATCTCTCAACTACTGAAGAGTGAAATAAGTAACATTAATGCTTTTATGATAAATGTTAGAACCAAGATTTATTGATTCGTAACAACTGATTCCCACACTTGAAAATAACTCAGCAAGAATTACAAGGAATTAGTTTCAGGAAAGATTTACGTACCTTAAACACAGGAGAACGATTAATTTTCCATATCTCTAAACCAGTTCTACATCGGTGTTATTAAGTAAAACAATTGCTCAGCTAGAAATAATTGAGTTATAATATGATTCTATTTGGAGGAGCAAGTTTTCGAGACATGATAGCAAATATCGTCATGAGATTATGTCTATGTCTGGAAGCATAGACATCGGTAAATAGCTCTTTTCTACAATGAATATTAAAATATCTCCATGCTCAGCTTATGTATACCTGAATTTAGTACTCAAGGTTTGCAGCAGCATATTCATTTGCTCCCCATGTTAATGAAAAGTACATAACCAAAAGATGCAAAGTGTCAGGAAGCATCAATACAAGGGTAAGTTATTAATTATTATTATTTATATTTTTCGAGTCATTCACATTTGTCGATAGATGAGAAAGGCCTTCTTTGTGATCGCCCGCACCAATGTAAAATCAAATGAAACGCCCACCTTAAGCAAAAAATTGTGTCACCCCCCTAGTCCAGGTATTCGTTGAATATATCAGAATTGAGATCTCAATCACTCACGGTCTTTAACTTAAACACATTCGCCCACATTAATTCATTCATTCTCGCGCTCTCGCTCAGTCTCTCTCTCTCTCTCTCTCTCTCATTTCTCTCTCTCTCTCTCTCTCTCTCTCTCTCTCTCTCTCTCTCTCTCTCTCTCTCTCTCTCTCTCTCTCTCTCTCTCATTCTCTCTCTCTCATTCTCTCTCTCTCATTCTCTCTCTCTCTCTCTCTCATTCTCTCTCTCTCTCTCTCTCATTCTCTCTCTCTCTCTCTCTCATTCTCTCTCTCTCTCTCTCTCATTCTCTCTCTCTCTCTCTCTCATTCTCTCTCTCTCTCTCTCTCTCATTCTCTCTCTCTCTCTCTCTCTCATTCTCTCTCTCTCTCTCTCTCATTCTCTCTCTCTCTCTCTCATTCTCTCTCTCTCTCATTCTCTCTCTCTCTCTCTCTCATTCTCTCTCTCTCTCTCTCTCATTCTCTCTCTCTCTCTCTCTCATTCTCTCTCTCTCTCTCATTCTCTCTCTCTCTCTCATTCTCTCTCTCTCTCTCTCTCATTCTCTCTCTCTCTCATTCTCTCTCTCTCTCATTCTCTCTCTCTCTCTCTCCCCCTCATTCTCTCCCCCTCATTCTATCCCCCTCATTCTATCCCCCTCATTCTATCCCCCTCATTCTATCCCCCTCATTCTATCCCCCTCATTCTATCCCCCTCATTCTATCCCCCTCATTCTATCCCCCTCATTCTATCCCCCTCATTCTATCCCCCTCATTCTATCCCCCTCATTCTATCTCTCATTCTCTCATTCTATCTCTCATTCTATCTCTCATTCTATCTCTCATTCTATCTCTCATTCTATCTCTCATTCTCTCATTCTATCTCTCATTCTCTCATTCTCTCTCTCATTCTCTCATTCTATCTCTCATTCTATCTCTCATTCCTTCTCTCTCGCCTTAGTTAATCCCAATGGTGATCAGTGGTCATGATAGCAGGGTGTCTCGTGTGGCCATTAGCGGGACAATGAGACCCTTCCTTCCCACTGTGGTAACTCAATATTGTGGCCCATACCGGCTTGCCGCCGGCCTTGTGGTATTGACGGCAGCATGAGTAGTGATGTTGGACGCGACGGACCGCAACCTCACCCAAGTCGTGGACACTCGCATGTATGTCCTTGCAGGCAAAACATCGCTGTTTCCCCTGAAATCGACCTTAAACAAAATCAAATTTTTTGCTCTTCACAAATTTCGGTGGGGTTTCCGCACTAAGGCCAAGTATTCATGAACTGGTCTAATATTCCACACTACGGTAACATTCTGTTACTGTCGCGAATGCACTAGAAGTTCCCGAATGCATCCTTGTTCTTGTCTGTTAGATGTTGCTTGTGAAGATGATTACACTGACACCCACTGGAAGGACATGGGTACACTGCCATGCCTTTCATTACTCTAAGAAAGGTGCGTGGCTTTCGAAGCTTTTGGTAGCCCTTCTGTTTTATGTATCTACAGACAAATTATGGATAGCAGGAAATTTTTGGTAATTTTCCCAAGATCAGTAACTTACTATAAGAAAATTGTTTTATGGTGACCAAAGCAGTTGATTGAATTATATATGTTGGTAAATGTTCAGAAATATCAATGATCAGTCATATCAGGAAAATGTTAAACCTCCTAAGATGAGATAAGGTACTTCCCTCTGAGCAACGCCAGTTCAATTCTGAAATGTTTGCTTCAACGTCGATCGGAAGGATTACGGAAGTCAAAGGGGTTTGCAGGCAGTAAAACTAGGCTCCTGTAGTAGCCGAGAGATGTAGGGGGGAAGATTGACGTGGTCCCGGGACACTACTGAGAATAACAGTAACCCCGAAGTAGAGCGAGTATACCAGCAGGGTGTAGCCTCAGACCTGCAGTTGTCTTCTGTGAGAGGCACTACACCTCCCACAGAAGGGAGGTTATCTTGAAATGATTTCGGGGCTTTTTAGTGTCCCCGCGGCCCGGTCCTCGACCAGGCCTCCACCCCCCCAGGAAGCAGCCCGTGACAGCTGATAACACCCAGGTACCTATTTTACTGCTAGGTAACAGGGGTATAGGGTGAAAGAAACTTTGCCCATTGTTTCTCGCCGGCGCCTGGGATCGAACCCAGGACCACAGGATCACAAGTCCAGTGTGCTGTCCGCTCGGCCGACCGGCTCCCGGACAGGCTGGGAAATGTGCTGGTTTCTGTCTGTCTCTGTGTGCCTCTGTCTTTCTGTCCTTCTCTTTGTCCTAATCGACCCAGCCTCTCTTCATGCTTATCACTGTCTTTCTGTCTCAGTTTCTATCTCTTTTTGGCTTTGTCTCTGTCTCTTACCAATTTTGTCTCTGTCGTTATTTCTTTATCTTTTCTCTAACTATTTTTCAGTCTCTCCTTTATAGAAATAATATAATTGTTTCTTAGTGGCACGTGGTCAGTCAGCTGGTGGGAGGAGTCTAGTGCTCTAAAGTATTATAAAAAATATAAGTTTGCTGTTGGCTCTGAGAAAGGGCTGGTGCCTTTAAGATGGGAGGCTTGGATTTAATTTACTCGTTTTTTATATTTATGGGAATAGTATGATGAATAAAATATTTATATTAATTGCCCCAATACCAGTTCATTATCTGTTATAGTATCATGATACAAATGAATTTCTACCCCCCCCCCCGTCATCTATCTCTTTCCCCCCCCCCCGTCATCTATCTCTTTCCCCCCCCCCCCCCACTTCAAAAAAAAAATTAATAATATCCCATTGGCTCCAAGAAAGCCTTTAGAGCTGTGGGAGGACCAACTATTTGGGCATAGTATGCCGAATAAAATTGCTCTAATTTTTTGAGGTCACTGTGTATTTTGTAATTTTACTGCAAGAAATAAATGTGTAAATTTTTTTATTGTTTAAATATTAACAAGTATCGTGCAAAGCTGGGTGAGGCTAGCCCCAAGAGTCTAGCTTCCAACCCTTGGACAGACAAACAGGCATTCTTAAATACATCGATTCAGCATTATCTCAGAAACACTCACTTTGGCGACAGATGACAATTAATTTCATAATATTCTAGATCATTGGAGGTCCAGTATCTAAACTCCTTATATTACACTTAGGCACTGACCCCTGGGTTGATATGGGATCCACATTAAACTAACTAAAACGTCGCCTGCTTTGTTAAGGTCTCTTGGGGTCAAGATATTGTTAGTGTGACAAGCTGAGAATAGACTGTTGATGTTAAACTCTGTAAATATTTCATAAATACCGTAACTCGCTTAGCCAAACCAATTTTTGGGTTCATTGCCAGGAGGCAATTTTATTTCTCTGCAACCTTTTCCACTGCCACCCACTGGAAGGGCATGGGTACACTGCCACCCACTGGAAGGGCATGGGTACACTGCCACCCACTGGAAGGGCATGGGTACACTGACACCCACTGGAAGGACATGGGTACACTGCCATGCCTTTCATTACTCTAAGAAAGGTGCGTGGCTTTCGAAGCTTTCGGTGGCCCTTCTGTTTTATGTAACTACAGACAAATTATGGATAACAGGAAATTTTTTGGTAATTTTCCAAAGATCAGTAACGGGGGATATGAATGTGACCCTTTTATGCTGTTTTTTATAATTCTGGCGATCCTGATCAGCCTAAGATCATTCAATACCCCCAAGCATTTGGCCTCCAACTTTGTACAGTCAGACAGAGAAACATTTCAACTCTTATGGGTATTAAAAATCCTGCAATATTATTAAGAACGCAATAAGAGCAATTGTCAGTACGTCCGTCTGTCTAATTATTGACATGTAAGCAAAATATAATAATAGTTCACATGCAGAATCGGTGGTTCGGCATTCGGTTTTCCCTGGCAGTATGAGGAGAGGCTGCCGAGTTGAAGTTACACATTTTATGGTACTACGGCACAGTTTGAATAGCATTATCCTAGTTAAATTATCCTAAAAAAAATGACGGAATCCTTAGAGGAATAATAATGGAATAATAGAGAATCCATCTATTCTATAAGAACTAAATATTGTTTTGAATTTTTCTAAATATTTAACTAGTTGTAGCGGCGACCAGTAGCAAAAAATTCGTCGTGGAGGTCAGAATGTGACCCTGACATGTAAAGTTCTCTTGAATTCAGGTAACCACGAACAGCCTATGTACTTTCTTTACCCCAGACCATTCCCCCGGCAAAGTTGTGCGAGGATATATCCAGGCGTCTGGCCTCCAACCCTGGATTCTCACACACAGACATTCTCCCTCATCGACATTGCTTATTCTATTCACAAGTGACTTTCTTCAAGCCCCAAGACCGAGCAAAGTATGACAAGATGATGGTCCAGTTCGCGAAGGTCTTATTACACGTAATGAATTTAGATGGTCCAGTGAGAAGGAACAGAAAAACGTCTTGGTAAATTAAATAAACTCTTGAAAACATTTCAGTAAAGCATTAGGTTTGACTAGCGGTGGCAGCACAGGCAAGGCAGGTGCTATACAACAGTAAGAACAGCGCCACGGTGCTATACAACAGTAAGAACAGCGCCACGGTGCTATACAACAGTAAGAACAGCGCCACGGTGCTATACAACAGTAAGAACAGCTCCACGGTGCTATACAACAGTAAGAACAGCGCCACGGTGCTATACAACAGTCAGAACAGCGCCACGGTGCTATACAACAGTCAGAACAGCGCCACGGTGCTATACAACAGTAAGAACAGCGCCACGGTGCTATACAACAGTAAGAACAGCGCCACGGTGCTATACAACAGTAAGAACAGCTCCACGGTGCTATACAACAGTAAGAACAGCGCCACGGTGCTATACAACAGTAAGAACAGCGCCACGGTGCTATACAACAGTAAGAACAGCTCCACGGTGCTATACAACAGTAAGAACAGCGCCACGGTGCTATACAACAGTCAGAACAGCGCCACGGTGCTATACAACAGTAAGAACAGCGCCACGGTGCTATACAACAGTAAGAACAGCGCCACGGCGCTATACAACAGTAAGAGCAGCTCCACGGTGCTATACAACAGTAAGAACAGCGCCACGGTGCTATACAACAGTAAGAACAGCGCCACGGTGCTATACAACAGTAAGAACAGCACCACGGTGCTATACAACAGTAAGAACAGCGCCACGGTGCTATACAACAGTAAGAACAGCGCCACGGTGCTATACAACAGTAAGAACAGCGCCACGGTGCTATACAACAGTAAGAACAGCGCCACGGCGCTATACTACCCTCCGCCCCTCTCTTGACTTCTCTCTCCTTTATAACGACCTGTTCTTAACCCTCGGGACAGTTCAACAGCAGAAACGCTTGGTAATAAAAGTTAAAAAGATACCAGCAACTCTGGCAGATAAATGATGAACACAAAAGAGATATTTAACAATTTTCAATATGCTACATTTAGTTTCAATATGTTTCGAATCATTTGAGGGGCTTTGAAGTGGCTGTATAAATTTTAAATTTCATTTTAATTGATATTGTTTGCAATTATTCAATATATATTCCTGATGGCTGTTAGGAGGGGGGGGGGGGGGGGGGGGAGAGCATTACATGAAAAATTGATGGAGTTGAAGGGAGGGTCTGGCAGGGGGAGGGAAGGAACGGAGTGGGGGAGGGGGAGGAACGGAGTGGGGGAAGGGGAGGAACGGAGTGAGGGAAGGGGAGGAACGGAGTGGGGGAAGGGGAGGAACGGAGTGGGGGAAGGGGAGGAACGGAGTGGGGGAAGGGGAGGAACGGAGTGAGGGAAGGGGAGGAACGGAGTCGGGGAAGGGGAGGAACGGAGTGGGGGAAGGGGAGGAACGGAGTGGGGGAAGGGGAGGAACGGAGTGGGGGAAGGGGAGGAACGGAGTGGGGGAAGGGGAGGAACGGAGTGGGGGAAGGGGAGGAACGGAGTGGGGAAGAGGGAGTGGGGAAGGGGAGGGTGGAGGGAGTGGGGAGGGTGGAGGGAGTGGGGAAGGGGATGATGGGAGTGGGGAAGGGGAGGGTGGAGGGTGGGGAAAGGGAGGGATGAGGGTGGGGAAAGGGAGGGTGGAAGTAGAGTCCGAGGTGAAGCTGGTAGGGGAGTGGAGAATCAAGTCAGCTTCATGCCAACAAAAAGTTCATAAGAAACAAAGGTAAAAGAAGACTGATAAACTTGATTGTTGTGGAGGTAAGTGGTGTGTTTAGGAGTATTAGTAGGGTAGATAGGTCAAGTGGTCGGGGGGCGAGTCAAGTGGTCGGGGGGCGAGTCAAGTGGTCGGGGGGGCGAGTCAAGTGGTCGGGGGGGGGGGGGCGAGTCAAGTGGTCGGGGGGGCGAGTCAAGTGGTCGGGGGGGCGAGTCAAGTGGTCGGGGGGGGCGAGTCAAGTGGTCGGGGGGGCGAGTCAAGTGGTCGGGGGGGCGAGTCAAGTGGTCGGGGGGCGAGTCAAGTGGTCGGGGGGCGAGTCAAGTGGTCGGGGGGCGAGTCAAGTGGTCGGGGGGCGAGTCAAGTGGTCGGGGGGCGAGTCAAGTGGTCGGGGGGCGAGTCAAGTGGTCGGGGGGCGAGTCAAGTGGTCGGGGGGCGAGTCAAGTGGTCGGGGGGCGAGTCAAGTGGTCGGGGGGCGAGTCAAGTGGTAGGGGGGGGGGGCGAGTCAAGTGGTAGGGGGGGGGGCGAGTCAAGTGGTAGGGGGGGGGGGGCGAGTCAAGTGGTAGGGGGGGGGGCGAGTCAAGTGGTAGGGGGGGGGGCGAGTCAAGTGGTAGGGGGGGGGGGGCGAGTCAAGTGGTAGGGGGGGGGGGGCGAGTCAAGTGGTAGGGGGGGGGGGCGAGTCAAGTGGTAGGGGGGGGGGCGAGTCAAGTGGTAGGGGGGGGGGCGAGTCAAGTGGTAGGGGGGGCGAGTCAAGTGGTAGGGGGGGGGGCGAGTCAAGTGGTAGGGGGGGGGGGCGAGTCAAGTGGTAGGGGGGGGGGGGGCGAGTCAAGTGGTAGGGGGGGCGAGTCAAGTGGTAGGGGGGGCGAGTCAAGTGGTAGGGGGGGGGGAGTCAAGTGGTAGGGGGGGGGGAGTCAAGTGGTAGGGGGGGGAGTCAAGTGGTAGGGGGGGAGTCAAGTGGTAGGGGGGGGAGTCAAGTGGTAGGGGGGGAGTCAAGTGGTAGGGGGGGAGTCAAGTGGTAGGGGGGGAGTCAAGTGGTAGGGGGGGAGTCAAGTGGTAGGGGGGGAGTCAAGTGGTAGGGGGGGGGAGTCAAGTGGTAGGGGGGGGAGTCAAGTGGTAGGGGGGGGAGTCAAGTGGTAGGGGGGGAGTCAAGTGGTAGGGGGGGAGTCAAGTGGTAGGGGGGGAGTCAAGTGGTAGGGGGGGAGTCAAGTGGTAGGGGGGGAGTCAAGTGGTAGGGGGGGAGTCAAGTGGTAGGGGGGGAGTCAAGTGGTAGGGGGGGAGTCAAGTGGTAGGGGGGGAGTCAAGTGGTAGGGGGGGAGTCAAGTGGTAGGGGGGGAGTCAAGTGGTAGGGGGGGAGTCAAGTGGTAGGGGTGAGTCAAGTGGTAGGGGGTGAGTCAAGTGGTAGGGGGTGAGTCAAGTGGTAGGGGGTGAGTCAAGTGGTAGGGGGTGAGTCAAGTGGTAGGGGGTGAGTCAAATGGTAGGGGGTGAGTCAAATGGTAGGGGGTGAGTCAAATGGTAGGGGGTGAGTCAAATGGTAGGGGGTGAGTCAAATGGTAGGGGGTGAGTCATGTGGTAGGGGTGAGTCAAATGGTAGGGGGTGAGTCAAATGGTAGGGGGTGAGTCATGTGGTAGGGGGTGAGTCATGTGGTAGGGGGTGAGTCATGTGGTAGGGGGTGAGTCATGTGGTAGGGGGTGAGTCATGTGGTAGGGGGTGAGTCATGTGGTAGGGGGTGAGTTAAGTGGGGTTTATTAAGGAGCTGGTGGAAATGAGCGTGGTGGAGGCGGGGGGGGGGGGGGGAAGGCGCGTGTTCACGTATTGATTGCGTTGGGGGTGGGGGGGAGGGACCTCTACGAGTGGTCATCGCTCCCAGGTGCGCCACCTGCTGTCTCCCCTGTCCCCCCCCCCCCCCCCCCGGCTCCCTGCTCACCTGTTCTCTCCTATGGGTGGTGCTTCTACTCTCGGGCTCCGCCTTTTCATCCGCCTATTTTCTAAGGCGATGAATCTCAGTTGGATTGAGAACATTTGTGTCATTTAAATACTGTAAAACCCATCGAGCATTTTATGACAATTTATCTCCCCTTCCCTCTTTCCATTCCTCCCTCCTTTTCTCCCCACTTTTCCTCCCTCTTTTCCTTCCTTCCTCTCTTCCACCCTCCCATCTCTCTCCACCTCCTTGTCTCTCCCTTTTAAACTTTCCCTAACCTTTCCTTTCCTCCTTCCATCTCTATATATGTATCTCTCGTTCCCTCTCTTTCCATCTCCCTCTTTTTCTTCATTTCTCTCACTGTTCCACTGTTGGTTTCTATATCTTTGTCTCGCTCTCTGTCTCTCTCACTCTTTTTTCTGTGAGACAGATAATTTTGGGGGGGGGGGGAGGCATAGAGAGGCATGTATGCGTGTGTTTGTATTTACCTTTTTGTATTTACGTATTTGTGCTATAGGACAGTGCTGCTAGGTTTAGGATCCCGCCTTTCTAATCAATCTGTGTGTGTGTGTGTGTGTGTGTGTGTGTGTGTGTGTGTGTGTGTGTGTGTGTGCGCGCGCGCGCGCGCGCGCGAATGCCTATCTCTGTGGATCTTCAAGTTCTGCGTCTCCTAAACCCCTTGTTTCAAGTGGGGTTCTGCTGTTGCTGTGTGTTAGGAAAACACAATGCCATCTATTAAGCTGCTTTAGGTTTACGTCTAAGCTGAGTTTTGTTCACTGTTCTTGGGAGGAGTTGGGATGTGCTAGATGCACTTTTGGGCTGTGGTAGGTCTACACTACCCAAGTGGGTGATGTTATCAGGCTCCTGCACATCCTTTGCCCCTCTTCCCACTGAAGGAGTGCTCCCTTGTGTATAGTTACACTGGAGTGTGTTTATAACTTCCTCCTGTCACTTCTTGTCAGTGTGGGTGTAACTTGAGTACTGAGACTTCTCGAGTGAAAGCCTGTTGAAGATAGCACTCATGGGAGAGTTACAATTTTTTAGTAAGGAAACTGCTGTATCTTGGAAGCGGAAATTGCACAAAGTTATGCACGCCACTCTTTAATATTTTGCTGGGCCTGTGCTGGAGATTGTATGGTTAATTGTTTTTTTCGTTCCCAACTCCAGGGCAAAAAATAAAACCAAAACAAAAAATCACTCAGGAGACACTTTACCATATAAAGGTTATACGATCCATCATGTTTTTCTTAATTGCAGAAATACAACAGTATGAAAATGCCAACATTAAAATATATAACAATACATCAGTCTCACACACTGTGGTGTATTTTACCTGTATATATGTGTGAGTGTATGACAGTGATGAAGACACCAGTATGCCAGTCCACCTCTCAGGTGTGTGACCCCCGCACCTTCCAGCTAAGGAATAGTCTCCACTCTGGCTTTGAGTACTTAAAATGAAGTTTATGCTCAGGGATTTTATGCAAATGAAGGAAACTTTAGGCTCCAATAACGGATAAATTGTAAACATGCGAGTCCCAGGAAGTCACCGTCTTATGAGAAGAATGTCTTTTGTTTCCATTGACCTTTAGGGCTGCGGATCACAACTTCAATTCATTGTGTCGCTGGACAGGCAGCCAGTTTGTATTCACAACCGTTAGGTTTATATCGAGGTCACCCCCTCCCCACAGGAAGCTAACTCCTGAGTACCTACTTAATAAGAGGTGATAGGAAATGCGCCCAACCAGTTCTGGTACGCCCGGGATTTGAACCCCGATCTCTCGAATGTGAGTTGACAACTAACCCGACTGGACTACCGGGAGTCTTATAATGTGTAAGTGCGGGGCAAATATTTGACTATAGTTGTAAAGAGCTTCGAAACATACATTATACGCCTCAAGTACATATTTTGTGTAACAAGTGGTTACAGAGGAGGGGGGGGTAACAAGTGGTTACAGAAAGGTAACAAATGGGGGAGGGTTAACAAGTGGTTACAGGGGGGGGTAACAAGTGGTTACGGGGGGGGGGAGGAGAACAAGTGGTTACAGGAGGGTAACAAGTGGTTACAGAGGGGGGAGGGTTAACAAGTGGTTACAGAGGGTAACAAGTGGTAACAATGGGGGGTAACAAATGGTTACAGGGGTTACGCTCATGCTTTTCTATTATTTTAACATTATCTTTTTAATCCTAAAATATAAATGTTCAAATTTTGCACTAATGACAATAGTTTTCGTTATGTTTGAGTGTGAAAAATAGCAAAAAAAAAAAAAGTCTTTTGAATCAGACTATTATATAAAATAGAATGTTTTATGTTAAAAAGCCGATGCGTTTCTGGAGGAGGGAGTTGAGTTCAAGAGAGGCATAAGTGAGGAAGAGAGCGGGCTGGAGGGTGGAGATGTACCGCTCTAGTTCCCAGTTGTTGCTGTTTATGAGGGGAATTTGGCCTTAATTTTGGGAAGCAACTGAACTCATAACTCCTACTCTCTTGTTGATGTTGCCGGGGACGACCAGCGCAACCATCACTTCCGCCAATATCACCACTTCAAGCGTAGCTATCACCACCATTATAACTATACCACTAAATTCACCATCACCACCGCAGTAACACATCCATCACAATAACTACCACCATCACCACTGCTATTACACCACCACAAACATTGCCATCAATGTCACTACAACGCAAACATTATCGCCAGGTTGACCACTATTTACACCACAACCACCGCTATCACGAGACCCTCTCTCCCACTCATCACAACTACAATTAACACAATCACGGCCATCATTACCACACCCACTAAAACGTCATCTCCAAGACCATCACCAACACTTCCATCGCCAGAACAACTACCACCACCAAAGCAATCATCCTCATCACTCCCACCTTCCTCAACATGCAAAACCTAAATACATCGAACTTAAACTCATTTCACGACGTATACTGGCAATCTTATACATAGAACGTCAAAGTTTATTTGTCTATGTAACTTACAGGATTTCTGTCCAATGGTACTTCGCCATCTGTAATAAACATTTATGTACTTGTTTCCAATCCAAAAAACTACCGACCTTCCATGGGCTCCTGTTATTAATGTAGAGCTATTGTTTGAAACTCATTAGTAAACAAAGTATCTGGTACTTAAGACTTTCTACTCTCATACAACTGGTTCTCAATGACTGTAGTTTTGTGGTAGTGCAAATTATTCGGTACTACAGCTTACAAAGTAGCTCTATTAGCATGGTTTCTTGGCGCTTCCAAAGCTTTTGACAAAGTTGAACATGCCAAACATTTAAAAAAAAATGCTTAGCAGAAAATGATGTCTTCGCCAGATATCTGTATATTTCGTACTAGGAATGCAAATTAGCTGTGAAATGGAGTAATTTCTCACTAAAAATAGGTCAAACAAGGTACTGTTTTTATTAGAATATAATTTTATATCTTGATCCAGTGTTGAAGGAGTTAAGAGCCAGTAGGGGCTGGGTGTCGCAGCGGTAGTACTAGGGTCAATTATTTTATTTTATGCTGATCTAATTCTACTCTCACCGACTAAACTGGCCATGAAAAGTTTGATAGACGTGAAAGATATCGTGCACTATACAACCTAACGTTGCTTTAACTCATAGAACTCGCTGTATCGAGATCCTATTCTTAAATTACTAGGCAGAGAGATTCCGGTAAAGTATTTTGAAAAGCATCTCGGGCCTATTTTACCCTCAAAGGGCCCACTTGTAAATTTTTCTGGTGCTATCAAAGACCTGAAAGTCAGAACAAATGCTATTATGAGTGTATTTGGTCCTTTTGATACCTGGTCGAAGGTAAATTTAACAATGTCTTATTTTGTTTGGATGTAACCTATAACACCTACAGAATGGTGAACTTGTATAATCTTAATTGTGTATAAAGGAAATGTACCAGACATAATTGAAGAGTTCAGCCTTGCATTCATTACAATATCATACCTGCCTACATTCCACAACTAAACTGGAAGAAATAATTCACAGGCGAATGACATCCTACTGTCTGAAATGAATCGCCCATCTACAAAACTCAAACACCTTCCCCCCCCCCCCCCCCACCCCCCCCACCCCCGCATGTATTCCCTTATCACTGCCCACTCAAACTTTTCCAGAAATACCAACGAAATTGTTAGGAAATACATCTTAAGAATGAGTGATGATTATAATGATGAATCGGATCTACTGAGCAAAATAAAACACTTGTCAGTAGAGAAAGCAGTGAGACCCCTAGCTGGGGATATTTGGAATTAAAAAAGAAATTATGCCACGATCTGGACAATGACAGCATCTTCGCCCTTTTTCCGCGGAAAGCGTTTATTAGCTAAGTCAGCCACAATACTGAATTAATATTTTTGGTGCATGAGCTGTGAGTCATAAGTTATTTTTTATCCTGGATGTTTGCACAATGTTAAAAATAATGAGAGTTTAAATTTCTATAACTTCATAGAATGATTATATTTGGTCTCATTCAAATCGTCTACTCTTCATATTATTTTGATGTAAACTGTGCCAATATCTGTCTTGCCGCTCTAATGGTAAACTACAGCTTGTTTTTTCAACGAATTTCACCTCTTAAAATGTGAACTAAATGTTACTCATTATTTAAAAGAAAAATATATTAGAGTTAGACTGCTGTACACCTGTTCAGTCAAGCCATTGTTGTAGTGATTGTATAAGATGTTGCGAAAAAGAATAAATCAAAATCTAGATTATATAGAATATAATTACATGTTAAACTATTATATAAATTATTTTAGGTAAATAAATTACAGTAAATTTGTGAAAACCCAATTATAAATGTACAAAGATCTATGAAAAAAAAAATAGAATTTATATTGAATTTCAACGAAGCAGAAACAAAGGAAAGCCAATATCAGTGTGCAGAGGAACTAGTGAAAGACAATGCCTCAATGCAAGATGATTTACAATGATGAGATAAAGCAAAAGAAGGAAATAAACATTTCAAGAAGTGATTGTTTACCTGGGAAAGCAATTTCATGAAATATAAGCGAGGGTTGAAAAAATAAGGTATTTGACTCAAAGTAAAACTTACCAGGAGAGATAAACTCCGTATAGCAGCCTTGTATCAAGTAGACGGATTAATGGGAGAAATCTCAAAAGGCAGGAATATGGGAAAGAGTTACGAAAAAAATAATAGTGTTGGTGGAGGTAGGTAAGGCAACAACGTGAGTAGGATAACAGAAAGGAGTCAAATTCAGGCCGAGTTATTTTCTTTGTTTTCAATAAATTGTTTCCTATTGGTTTGTTTTAAATATTATTATTATATTATGTTAGGAACGTGAATTATTTATTTAGTTTCGTTAGTTTAGGTTAGGTTAAGATATGTTAGGTTAGGTAGGGTTGGTTAGGTTCGGTCATATATCTACGTTAGTTTGAATTCCAATTAAAAAAAAATTGCTCATACATAATGAAATGAAGAGCTTTATCATTTCATAAGAAAAAAATAGAAAAATATTAAAACTCCAGAAAAATGGGCTTATTAGGTAAATCGGGCCTTGCATAGTAGGCCAAGAACTGCGTTCTGGCTACTAGGTACAACAGTTATATTGTCTATTGAAAGACTCAAAAGACAGTAACTGAGATATGGAGAGCAAGACCAGAAAGACCGTTTGCTGAAGTAGAAAATGTTTCAGAGGGAAAGAAGCAGAAAATTATGTCCTATCTACAAGTTATGAAATGTACAAGACACGAGTTGGAGAGAGAAAGATCAATAGTCATCTACCAGAGCGGGTGGAAAGCACATAGTAAAGAGAGAAAGATCAAAACTGAAAAAAGTTACATGTAATTTATAACAGAAATGCAACAATGGAAATTTAACATTACTGTAGGTTAGGTACGTTTCAGAAAGAACATACTCGCCTGGCGAAAGTTATTTTTAGGAACACTTCCTAAAACGAAAAGTAAAAAGTACCATGAATATTCTAGTTAAATATATATTGGAAGTTAAGAGATATTTGAAGGATGAAGGAAAGTACCATGAATTATTTATTAACCAGGTTATGTATAAGGAGGATACAGAAGCAGCAATGAAAGATCAGCAAAGAAAATGGGAAATGTAAGGAAACTCTATAATATCACAAACAGCACCCAAGAGCAATCAAACCAAGAGTGCTACATAAGGAAACAATGGGGCTGCATAACTTTGTGAGACACCCAGACAGAGGAGTTCCATGGTAGGAGTGATTGGATCATCATTTACCCGTCCCCCCCCCCTCCCATCAGAAATCAAAATGCAGAAACACCACACCCTTGGGCAAAGCATAAGCAGGCCAGTAAAGATGAGTAGCATAAAAGTAATGTACATAAATGTAGAGGGAATTATAAATAGACAGAATTCCACGGAAGAGTGGCAGATGACCAAACATACATTATCGCAATAACAGAAACGAAACTAGGAAGTCTTACAGCAAATGCAATCTCCGCACAGGAATAATTAATGTATTAAAGAAAACTAAGATGAACAGGGGTGTTGGTAGTAAAGTCCTGCTGTATTATCAACACTTTGGAATTACAGTTAAAAGAAACCGACCAGCAGGAGTACATACTTGAAAGAGCAACAGTGGGACATGAAGATAGCGAGTGCGCGATTTACAATGATCCCCCAAATAACAAAGTTTAGGGAAAAATATGACAAATGCAAAGAAACGTCTCTTAAGGTAATGTTAAAAGTAATTACAGCAGCAAAGAAAATGAGACCTAAAATTCTAATACAAGCTGATTTTAGACACATGGATATTGATTGGATAAATAAGTACCCGAACCCCACGGGTGTAATGAGACATGGAGACCAAAACTGGTAGACATGACAAACACCTCTTAAAGCAGCATGTTACGGAACCAACAAGAGTGAGAAGAGACAACCCACTAGCAACACAAGACTTGGTATTTTTTCATAATGAAGCAGATGATTATATAGAGTAGTGGTTGTAGTAGTAGTAGGCATCCATCAGTCTCAAGAGACTGGAGTTGCGCTCTGGTTCTCGGTCTGAAGTGGCCTCTCCAGGGCGCAAAGCCAGGGTAGGTTGATACGGAGGAGAAGCTGTTACTCATGCAGCAGGTCCCCCCCCCCTTTTCACGGCGCCAAAAGTCTCCAATGGAAATGCAAACGCCATTACGAGTGGTTCCAGCGCCGTCGCAGGAACAGTGAGCTCCAGAGTTGACCTCGAAGTTGGTGAAAAGAGGCACAGGGACTCCAAACCCGGAGACCGCCGTGGTCGGGGCCGAAGAACAACCACCCCATCAAGGGTATGAACGACCTCAGCCTCCTGAAGCAGAGACTGGGCCGCACGAGCCCCAGAAGGTGGACATCCAGGTCTCGCACCTACGGGTTCCAGATAGAGATCGTCACAGCCCTCTTTCATCCGAGGCCGGATTCCTTCAAGACCAAGCAGAAGGAAGTTTGTCAATTATTAAATACAACAATTATTATAATAATTATAATAATAATACAATTAAGTATGAGTATGAGATGCCTTGAGGAGCTAGGGATCACAGCATTATCGTGCTTGAGTACATAGTGGAGTTAAAGGGACTGGTTAGATAAGGAAACTCATTGAGGAAAATGAGAGATTATAAACGTGGGGGAATTCCAATGAGAGAGAACTAGAAAGGAAAACTGCAAATGAGATGATTTAATTCATTTCTAGGAAACTTGCAGATGCAATGGTTCATACCACTTAAGGAGGTGGATGAGGAAAGCAAAGTAAATCACTGGTTCAATAAGCAGTGAACACACACACGAGAGAGAGAGAGAGGACCCAAAAAGTATGGAGGAAGTACAGGTAAGAATTAAAAGAACAATTAAAAGAGTGAGTATGAAGGTGCTAATGAAACGGAAATTAATTCACTCGAGTCAGGGTAGGAGCCGATAGCCAACTTGAAAACTTGATTGTATCGAAAGCTAAAGACCATTCTAAGCTGTTATGTAGCCATATAAGAACAGCAACATTGAGGAACCATATGCAGCATATTCAGGTTGAGTAGACAGGGAAAATTCTCACAAAAAAATTATATGGCGGTGGCTCGGGAACTAAACTAAAAATTTCATGAGGGTCTTCATTAGAGAACAAATATGGAGACAAAGATTGAATGAGGAATGGCTGGAAGAAACACTGGAGGACATATGTTGGGGTAATTATCACAGGAAAGCGCTAAGGCATTAGAACTATATAGCACTTAGAAGGGATGAGGTGAACTGTAACAAGATGGAGGAGAGGAATGGTGCCCAATCACTTGGGCGGTCGGGGATTGAATGACGACCCGCACGAAGCGACTCCATCGCTCTACTATCAAGTATAAGTGCTTGGACACTATAGGACAAAGTATCACTGTAGAAGAGACAAGAAAAACACCTACAGCCACTATCTAGATGTGACAAGAATTAATGTCACCGTGGCTGATGATGAAGGTTGCACAAATAATTCATTACCCGCTATCTAAATTGTTCAATCAAATGGTCGAGATCGGACATCTATCAGAATTATAGAAAAAGGTTAACATAGTCCCAGTATTCAGAACAGGAGGCACGCCTTTACAGATCAGTGTCTCTAAAAAAATATTCCATGAAAAAGTACTGGAAAAAGTAATCATGTTGATAATGATGGAGCCCCCAGAGTGTGCCAACTTAGGAACAAAATCGCTGAATGGATTTAGAAAGGGCAAGTCGTGCCTGACAAATATGAGTTCTATGTGAAGGAAATATCAGGAAAATGTACGGCTGAGTAGTCTGTATTTTCCTAAATTGTTTGCAAGCATGTCACTGTTCCTCATGAAAGGCGGTTGCATCAGATGGAGAAGCAGGCTGGGATAATTAGGAAAACATTGAACTGTGGAAGAGAGTACCATAAGTACTGGAAACAAAGTCAATGTCCGAGTTTACGAACTGGAGAAATGAAACTAGTAGGGCTCCATAAGGTTCAGTCCTAGGAAGACTGCTATTAAAATAATTAAACCTACCCCTAGAGAGAGAGAACTCTTACATGTTAGTGATGAAAACTGTATAACCAGCAAACAGCGGAAACTTACTGGAAGGCATTGACACTTCAAGACTGGGGCAAATAAATGGATGCTGGAATTCAATCCCAACAAGTGTTGGATAATGAAGATGAGAAAGGGAGAAAGGAGACTAGGATGAGTCTACACCGTAAAGGCGAATGCACATACAGAAATTGGAAAGTGAGGAAATATTTGGGAGTTGGTTAGAATTATAACACCACAGGCGGACACAAACAGGGTAATATCGGTAGTTTAAAAGATGGTGGCAAACAGAACATGTTAAGAAACTTAAATCAGAACTCTCTCTCAATGCAATTTTCACAATATTTGTTAGACCAAGTATGCAGCACCGGAATATAATCCGCTCCAGATGTGAACCATAAAACCAAAATTGAAAAAGGACAGAGGCATGCAACAGGATTATTGCCAGAGATAATGGTTAAGATATGAGAATTGACTAATGAAACTAATCCTCACAATGCTAGAAAAGAAACATTGAGGATATGATTACAACCTTCAAGATACTGAGGGGGGGGATAGAAAAAGTGGACAAGGAAAGTTATATTGTGAGAGAAAAGGATAAGAGGATATAAGTGGAAGCTGGAAATGCAAACGAGTCGAAGAAATACACTAAATAATGTGAAAACCATCTCCATCCACAACTTTAAGGCCAGATTCGACAAGGAATTCGAACGTCAAAATAGTTAAATTATAAGGCAAAAAGTACAACAAGGCTAGTAGGTATGGTCATAAAGTTGACCTCACTCTCCAATGGACACTGATAATTATGTTCCATTAGATAAATGCAATCACCATTACCATAACCCCCACCACAAGCAACACTATCCCCCCATCACCACCAATACAATAACCACTACCACTACTGGACAACTTAACTACTCCAAGGCACATGAAGGAACGAAGCGAAAATCGGCAAGAAATGCAATTACTGAAGCAATGGTCAGAAAATCTACAATTACTTTTTTTTGCAGGGATATTCCTGCGCGGGCCCCGAGTCTCTGGCTAGCCTACTAAGTGTTGCTTGTTTAAGTTTTACTTATGCGGAGTATGAGTATTTATGACTCGTATGGCCGCTTCAGTAAGATTTTGTTCCATGTGTTTAACAACAACAACTGCTCTGTTGAATCTAAGTTAAAATCGTATTGTGTTTGTAACTGGGTATTGCATTAGACAATGTTCCAGTGGTCTGTCAGGCATTTCTCCAGTGCTGACATTTCCTTTCATCTTCTGGAACCTGTGAGCCTATTTTCCATACACATGGGTATCCAAGCCTGATGCATTGTACGTGTACTTCTGTTGTTCTACTGCTCCCCTTCATCAAAATAAGTGGGTCGTAGTAGGTTGAATTCGTGTACCAACCCGCAGAATTTGATGTTGCAACTGCTGTGTCGTGGTCACTCGACATCTTCTGCATTGCTCTATTTATAAATACTTTTTTTTTTTAATCTGTGAAGGACTCTCTGGTTTGTAAATGTCTACATTTCTTCTCTTAGTTGCAAGTTTTTCAGCTTCGTCTGCAATGTTATTTCCTATTATTAACAAATGACCTGGCACCTAGTTGATAAGTACTCAACGGCCTTGACGTTTGAATGTTTGCATTAATGATACGACATTTATGATCAGATGGATGTTGTCATTTGTCTGTTCTTGCTGCAAGATTTCAATGGCAGTTCTCGATCGAGAACTGCCATTGAATGGTGTCTGTGTTGTCTGTGTTCGGCAAGAGCATGTTCCAAAGCCTTTTGAATGGCTAGCATCTTTGTTTATAAAGGCTGAACACACGTTTGAGTCTCCAACTATTTACAGAGTTCCCTGTCTTAACTGCAGCTCCGTTTTCTTGCCCCTGCAGGTCTACTGATCCATCTGTGAAGTATGTGAAGTTTTCAGATGCCAAGCTTTCTTCTATACGCATCTGTGCAATATTACGTAGCAGATGAGGATTAGTCTGGTTTTTGTTTCCTTCAGGAGCCATAATATTAAAGTCAGCTAGCAGAGATTCTCAATGGGCTTGCTTAACGAAGTCTGCATGTCGACACCCCTCTCAGTGACTGCATTTGTTATATCGAATTTATTGATGGTGTTTATTGCACATTGGGTCCATCTTTTGATATCGGAAGCTCTTCTGTCTCAAGTTAGTGCTCCAGTGATTATACATGTGAACTGATTTCAGGTCTAGTCAATATATTGGTCAGCATGCATGCGGCAATCCATTTTACCCTTATTTCAATCGATGTTAGCTTGGCTTCTAGTCTTGGGTTCAGTATTTTAGTCCATCTGGGAGCTCCTGTTATGACTTGCATTGCATCATTTTGATTAACCTCAACATTTGCCCACTGGCCAGGAGGAAGAGTAAATAAGGCAGGCGCTGCATGATCAACTAGGGAATGAACGGGGAATATCTAAAACATTCTTAATATTTTTGTCCCGCTCCAAGACGGGGTCTCTATGATTGCTCTCATTATATTGTCATGATTTTGCTTTTTCCTTCAGATATTTAAAAAAATTGCTTGTTGAATGTCATTTTAGAATCTATACACATTCCAAGATATTGATATTGTGTAACCCACTGAAAGTTAATGTCTTGAATGCGTAGGTGCCTGTCTGGAATGTTGCCACCTAGTCTCATTGCCTTAAACTTCTGTGCCGATATTTTTAGCCCTAAATTGCTGCATTCTGATGTTACTTTATTTAACGCGTCTTGTGCTTTATTTAGAAGTGAAGGACCTGTAATGGCTAATGCTATATCATCAGCATTGCTTAGCAATTTAACCTCTTCTGCAAATGTCATGGTAACAAGGTTTTCCAAAAAGTCTAGGACTGAGGACTCCTCCTTGAGGAGTTCCATTCTCATGCAAGTGGTAGTCCGACACTTGTCCTTGCAAGTTTACTCTGGCATACTTGTGACTTAGGTAATCTTGAATCCATACTAGCATATTTCCCTTTACATCATCTCTAACTAAGGTGTGCAAAATTGCTTGCAGGGTTGCAAGTTCTAATGCTTTCTCTAGATCAAGGAAGATCGTTCTACCCAGACCTGAGTTAACTGTTCCTAGTGATGTTGCTATGCAGTTGGCAGTACCTACTCCTGTGAAGCCAAATATCTGCTTATGTAGGTCTCCAGTCTTCCACAGGAGCCTATTTAAGACCATCCATTCGTTTTACAAAGACATGATAATGAAATGTGACGGTAATTGTCAGGTTCTTTCGGCATAGGAATAGGATTGATGTCTGCTTTCTTCCAATAGGCCAGTAGTTTACCTTGCTGCCAAGATGCATTGATGACGTCCAATATCCCTTCTTCTCCAGGAGGATCTGCGTGTGCCATCATTAAGAATGTAATGTTATCAGCACCTGGTGCAGTGTCCTAACCACTTTTTTTTTTGTGGGGGGGGGGGGGGCTCTTGTTTGGTAAAGGGACAGCCACATTCGTCATTTGTAGCTATGCTCTCATGAATGGCTGTCCACCTCTCTTGTTTTAATTGTTCTTGCTGCCTTCTGACTACTGCAGGAAGCTGATATAAAGCTGCTCTTTCTGCAAATTGGAGATCAAGTCCCTCAGTCTCCTGCAATGGTTGAATACATGCCTGTGGTCGGGCTGGTCGACCTGATATGGTTTTTATCTGACCCCGTATCTTGCCACGACTACTGTGTTCATTTAAAGATTGACACCACTCAAACCATTTCACCATATTTACCTCTAGAAACTTGTCTTGCTTCAGATATCACCGCTCTTAGCAGAGTTCTTCCTTCTGGTGTGGGGTTTCTCTTTAGATGTTTTCTGAAGAAGTCGACTCTGTGGTTTTGTTCTTTAACTTTATTACTATAGAACCAATAGTTCTTTCGTTTTGTGTTTCATGTGATAGTGATTGGAATAGCTTTGTTTGCAGCAGCTGCAATGGCTTCCTGCAGATTGGACTCGTGTATGCTCAAACCACCAGGTGGCGTGTATGTTGCACACCATTTTTCATGTTCCTCTTGGTATATATTTCAGCTGGCTTTTTTCAAATTCCACCTAGGTTGTGCAGGTGGTGTAGGAGGTCGTTCTGTGTTTAGTGTTGTGACAGTAGCATAGTGGTCACTGGTGATCTCCGGATCTACCTACCACTTCGCCTGATGCTTGAGTGCTGTTGAGATTAATGTAAGATCAAGGGAACCCCCCCCCCCTCCTCGCCTGACAGGGTGCCTGACAGCTGGGTGGACAGAGCTTCGGATTCGTAGTCCTGAGGTTCCGTGTTCGATCCCCAGTAGAGGCGGAGACAAATGGGAAAAATGTTTCTTTCATCCTGTTACCTAGCAGTAAATAGGTACCTGAGAGTTAGTCAGCTGCTACGGGCTGCTGCCTGTGGGTGAGTAACAAAAAGGAGGCCTGGTCGAGGACTGAGCCGCGGGGACGCTAAGCGCTGAAATCATCTCAAGATAACCCCGGCCCCCCTTGAATGAGAGCAGGTTCCCCAGTGATAAGAAGTGTAATTTCAGGTAACTCTCGCAGAACTGCAGCTAAATGGCGCCCATCTGCGTTGGCTGACCCAGTCACACCTAACTTTTGATGATGAGCATTAAAATCCCCAGTAATAATTACAATTTCATGCATGGCGAAGGCAACCACTGTCTCTGCTTCTAGTTTACGTCTAGGGGGGCTTGCAGACGTAATATATGAGGAGCTCAATATTAGCCATAGTCACTGTTACTGCTAATACCTCTACTCCATCCCCACATGAAACTGGGTCTATTTTCTTGCTGGGTTTGGTGTTTCTAACTAGGGTCATTAACCCTCTTTGTCTCCCCTGTTCATACGGTATAATATGGTGCTGATATCCAACTAATCTGAAGGACTTCGTGGCTGGGAAAAAGAGTTTCTTCCAACACGATTATATCTGATTCCGTACTGATTACAGTTTCCTGAAGGGTGTGGTTTTTATTTCCAAGACCTTGTATGTTCCACTGCAGTATTCGTAATGGCCAGACGACGGTTTTGGTTGGTGTTGTCTGTTCTAGTAGAACTCCTCCTCGGAATCGACGACTATTTTCTCCATCTCGCAAGTCGTGTCGCTGCAAATCGGACTGCACTGATTGCTCATGATCATCCCCTGGCATTGTTGGAATCTGTGCATCGCTGTTGTCTATCACTTTGCTAGTGGTATTACTACACATCAGACTTCATTGATTGCTCGTGGCTGTTTCTTGTGTTCTCGGAATCTGCGCATCTCTGCCATCCAGTATTTCGTTGTTGATGATGCTGCATATTGGGCTGCATTGATTGTTCTTGCCCTCATGTTGAGTTGTTGGAACCCGTGCATCTCTGCTTTTCAATACTTCTTTGTTCTTGCTGTTACATATCAGACTGCATTGGTGGTTGATGTCTGTCTCTTGTGTTGCAAGATTCTGTTGATCTTCAGTGGTCACTGCTTCTTGCAGTTGCTTTTGTGAATGTTGATGTTCTGGTGTCTTGACTACCCGACAGTTGTTGGTAGTCTGTATGTCCATGTCGAGTTGTTTGTCCTCTTGTGCTCCGTCTTGTCTCAGAAAGTCTATTTCTTGTGTAACTGTGGTATGCTATACAATCTTGTCTATTATTACACAAGTGATTTCTTGAGTCTGTTGTTGTAAGGCGTTCTGCATCATCTGTAGGCATTTGATAATGGTCTCTGTCATGATCTTCAAGACGATTTTCAGCTGGACCTTGGTAAAACTGTAAATTTGTTGTGCAGATTCCGAAAGTGACTGCTTTTTGCTTTTGTTATTTGCACCATTTTTGTGTATTTTCTGATATGGAATTAATAGATTCGGGAAATTTTGTTCTGTGAGAATGGGTCTGTGTTGTAGCTGTGTGCGAGTGTTCCAGACGTTGGTGGTGGTGTATGTAGTGCTGGTCTGTGTGTTTATTCTGACCTGAGCTGTCTGCACCTTTTTTTCAGGCAGAGCAGGTTGTGCTCCAGGCATGATGTTTGCCTCCACAATTTAGATATTTGGCTGTTGTAGTCTGGTTTGCCTTGAGCTTGGCTATACAATCCTGGGCTGAATACCTCAGGATGCACACTCCACATCTCTCCTGTTCGGTGCAGCGTGATTGATGGTGGCCATATTTCTGACCGCTGAAGCAGTACAGGGGTTCCGGGACGTATGGTCTCTGTCAGTATGTTCCCCAATTTCCAAGATTGAATGTTTCTGGCACATGTCCCATGACAGTCACCAGAACCTGATGTGTCGCTGCTTTGTTTACTTTTGTGCAGCATCGTTCCGCATTCAGGAATTGCTTGTGTTCTAGTACTGGATCCAGTGGAAAGTCGATTGAGTATCCCAAAAGCACGACTCTTGTGCGTCTTTCTGAAGGGTCCGGCTTATCCAAGCAAACCGGTTCCCCATGCAGAACTGTTACTTCTTTTAGGCAATTTGCAGTCTGTTGGTCTCGAGGTGTCATTATAATTTCTCCTTTCAGGTTGACTGTGATGGAAAGTTTAGCTCAGGTTGTTTCTTTTCCATTTCCGTTACTACTCCATATGCTGTAGGAAAGTGGTCTGTCTGCATTATCTTTAATTTTGGAAGATGTGCAGAGTCTAGGATGTCTGGTGTGAGATTGGTGGTGTCCTCTCCTGTTCCATACTGTTCTGCGGCTGGGCTGTGGAGAGGGGTACATGTCTGACACTGGCTGGTGTGTGACTGATGCTGTCATCTCTAGATCCATTATGTCTGGTGTCTTGCTGGTAGAAGCACGTGGTGAAGCCTCGATAGAAGTTTTCTTCGGTGCCTGCTGCACCTCGGCTCACTGTCCCTCCTAGTCTGAAAGCTGCCTCCATTGCATCTTTCTCTTTGAATTCCCCATGACTCTCCACGTAGTGAAGACCGATTCACTGCCCTACCTAATGCCTGAGACACTCCTAGGGCTGGAGAAATTCATTCCCTTCCAACGGAGGTCGTAATCTGATTCCTCCAGGTGGAATCAGGGACATCTAATACAAAATTGAGCAGTTTGGTCTACCTCTCCCTGTAACGTTCAGAAGATTTTCTAAGGTGCCCACTTGTGGCCGCCTCACCCTTCAGGGTAGGACTAAGTGACCTGGTCAGTGATACGGTCACCCCCCCCCCCCCTCTCTCCAAAAAAAAAAAAAAATACATCGGTCATTGGCGAAGAGTGCGGTACGACAATTTGGGTTGCCTGCGTACTGGGTTGCGCAGAATACCCGTCAGTTGGACAGCAGACAATCACACCAGGATGCCACACCATAGTACCACACTAGGAAGTTACACCACAGTACCACACTAGGGCTCCACACAAGGGCGCCACACCATTCTACAATACCAGAGCCACACCAAGGCCCACTTGTCGATTTTACTTCATCTGGGTAACAATTATCGGTCAGCTACGCCTTTATTTCGAATCCTCTTAGTCATGATTGTTCCCCAAAGGTCAGGAATATAATGTACGGGTCCTCTTCAGGGATTAAATTAATTTTATGCAGGGGGGCCTAAATGGTACAGAACCTTGGAGCAGGTAACTTGAGTATGTAGCCCAAATGGTTTAGCGTATCAATATTCATGTAAAGGATCAACGTCAACATCGTGAGTACAACAAAATATTTGTTTATGTAGAGTACTTAGTTGTTAATACACTTGGAACAACGTGAGTCACGTGACTGGTGTAGGCAGAAGGTAATATTGCATCAGAGACTCTTGCCTGTCCGGCAGACCGTCCGGCAGACCGTCCGGCAGACCGTCCACGCGTCTTAACACATTAGACAACAGTCAGCTAGACAGGCCAGACCCAACACTGCCGCTCCCCAAGGGAATTAATGCGAGTTCCTTCCCAGGTTACCCGAAGGTTTTATGACATCCACAGAGTATCACTATAATGACACATTACATGACATACGTGCGAGTGCGTGTCAACACACACACAAGCACCCTTCTCAGTAGAGCCAGGTGGTATCACTCAGAGTACCACCTGATCGACTTTCAACACTTGAGACGACCTGTTTGATGAAAGTGATCAGTGAGGTGGAGCAGGCACGGCGACTCGAAACAGACTATACTCGTACTCTCCCAAGTCGGTTTGAACCTTTATTTACACCCACACACACAACAGGTTGCTGCCTTTATCCTCACCGTCAAAAACCATTGAAGAACCTTCAAGATGCATCTATCAACACATCACAAACACTCAACACACAGCTTCACGTTCTGGTACTAATCTTCAACACTTCTACCCACACACACCTGATATTATTCACAAAGAACACACAAATACATAAATAAATGTTAAAACTGTACAAATACATAGATATATATAATAATACTCGGGTTGTAAACTGATATGCAAATTGACATATAAATATTTACATTCCTAGTACAAAATTTGTCTTCGGAGTATAACGGCTTTCACGACCACGGTTCTAGTACCTCCCAGGCCCGTGTTAGGCATGTTGAGTGCCTCCAAAGACTAGGTTAGGAGTCTTGAGCGTCCCAAAGACCGAACTTGGGGTCTCGAATGCCTCCAAGGACCGAAACTAGGGGTCTCGAATGCCTCCAAAGACCGAAGCTAGGGGTCTCGAATGCCTCCAAGGACCGAACTAGGGGTCTCGAATGCCTCCAAGGACCGAACTAGGGGTCTCGAATGCCTCCAAGGACCGAACTAGGGGTCTCGAATGCCTCCAAGGACCGAACTAGGGGTCTCGAATGCCTCCAAGGACCGAACTAGGGGTCTCGAATGCCTCCAAGGACCGAACTAGGGGTCTCGAATGCCTCCAAGGACCGAAACTAGGGGTCTCGAATGCCTCCAAGGACCGAAACTAGGGGTCTCGAATGCCTCCAAGGACCGAACTAGGGGTCTCGAATGCCTCCAAGGACCGAACTAGGGGTCTCGAATGCCTCCAAGGACCGAAATTTGGGGTCTCGAATGCCTCCAAGGACCGAAATTTGGGGTCTCGAATGCCTCCAAGGACCGAAATTTGGGGTCTCGAATGCCTCCAAGGACCGAAATTTGGGGTCTCGAATGCCTCCAAGGACCGAAATTTGGGGTCTCGAATGCCTCCAAGGACCGAAATTTGGGGTCTCGAATGCCTCCAAGGACCGAAATTTGGGGTCTCGAATGCCTCCAAGGAACGGATTAGGGGTTTCGAGTGCCTCCAAGGAACGGATTAGGGGTTTCGAGTGCCTCCAAGGAACGGATTAGGGGTTTCGAGTGCCTCCAAGGAACGGATTAGGGGTTTCGAGTGCCTCCAAGGAACGGATTAGGGGTTTCGAGTGCCTCCAAGGAACGGTTTAGGGGTTTCGAGTGCCTCCAAGGAACGGTTTAGGGGTTTCGAGTGCCTCCAAGGAACGGTTTAGGGGTTTCGAGTGCCTCCAAGGAACGGTTTAGCGGTTTCGAGTGCCTCCAAGGAACGGTTTATGGGATTCGAGTGCCTCCAAGGAACAGTTTAGGGGTTGCGAGTGCCGCCAAGGAACGGATTAGGGTTTTCGAGTGCCTCCAAGGAACGGATTTGGCGTCTCGAGTGCCTCCAAATACCGAGTTGAGGGCCTCGAGAGCCTCCAAGACCAAGGTATGGAGAGAACTGCCCATCAACAGTGAAGGTCTTTGGTACTTCCCCAAAATTACTTTGTGAACTTTACCTTGTAATTTACCCAAAAAAAGAATTGTGGAAACAAGGCAATTAGAACGTACCTTAGAATTAGAAGAACTTTGTCCCTCGAGGAGCTGTTTGGGTGCACTTACCTGTAAAGACATGAAAGAATTATTCGCAAGAATTAGTGTAGTCTTCGTAACATTAAATTTTCAAACATACATAATGTAATACCTATAAGAATGGTCACATTTTTATCCATATATTCCCAAGCAGCTCAGGTGAAGGTGACACTTGAGGGTCGAGGAGTTACTTGCCTTGTGTGGAGGACGAGAGCGCTGAGGAAGGTCGTGTTGGGAGGTCAGCCAGGTGGTGGTTGACATGACCTGCCACATGGTGGTGTCGGGAGGTCAGCCAGGTAGTGGTTGACATGACCTGCCACATGGTGGTGTAGGGAGGTCAGACAGGTGGTGGTTGACATGACCTGCCACATGGTGGTGTACACAAACTTGTCAGTTGCAATCAGAATATATTATGCAATATTCGCGAACTTTTCATAACGTCTTAAACACTCAACACAAGACAAGAAACACTGGACGAAGACTTGCAGCTGTCAACAGGCACGTGACCTCGCCACCAGACAAATGCCCAGTTTTCCACTGGTATTTCCTACAAAACACTAAACACTTGCAAGTTCACAAAAACACATTATTCCTGTGCGTGATGTCTAACTTAACCGTTCACTTACACTCCAAATATGACTTGGCATCTTACTTGACACACAAACAAGTAATGCAAGTATACTTATACAATGTCAAGTTCAGTCATAACCACAATGTGCATTTTAGAATCATGCTAAACAAGGAACGACGAATTAAAGTTCCCGCGGTACTTACAACACAAGAACTGTTCAGTGATAACACATCATCGTTAGTCAACATTTGTTCCTCTAAAACTCTTTGTCCGGACACATGTTTATTTTGTTCTTTAATAACACTTAAGGTGTTTCCTTTACACTTATCACATAACACACTTCACTAAATTGGCGTTAGGCTTAAGGCCCATCAACCTCTGGAAGGGATATTAAGTCACTATAATTGTTACTGATCAACCTTCAAGTACACTTTAGCCCTGAACACAAGACCAAAGGAAACTCCGTGTATAGACACCTAGAAATAGAATACACTTCCATTCTTGGTGTATATGTATCCCACGTCCACCACCAAGTATAGCGAACGACATACTGAGCGACCTCAACCAAGTACAGGGTTCAGAATGTCCTCCTCTCGAGCTTCGAGTCAACCCAATCACAAACCCGCTCGAAGCCTCGTGGAGTTTCATCACAGCCAGCAGCCCGTCCTCTCAAGTCAACCCATCCTTGTTAACAAAGACCACGTGCTCGGTAATCAGCCAGCAGTAATAAAAACAGACCGTCCTCCAAACAAAGACTTAAATGTGAATCCATGCATCCTCCAGAGCCCTTGTTTATGATTGAAAAACGATTTACACACGACTTACAACTGATTTCGTTCGAACATTTCCGGAACAAGTGCTTCACTTACGAATTTTGTTCGAACCACAACGCTGTAAATGCTTCACCCACGAACTACATTTACAAATATCGCCAACACAATCTAAACTAACCTAACCTTTCCCAATATAGAAACAATATGATAATATATTATAATATTAATTTATATTTGAGAAAATTCCCGTTTTGAAACAACAGCATGTCAAAATTTATGAATGCGTCTACGGGGTCGACCTACTGGACTCTATCATATCTACCCTTGAAACTGTGTATAGAGTCAGCCTCCAAAACATCCTTTCTTAATCCTTCTCATAATTTTGGCGGCGTCAGCAAACATTGAGAGGAATGAGTCTATACCCTCTGGGAGATCACTTACGTATATCAGAAACGGGTATACAGTCCGAGTACAGAACCCTGTGGGACTCCACTGGGGACTTCACGCCAATCTGAGATCTCACCTTTCACTGTACCTCTCCGCTTCCTATTGCTTAGATACTCCCTTATCCACTGGAGCACAATACCAGTTACTCCTGCCTGTTTCTTCAGCTTATGCGTCAGCCTTTTATGGAATACTGTGTCAAAGGCTATCGGACAGTCCAAGAAAATGCAGTCTGCCCATCCTTCTCTTTCTTGCTTAATCTTTGTCACCTGATCGTAGAATTCTATTTAGAATGTAATGCAAGATTTACCCTCCCTGAACCCATGTTGATGGGTTGTCACGAAGTTCCTTCTCTCCAGATGTGTTACTAGGTTTTTCTCACGATCTTCTCTATCACCTTGTATGGTATACAAGTTAAGGACAATGGCCTGTAGTTCAGTGCCTCTTGTCTGTCACTCTTTTTGTATACTGGGATTACATTAGCCGTCTTCCATATTTCTGGTAGGTCCCCTGTTTCCAGTGACCTACTATACACTATGCAGAGTGGCAAGCAAAGTGCTTCTGCACACTGTTTATATACTCATGGTGAAATTCTGTCCGGCCCAACAGCCTTTCTCACGTCCAGAGCCAACAGATGCCTCTTGACCTCATCTCTTGTAATTTCGAACCCTTCCTAGGCCATTTGGTTTACTGCCACCTCTCCTAGCACAGTGACTTCACCTCGTTCTACTGTGAAGACCTCCTGGAACCTCTTGTTGAGTTCTTCACACACCTCTTTGTCATTCTCTGTGTACCTGTCCTCACCCGTTCTAAGTTTCATCACCTGTTCCTTCATTGTTGTTTTCCTCCTGATGTGACTGTGGAGTAGCTTTGGTTCGGTGTTGGCTCTATTAGCTATATCATTTTCATACTTTTTCTCAGCTTCTCTTCTCACATTAACATACTCATTCCTGGTTCTCTGGTATCTCTCTCTCTACTTTCAGGTATTCTCTTATTTCGGGAGTTTACTTTTGAACTTTTTCACTGACGAATTTTGTTCGAACCACAACGCTGTAAATGCTTCACCCACCTACTTACAATACAAATAATCGCCAACAGAACCTGAACACCTAGCCTAATATAACTTAAGCTACATAGAAGCTTAATTTTTTTTACCAGTTTTTAGTACACAGTGCTAAAATTGCTGACTACGTCTCGTGAGGGAGAGGGGGTGGAGGGGGGAGGGGGGGGAGGGGGGGGGGGAGGGGGGAGGGGGTGAATTGCTCTACAGCCTGGCCTGAGGACGGGTTGCTCAAGTTGTCACGTCAGAAAATGTACTAAATTGCCCGACCCTAACCAAACCTAACCGCGGACCCGCGCGTAGGAAACGTGAACTTTAGTGAGTCGCTGTGATTTACAGTACATCATATTCTGTCCGTTGAGGATCTTTACACCAAAATGTGATGTATTACTTGAGTGGACAAATTGTTTCCTCACCGCCAGCCACAAAACATTGGCAAATGCCTCGTTTACTTCCACTGTTCGAAGCGCACCTCTCTAAATGCTTCACGTACGTAGTTGAGATGAAAATAATTCAGCAAGTTCAAGGAGACTGACAGATGCTTTTTAATAAAAAAAAAATGCAAGACCTTGCATGTGGGCATAATAATGCACATCACAACTATCAAATCAACAACATTACCTCTCAACAGATTTTATGAGAAAAGGATCTTGGAGACGTCAGAATCCACAAATCACTGAAAGTTTCACAAGTGAGACCTGCAGTAAGAACAAGCCAACCAAATACTAGGAAGAGTCAGACGTAACTTCGGTTTCAGGAAAAAAGTTCTCATTCAACTACATAAATCTGTACTTGGATTATTGTATCCAAGCTCGGGTCACCTGTTGATTGGCTGACGGCACTTGACGAGACTCACCTTCCTCCAATCGCGTCTCTCGTTGCATCCCGCGTTAGCCAGTGTCACCCCTCTAGGCGGGATCTTGCCTCCCGCCAGTGTACATAAGCGCCATGTTTGCAGAATATTGAGCTAGGCTTCCCAAGCGAATTTCCCAAAACAAAAATTATACCAAAATTTCCCACATAAATTTAAATATTCTATGAACCGTCCAGCACGTTTGTAGGGTGGACTAACCTGTCCTCTTACAAAAAACGTCGCATTTCGATCGTATGCGTTACACAAGGCCAAAATTTGTCGCAAATGGAAGCGCCTCGCGAAGTGCATACTGTCCCGTATTTTATTTTGGGTCCACTGGTAGGTTAGGAGAGGACACTCTAAATTCACCGTTTTCTTGACTTTAGGTAACCTTAGGAGGCCGGGCTGTGATATGATTGCAATATAGTTCAAGTCTTGCCCACATCAAGTCATTTATGTCCACCCTTCATAAACAGAGGGACTGTCAGCCGGATTACCAAACACTTAGCCTTTGTTAACAAGGATGGGTTGACTTGAGAGGACGGGCTGCTGGCTGTGATGAAACTCCACGAGGCTTCGAGCGGGTTTGTGATTGGTTTGGCTCGAAGCTCGAGAGGAGGACATTCTGAACCCTGTACTTGCTTGGGGCCGCTCAGTATGTCGTTTGCTATACTTGGTGGTGGACGTGGGATACATATACACCAAGAATGGAAGTGTATTCAATTTCTAGGTGTCTATACAGAGAATTTCGTTTGGTCTTGTGTTCAGGGCTAAAGTGTACTTGCTGGTTGATCAGTAACAGTTATATTGACTTAATAACCCTTCCAGAGGTTGATGGGCCTTAAGCCCATCTTAGTGAAGTGTTTGTGTTTTGATAAGTGTAAAGGAAACATCTTAAGTATCATTAAAGAACAAAATAAACATGTGTCCGGACAAAGAGTTTTAGAGGAACAAATGTTGACTAACGATGATGTGTTATCACTGAACAGTTCTTGTGTTATAAGTGACGCGGGAACTTTAATTCCTCGTTCCTTGTCTAGCATGATTCTAAAATGCACATTGTGGTTATGACTGAACTTGACTTTGTATAAGTATACTTGAATTACTTGTTTATATGTCAATTAAGATCCCAAGTCATATTTGGAGTGTAAGTGAACGGTTAAGTTAGACATCACGCACAGGACTAATAATGTATGTGTTTTTGTGAACTTGCAAGTGTTTAGTGTTTTGTAGGAAATACCAGTGTAAAACTGGACATTTGTCTGGTGGCGAGGTCACGTGCCTGTTGACAGCTGCAAGTCTTCGTCCAGTGTTTCTTGTCTTGTGTTGAGTGTTTTAAGAATTTTGAAAAGTTCGTGAATATTGCATAATATATTCTGATTGCAACTGACAAGTTTGAGTACTCGACCATGTGGCAGGTCATGTCAACCACCACCTGGCTAACCTCCCAACACCACTATGTGGTAGGTCATGTCAACCACCACCTGGCTAACCTCCCAACACCACCATGTGGCTGGTCATGTCAACCACCACCTGGCTGACCTCCCTACACCACCATGTGGCAGGTCATGTCAACCACCACCTGTCTGACCTCCCAACACCACCATGTGGCAGGTCATGTCAACCACCACCTGGCTAACCTCCCAACACCACTATGTGGTAGGTCATGTCAACTACCACCTGGCTAACCTCCCAACACCACCATGTGGCTGGTCATGTCAACCACCACCTGGCTGACCTCCCTACACCACCATGTGGCAGGTCATGTCAACCACCACCTGGCTAACCTCCCAACACCACTATGTGGTAGGTCATGTCAACTACCACCTGGCTAACCTCCCAACACCACCATGTGGCAGGTCATGTCAACCACCACCTGGCTGACCTCCCAACACCACCATGTGGCTGGTCATGTCAACCACCACCTGGCTGACCTCCCAACACCACCATGTGGCTGGTCATGTCAACCACCACCTGGCTGACCTCCCAACACGACCTTCCTCAGCGCCCTCGTCCTCCATACAAGGCAGGTAACTCCTCGACCCTCAAGTGTCACCTTCACCTGAGCTGCTTGGGAATATATGGATAAAAATGTGATCATTCGTATAGGTATTACATTATGTATGTTTGAGGATTTAATGTTGCGAAGATTTCACTAATTCTTGCGAATAATTCTTTCATGTCTTTACAGGTAAGTGCACCCAAACAGCTCCTCGAGGGACAAAGTTCTTCTAAGTCTAAGGTACGTTCTAAATGCTTAGTTTCCACAATACTTTTTTTTGGGCAAATTACAAGACAAAGTTCACAACGTAATTTTTGGGGAAGTAAGAAAGACCTTCACTGTTGATGGGCAGTTCTCTCCATACCTTGGTCTTGGAGGCTCTCGAGGCCCTCAACTCGGTATTTGGAGGCACTCGAGACGCGAAATCCGTTCCTTTAAGGCACTCGAAACCCCTATTCCGTTCCTTGGAGGTATTTGAATCCCCAATTCCGTTCCTTGGAGGTACTTGAAACCCTAATCCGTTCATTGGAGGCCCTCAAAGCCCCTATTCCGTTCCTTGGAGACACTCGAAACCCCCTATTCCGTTCCTTGGAGGCACTCGAAACCCCCTATTCCGTTCCTTGGAGGCACTCGTAACCCCCTATTCCGTTCCTTGGAGGCACTCGAAACCCCCTATTCCGTTCCTTGGAGGCACTCGAAACCCCCTATTCCGTTCCTTGGAGGCACTCGAAACCCCCTATTCCGTTCCTTGGAGGCACTCGAAACCCCCTAATCCGTTCATTGGAGGCACTCGAGACCCCTAGTTCGGTCATTGGAGGCACTCGAGACCCCTAGTTCGGTCATTGGAGGCACTCGAGACCCCTAGTTCGGTCATTGGAGGCACTCGAGACCCCTAGTTCGGTCATTGGAGGCACTCGAGACCCCTAGTTCGGTCATTGGAGGCACTCGAGACCCCTAGTTCGGTCATTGGAGGCACTCGAGACCCCTAGTTCGGTCATTGGAGGCACTCGAGACCCCTAGTTCGGTCATTGGAGGCACTCGAGACCCCTAGTTCGGTCATTGGAGGCACTCGAGACCCCTAGTTCGGTCATTGGAGGCACTCGAGACCCCTAGTTCGGTCATTGGAGGCACTCGAGACCCCTAGTTCGGTCATTGGAGGCACTCGAGACCCCTAGTTCGGTCATTGGAGGCACTCGAGACCCCTAGTTCGGTCATTGGAGGCACTCGAGACCCCTAGTTCGGTCATTGGAGGCACTCGAGACCCCTAGTTCGGTCATTGGAGGCACTCGAGACCCCTAGTTCGGTCATTGGAGGCACTCGAGACCCCTAGTTCGGTCATTGGAGGCACTCGAGACCCCTAGTTCGGTCATTGGAGGCACTCGAGACCCCTAGTTTGGTCCTTGGAAGTATTAGAGATCCCTAGTTCGGTTCTTGGAGACGCTCAGGACTCCTAACCTTGTCTTTGGCGGCACTAGAGTCCCATAACCGGGTACTTGGAGGCCCAAAACATTCCTAACCCGGACCTGGGAGGTCCTAGAACCTTGGTCGTGAAGGCAGTTATAATCTACAGAGAGATGCAAATTTTTTTCAAGGAATGTAAATATTTATACGTTAATTTGCATATCAGTTTATCACCCGAGTATTATTATTATATATATATCTATGTATTTGTACACATTTTTTGTACACATTTGTACACAGTTTAGAAGGATATTACCAGAAGGTGAAGCTGTGTGATTTGTAGATGTGTGGCCCCGTTACTGTGCACGGGGTGAGGGTATAAGCTATGTTGTGTGTTTTTGCGTCTCGGTAAACCGATTTCAGTTTCACTGATCCTTATTCAAACATGTCGGTGGAATCTTCATGAACCTAACATATATATGTATGTGTTGTACCTAGTAGCCAGAATGCAGTACTCGGCCTATTATGCAAGGCCCGATTTGCCTAATAAGCCAAGTTTTCCTGAATTCATATTTTTCAAATTTTTTCTTATGAAATGATGAAGCTATCCATTTTATTATGTATGAATTAATTTGTTTATATTTGAGTTAAAACTGACGTAGATATATGACCGAACCTAACCAACCCTACCTAACCTAACCTAACCTACCTAACCAAACCTATCTTAACCTAACCTAACCAACCCTACCTAACCTAACCTAACCTATCTTAACCTAACCTAAATAAACTCAACTAAGTCAATAATTTATATTCTTAATATAATATAGTAATAATTCAAATAAACGAACTGGAAACAATTTATTGAAAATAAAGAAAATCACTCGGTCTATTAGGCAACTCGGGCCTTGCATAGTAGGTCGAGAAGTACGTTCTGGCTACTAGGTACGACATTATATATGTATGTATATGTGAATATGAACCCAGGATATAATTAACTGAGGAGACTGGTAGCTCAGAGGGACCGACAGACGCCCAGGAGCATATATATATCACTAACGTGATATATAATATTATATCTTATATATATCACTAATATCTAACATATATCACTAACGTGATATATATATCACGTTAGTATAATATCTCTGTTTAACTAAAACGTATATAAATATATATTTCGCGATAGAACTAACACAAATATTGACCATAAATAACCCACAGTCGCTGTTCTGAAAGTACTGATAATATTTACCGTTCCAGCATAAACAGTGCAGCCACACCTGACAAATTATGTATAACCAAAATATGTATCTCCTCTATATATATATAAATATATGGCTCAATAATGAACTACGCACTGAGGTTGACCAATTCAGGCCTCACAGGACAACTACGAAAGGTCACTAACGTGTATGTAATCTTAATATTAAAAGAAAGTCCTCATTGCTATATTTATGCAGAGAAATCTCTTATGGAAATTGGGGCGGGCGACCAGCTGGATGGGTGTGAAGAACGGGTCGCTGCCTCATTCACATGGGGCTACTTATGTTATTTCCACTGAGGTTCTTCAGGCTATTGTTTACTCTGGGTGTTGGGGTAGTTGCTCTGTGAACAGTGGACATAGTTCGACTGTGTCTACTTTCTGAGAACAAAGACTCCCGTCAAGGAATAGATTCAAAACAAATTTACACAGAAGGTGTACCTATTTAAGCCCACTTCACAGCGAGTCAGATCACACACGTCAGTGTAATCAGAGGGACTGGTAGTCTGCTATGAAGATCCCCAGTAACATCACGTCTATCTTCAATTTGCTCAGCTCACTGAGCAAATGAGGAGCAAGTAAGAGAAGGTAATTCCTAGAAGTAGGTAAGAGTAAGGCGAAAGTTAAGAACAGGATGAAAACTACGAATAGGACGAGCGTTATAATGGGATGAAGAAAGAATAGGTTAAGGTAAGAATAATAGGGTAAGCAAAATAAAAGATGGTAGGCTTAAGTCAGGTCACGCTTGTTAGGAAGGTCAGAACACTTTAGTATATACTGTGAAGGGAAGAGTCAACAGCAACACAGCCAGGACGAAGGTCTATGTTGGGTAGGATGTGTATCAGAGCCGATTCAACATGACGGCGTCTGTGAAGAGTAGAGGCTGGAAAGATTATTTGAGAAGACCAATCAACAGGATGATTAGCTTCCCTAACATGACTGAATGGAGCATTGTTTATGTCTGCGGAATTAACACTTTTTTTTTTTTTTTTGTTTAACACGCTTCAATCCTCACCGCTTGTACAAAGCAGAACTGTCATCGTCTCTGTTCGTCTTCACAATTGTACTGTAACTTCGTTACTGTAACTAGACAGTTACTCTTTTTCACTATGCAGATGAATAACGATATGGACTTAAGCACTATTTCCAGTCTTTCGTACCATCTATACGTAAAGGTTTTGGTTGTTTCTCCACGTAAGTCCCAATCAATTCATCTGTGCTTTGCAGGGCATTGCACCTTCCTGCATTGTATTAATTTGCCTCAACCTTTGGACTTAGACAATGTGGTCTGGCTATTTGCCCTTTAAAGCTTACACCATCACAAACTTGGGCGTGAGACTATCTATATTCAAGATCAGACAGCGCTTGTTCGCGTTTGTGTTGCTCACGTGGCCCCATAAAGTGAGGTGATAAGATGAAATATCTATGCCCGAGTTGACCATCGATGTTGGATATAAATAATCTCAAAACTATCAAGATTTTTTGTACAGTCGTATGGTCTAGTGGTTAAGGTACCAGGTACGCCAAGGTTCATAGCACTCCTGGTTATCTGAGTTCGAATCCTTCTGGGGTATGGGTGGAATGACTCTATCCCCAGTGAGTTATTCTGCCTTCAGGACCTGATTGAGAGATCAGAGGAAAGATGTTTATATATTAAATAATTGAGTAAACGTCAGTAAGTAATCTCACGATGCTAGCAGAGGATGGTCGTTGGTTATAAGTGGCATGAAATGAGATGTCGATACTTTGGGGATATAGAGTGACGTTAGCAGGTCGTGACCTTACTTGAGTCGCAACTGTCGTCAGAGGTGGATGTACTTCGTTGATTCTCCCGGAATAAGGAAGAATATAGTTGCCTGTGTTAGTGGTGGAGTGAAGACTACTTGTCTGCAAGTGTGAGGAGGCTGTTGGGGACATAGTACACCATTTCTCTCCGATTTTTGTAAATTGGAGGCGACCTGCGAGTGAGTGTTGGTCGCGTCTTGGTGAAACTCTTATTGTTGTGCCTTCAAGAGGAAGGAAGTAAGCAGGCATTCCTGTTGTAGAGTCTGCCAAACGACGTTGTGAACTCAAATCGTGGACAGAAGGAAGCCTTGTGAGGCAGTCCTGAGGCATTTTTGTGGGCGGCCTATGTGAGTGCCTTGTTTGAGCTCCAGTGAGTAAGCGTTCTCATGTCAGAGATATCAGCGTTTTGTTTGGGAAGGAGTTCGTGAAGAAACATGGAGGTTAGAGAAGTCAATGGAAGAACTTCGAGGCTGGATAAGAAGTGCTTGCTGAACTCTGTGGTAGAGCAGAACTCCATAGTGAGGAGTTGATTTCAAGCAGTGTAGAGGAGCTGTAGGCGTGTCTGTGGAATCAGTGGTGAAGCATCACTGATGTCGGATTAGGACTTCGTTGTGCAGCAGATTGAGAGAACTGCAGAAGTGCCTTTCCTGATATTTTGGAGGATCTAGGGATATTTATTGGTGGTAAGCCTCTAGGAGCAGAACAGAGGTTCATGGTGGACACATAATTATATAAGGGAAGTGCTTGAATGCTTATTGGCATGAAAGATGCAGTGTAAGGTGAGAGACTGATTTCCTCTATTGTTATGGGATACTTATGTTGATGTTTCTGGTGTTTCAGCCCTGAGCTGAGTTTCATATACTTTTAGGGCTGAGGATACAGTACTGTTGTGACAGGATTTCAGCCCCATTTAGTGAAGGAGTAGTAAGTGGTGAGCCAAGAGTTGAGCAGCCACTTGATATGGACACTTGGTGAAGCCAGGATATATTGGAATGCAACTGGTTTGTAGCAGGTTAGTGTTTGATAATATTCTATTTTATGTTATGTATTATAACATATAAAATGTTATAATTCATATGTATATATATTTTCTTTGAAAATAAATGTATATATTAGCTGGCTTTCCTCTTGTCTTTTTAAGGTTTCCAGAAAGTGGGGGTGAGAGAGAGAGAGAGAGGGGGGGGGTGTCAGCTGCAGACAGGGTGGCAGAAGATGCTAATTCACGAAAGGGGGATTTAGGAGATCATTCCAAACAAGGAGAGAATGTGGAGTCACGGCGGCTCAAGTAGGGTGTGTGCACAAGACAAAGAGGCCATTGTTGGAGCCTCAACCCTAAATATGTGATGCTGAACCCCTCTCCAAGATAGAGGCATACAGGGTAATCTCCTGGATAAATTACAAGCACTCCAATGTCCATTGCTGGTTGACCGACGGTAGCAGGAATGTGGATGCCTAAGTCGGTTGTTTGTTCCGCCAGGGAGTGGTTGGGGCCGTTGTGCTTCTGTACGCAAATAACGGTCTGGTGCAATAACCAGAGCTCTCTTTTGGAGGTTTAAGTAAAAAAATCCCCAGCCACCTCCCCAACTAATTCTATATTATGGAATGTGAATATATAAAAAGAATATAAAATTCACATTCCATAATATAATATGGAATACATGGCAAGTCTGAAGCTGGCCAGCGCCTGGGCCTGGCGTGAGACCCGGGCCGAGGCGGTGGGCAGACTTAACACTACCTGGGTAGTGACCACAACATGCCCCTGATGCCATCAACATCCTCCCTGTCGTAAGTACTCAGCTCTGATCCCCCTCTGCGTAGGGAAGAAGGCCTACTGCTTCTTGGTATATCTAAAGATCTCTCTCCCTCCTGTCTCTCTGTTCCCGTGCTTGGTAAGCTGCTTTCCTCATTGTTTTCTGAACCGTTTCTCTGTGATATCCCCATATCCCCATTCTCTTATCCTCTATATATACTTTACCACCTCCTCCTCCTCCTGCTTCCGCTGGTCTTTGCTAGTGGCGGCCAACCATCACTGGCCATTTACGCAGCTCAGTACCTCCATTTACCCCTCACAGTTCTCCAAAACAGCTCCAGAATAGACAGAAAACACTGAAATAAACCTATTATGTTTTTTTTTTTTTTACAAAACTACCAACAATGGGAATTTTTTCGCAACCATTGAATTCTGCTGTTGTCTGTTTGGAGTGTGTTTTGTGAGCACTGGAGTGGCTGAGATGGGAGGGAGGTGGGGGCTGGAGAGGGGCAGGATGGAGGGAGGTGGGGGCTGGAGGGGGCAGGATGGAGGGAGGTGGGGGCTGGAGGGGGCAGGATGGAGGTGGGGGCTGGAGGGGCAGGATGGAGGGAGGTGGGGGCAGGATGGAGGGAGGTGGGGGCAGGAGGGAGGGAGGTGGGGGCAGGAGGGAGGGAGGTGGGGGGAGGGAGGGAGGTGGGGGGAGGGAGGGAGGGAGGTGGGGGGAGGGAGGGAGGTGGGGCTGGAGGGGCAGGAGGGAGGTAGGTGGGGAGGTGGGGGCAGGAAGGAGGTGGGAGGGAATAGGGTAGGAAACTGTCCGGATGATTGTGAGAGGGTATGAGATGGAGTGAAAGGGGAATGGAAAAAGGCGTGATGGAGTGAAACACACTACTCGTACTCCTCTATTATATAACCTCTCCACCCTCTCTATACCCCCCCCCCCCACCCCCTCCTCTCATTCAACCCTCTTCCTCCTCCATTTCCATCTCTCCCCGTCTCTATCAAGACCACTTCTTCTCCCTCTCATTAATACACTACTCCCCCGGGGAGAATGTTGTGAAACATTATCAGTCGCCATCCACTTTATGTCCTGCAGTTACTCTGTCATAGTCATGAGGCGTTGGTACTCGCCTAGTTGTGCTTGCGGGGGTTGAGCTTCGGCTCTCTGGTCCCGCCTCTCGGCTGTCAGTTTACTGGTGTTCAGGTTCCTGAGCTTATTGAGCTCTTATCATTTTTACATTTGAAATTGTGTTTGGAGTCAGCCTCCACCATATCACTGAGAATTTTGCATGTGATGATCATGTCTCCCTCAAACTCTTGTCTTACAGCGACGTGAGGTGCAATTCACGCAGCGTTTCCTTGTAACTCATAGCTCTTAGTTCATGGACTAGTCTAGTTGCATACGTTTGAATTTTTTCAGCTTAGTCTTATGCTTCACTACGTATGGATTTATGCTGGAGCTGCATACTCCGGATTGCTTTTAAATATGTGGTATACAAGTTTCTAAATGATTCCTTACACATGTTTCAAAAAGCAGTTTTGATGTTAGGGAGTATCACATATTCTCTGATGATATTCTTTTGATCTGGGCATAAGAAGGCAGGTTTGGCATAATATCAACTCCCAGATCTTTCTCTCTGTCCGTTTCGTGAAGGACTTCATCTCCCATTCGGTACTCTGTGTTTGGCCGCCTGTTCCCTCCATCTAGTTTCATTGCCGTACATTTACTTGGGCTGAACTTTAGTAGCCATTTATTGGACCATTCATTTAGTCGGTGTCGGCCATCTTGTAAGCCTCTTGCTATCTTCCTCAGTCTTAAGTCTTCTTATAACTTTTACATCAGCAGCAAACAATGAGAGGAACGAGTCTATTTCCTTTAGGCGATCGTTTACATATATTAGAAGCAGAGACTAAACCCAGTGTGGCTGCACTTGTGAGGTCTTGCCACTCTGAGAGGTAAACACTCAGTGACTCTGTCTTCGGTTGATTAGGTACTCTCTTATCCATTGGAGTCCCTGCATCTCCACCTTATGCACTAGTCTTCTATGGGGTACTGAGTCAACGGCATTCTGGCGCTCCAAAAATATGCAGTCAGCCCATCCTTCTCTTTCTTGCCTAATTTTTGTTACCTGGTTATTGAATTCTATTAATCCTCTGAGGCAAGATTTGCCATCCCTGAACCTATGCTGGTGGTGTGTTACAAAGTCTTTCACTCCATATGTTCTAGTTTTGTTAGCACAATTTTCTCCGTCACCGTGCATGGTATGCAAGTTAGGGACACTGGCCTGTAGTTCAGTGCCTCCTGTATATCGCGGCTATATTAGCCGTCTTCCAAATTTTTGGCAGTTCTCATGTATCCAGTAATTTGTTTTACACCATTGATAGTGGTTGACACAGTGATTGTGCTCAGTTTGGTACCCATGATGAGATTCCATCTAGGCCTATAGGCTTTGTCACATCCAACTGAAGCAAAAGTTTCCTTATTTCCTCACTGGTAATCTCGAACTTCTCTAGTGGTACCTGGTTAGACATTTACTCTATTATCTCAGGAACTTATAGTTATAATAACTTACTTTTTTCAAATGTGAAGACCTGAAATTTCTTAGTTCCTCGCACACTTCGTTGTCATTTGTAGTGAATCCTGCTGCTCCTATTCTCAGTTTTAGTACCTGTTCCTACACTGTTGTTTTCCTTCTGATATGGCTGTGCAGGAATTTGGGTTGTCTTTGCCTTGCTTGCTATGCCATTTTCGTACTTTCTGCCTCTTCTCATCCTGATATACTTATTCCTGGCCCTCTGGTATCTGTGTTCTCTAGTGTCACGTTATTTCTATAGTTGATCCACACCCTTGTATTTAGTTGCTTTGTCAGCTTACATCCTTGTTTAAACCGCGGGTTCCTCATTTGCATTTAGTTATTTTTTTCGTTTGGACTGGAACCAACTTGTCTGCAGTGTATTCACTTAGTTGTGTTTACGGGGGTTGAGCTTCGGCTCTTTGGTCCCACCTCTCAACCGTCAGTCTACTGGTGTACAGGTTCTTGAGCTTCTCGAGCTCCAGTATGTCTACATATAAAACTGTGTATGGAGTCAGCCTCCACCACATCACTTCCTAGTGCATCCCATTTACTAACTACTCTGACACTGAAAAAGTCCTTTCTAATGTCTCTGTGGCTCATTTGGGTACTCAGCTTCCACCTGTGTCCCCTTGTGCGTGTACCACCCGTAATGCATCCTTGTCTACCCTGTCAATTTCCCTGTGATTTTTCTATGTGGTGATCATGTCTCCCCCTTACTCCTCTGGCTTTGTGTATTTGTATTTACGTCTGATACCATACTAACTGTAAAGGAAGAAATGTGTATTTTTATCTCAAAGAATGTTCGGTAATATGTTTGTTTGTGATATGTTTAAATATGTATGAACACGTTGTACTGATCGGGGTGAGAATAGCTTGAGCTACCTCATCCCTTTGTGTGTATTTTACCTTAAAAAACTTATTTCAATTTCAATGTCTCCCTGGGCTCTTCTGTCTTCCAGCGACGTGAAGTGCAGTTCACGCAGCCTTTCCTCATAACTCATGCCTCTTAGTTCTGGGATTAGCCTAGTGGCATTCCTCTGAACTTTTTCCAGTTTCATCTTGTGCTTGACAAGGTATGGGTTCCATGCTGGGGCCGCATATTCCAAGATTGGCCTTACATAAGTTTGGCCACATTTTGACAGGTTTGGTGTGATTTCAACTCCTAGATCTTTCTCTCTGTCCTTTTCATGAAAGACTTCATCTCCCATTCTGCATCCTGTGTCTGGCTTCCTGTTTCCCCTGCCTAGCTCCATTACCTTACATTTACTCGGGTTGAACTTTAGTAGCCATTTGCTGTACCATTCATTCAGTTTGTCTAGGTCATCTTGTAGCCTCGTACTATCTTCCTCCGTCTTAATCCTCATAATTTTTGCATCTTCAGCAAACAATGAGAGGAACGATTCAATACCCTCTGGGAGATAATTTACATATATCAAACAGTATAGGTCCAAGGACTGACCCCTGCGGGACTCCACTGGTGACGCTTCGCCAATCTGATTCGTCACCCCTCACAGTGACTCGCTGTCTTCTGCTGCTTAGGTACTCCCTTATCCAATGGAGTACCTTCCCTTTCACTCCAGCCTACATCTCCAGCTTTTGCACTAGTCTTTGATGTGGTACTGTGTCAAAAGCTTTCTGGCAATCCAAAAATATGCAGTCTGCCCACCCCTCTCTTTCGTCCCTGATTCTTGTTTCCTCGTCGTAGAATTCAATTAATCCTGTGGAGCATGACTTGCCATTCCTGAACCCATGTTGGTGTTGTGACACAAAGTTCCTTAGCTCCAGTTATTCGACTAGCTTTTTTCGCACAATCTTCCCCATCACCTTGCATGGCATGCAAGTTAGGCACACTGGCCTGTAGTTCAGTGCTTCCTATCTACCTATTCTTGCATATCGGGACTACATTTGCCTTCTTCCAAACTTCTGGCAGTTCACCTGTTACCAGTGATTTGTTAAACACTATGGAGAGTGGCAGGCACAGTGCTTCTGCTCCTTCCTTTAGTATCCATGGTGATATTCCATCCAGGCCTATGGCCTTTGTCACATCCAACTCTAGCAGAAGCTTCCCTACATCTCCCACTGGTAATCCCAAACTCCTCTAGTGGTGCCTGGTTAACTATTTATTGTGTGTGTGAGTGTGTGTGAGAGCGCGAGCGCATGTGCATTTTAAAAAGCGCGTGTGTGTGTATGTGGGGGGAGGTGGGTGGGGTGCAGGGAGGCTTACCTGCTAGCACTAATTATTTGTGTTTGACGATTCGAGCTTCAGCTCCTTCTCCCCTCCCCAACAAATTTGACCCGTCCTTAATCTTCGAAAACGTGTCATTTTAGCATAGCTTCTTTCATCCCGTCTTGGTGATAATGGATGCATTTCTGAACGCCTTTTACTTGAGATTAATTTCGTACATGATCTGATATCTATATTTGTTCTATTCCCTTCTGCTGTTTCTCCTGTGTCTTTTGATGTTATCTGTTGAGCTATTTTTCGGCAAATTGTATGAGTGTGTTGGTTCGTATCCCTCTCAACCTCGTCACATGTATGTTTGTCTAGCTATACAGTTTATTAGTTGGTCATATGCCACAGTTATGGCTTTGCACATTTCCCAAATATTCTTATTATTGGTAATTACCATTTTTGACTAATTCTACTTTAATTGTCGTTTTCTCTTGACTTTCAAATTTCACATATGTGAACAAAACATGAATTAATGGTCACTTGTTCCTAAAGGCATTTCATGATCCATGTTTTCAGTTCCTTCACACACCGGGAGAAGACCCGGTCGTGCTTGTTGGCTGTATGTCCTCCCATTTCCCTAATGCCATCGTTAACGTGTTGCATTTGCATATTCCTTTGCGTAGCTTATATTCACCTTGCTTCACAAGTTTCTACTCCGCCCTAGGCGCTCCTTCATTCCAAATCTGGCCTACTTGGAGAGAAGTGACAGAGATAATGAGTCACACACACAAACACACACATCTACTGCTCCATTTGCTACATCTGCAAAGATTTTCAGGAGTGTGGCAGCTTAGTCTGTATGTATTAAACGGCGTATGAACTCCAGAGGACTCAGAGGTCCTCCATAACAATAACAGACCTTTGGTTTAGGATGTGCTCGTAACGCCTCGGAGCCCGCAAACTGTTTAATAAATATAGACCAGGCCACCCCGGGGTGAGGTAAGAGGCACAGACTTCGTAAGTGGACGGTTATGTGGTTGATAAATCCTGGTCGACTCTAGCAGGCTACCTTCTAGTCCGCGGGTGTCTCTGGTAGTGTGGTTTGCCAATCACTGGCGCCATCAAATTAATACTTGTATAGTTACACCAATACACGTGGCTGTGTGCATGTATGTCAACCGCTTCTGGTAGAGAAAACTAAAGCTGCTCACAGATATATACATGTATATATATTCCATGACAAAAGTTGGTTCAACCTCTGTTATTCCTTCCCTGTCACCCTTCCCGCATTCCCCCCTCCCACTTCTCCCCTTCCCTCTTCTCCTCCCCTTCCCTCTCCCCTTCCTCTCGGCCATCCTCAGCACTTAAACCGTGTTACTTTTATGGTGTTGCTGGTGGTCGCCTGGTGCAGGGGGCCCGCCAGTGTTTCACAAAGATTTCCAGGCCCCGACTTGCCCCGGGTCGCTACCCCCTCCCTGACTTCCATATATTTTTAGCTCCAGTACGACACCTTACTGTCAGTCGCTCCAGTGCGCGTTTATCTATTGCTTTTATGCCGGATGCCATGTGACATTTTTGGGCCGCGGATGTTTTGTAAGAAGTATTTCCATGGAGTGAGTGTATCCTGGCTAAGTGTGTGTGTGTGTGTGCGTGTGTGTCCAGGCTGAGGGGCGAGCGTGTCCAGGCTGAGGGGCGAGCGTGTCCAGGCTGAGGGGCGAGCGTGTCCAGGCTGAGGGGCGAGCGTGTCCAGTCTGAGGGGCGAGCGTGTCCAGTCTGAGGGGCGAGCGTGTCCAGTCTGAGGGGCGAGCGTGTCCAGGCTGAGGGGCGAGCGTGTCCAGGCTGAGGGGCGAGCGTGTCCAGGCTGAGGGGCGAGCGTGTCCAGGCTGAGGGGCGAGCGTGTCCAGGCTGAGGGGCGAGCGTGTCCAGGCTGAGGGGCGAGCGTGTCCAGGCTGAGGGGCGAGCGTGTCCAGGCTGAGGGGCGAGCGTGTCCAGGCTGAGGGGCGAGCGTGTCCAGGCTGAGGGGCGAGCGTGTCCAGGCTGAGGGGCGAGCGTGTCCAGGCTGAGGGGCGAGCGTGTCCAGGCTGAGGGGCGAGCGTGTCCAGGCTGAGGGGCGAGCGTGTCCAGGCTGAGGGGCGAGCGTGTCCAGGCTGAGGGGCGAGCGTGTCCAGGCTGAGGGGCGAGCGTGTCCAGGCTGAGGGGCGAGCGTGTCCAGGCTGAGGGGCGAGCGTGTCCAGGCTGAGGGGCGAGCGTGTCCAGGCTGAGGGGCGAGCGTGTCCAGGCTGAGGGGCGAGCGTGTCCAGGCTGAGGGGCGAGCGTGTCCAGGCTGAGGGGCGAGCGTGTCCAGGCTGAGGGGCGAGCGTGTCCAGGCTGAGGGGCGAGCGTGTCCAGGCTGAGGGGCGAGCGTGTCCAGGCTGAGGGGCGAGCGTGTCCAGGCTGAGGGGCGAGCGTGTCCAGGCTGAGGGGCGAGCGTGTCCAGGCTGAGGGGCGAGCGTGTCCAGGCTGAGGGGCGAGTTTGTCCAGTCTGAGTGTGAATCTCGAGGGTGAGTGTGAGCCCTGTGAGTGACCATGGGAGTGGGGGAATTCTGTTCTGGTCTTGTGTTTGTTTACGAAAAAGAAAAAGTCACCCATTTAATCCTGAAAAAATTAGTATTTTGTGTACAAAAGAGAGAGAGGCAGACAGAGATGAAGGGAGAGGGAGGGAGGAGGAGGGCGAGAGAGAGATGGAGAGAGACAGCCGGACAGACAGATTCACACGCAGACAGACAGGAAAAGAGACGGAGACAGAATGAAAAGAAATTGTTGAACATAAGATGTAATATTTAAAAAGATGGAAAAGTAAATATATAAGTATTCAAATACTGTGCTTATCATATATCATATACAAACCATTGACACAAGTTGGAGAAAGGTTAAAGTTAAAAGAATTTATAGAAAATGCTGGATAACCGGTTACAGTATATATGTAATGGGCATTTATGACTTACACGAACGCACGCACGCACACGCACGCACGCGAGCACTCAGGGGCCTCGCGGCTGAGTGGATAGCGCTCGGGGGTTGTAGCCCCAAGCGCTCGGGTCCGATTCCCGATCGAGGCAGAAACAAAGGGGCACAGTTTCTTTCGCCCTGGCGCTCCTATTCACCTAGCAGTAAAAAGATACCTGGGAGTTAGACAGCTGCAACGGACTGCTTCCTGGGGATGTACCCACCTAGTTGTACTCGCCTAGTTGTACTCACCGAGTTGTACTCGCCTAGTTGTGTTTGCCGGGGTTGAACTCTGGCTCTTTGGTCCCGCCTCTCAACTGTCAACTGATGTACAGATTCCTGAGCCTACTGGGCTCTATCATATCTACATTTGAAACTGTGGATGGAGTCAGCCTCCACCACATCACTGCCTAATGCATTCCACTTGTTAACTACTCTCACACTGAAAAAGTTCCTTCTAACGTCCCTGTGGCTCATTTCGGAACTCGGTTTCCACCCGTGTCCCCTTGTTCGCGTACCCTCCATGTTACACAGTTTATCTTTATCTACCCCTGTTAATTCCTCTGAGAATTTTGTAGGTTGTGATCATGTCACCCCTTACTCTTCTGTCTTCCAGTGTCGTGAGGTGCATTTCCCGCAGCCTTTCCTCGTAACTCATGCCTCTTAGTTCTGGAACTAGCCTAATGGCATACCTCTGAACTTTTTCCAGCTTCGTTTTGTGCTTGACAAAGTACGGGCTCCATGCTTTGGCCGCATACTCCAGGATTGGTCTTACATATGTGATATACAAGGCTCTGAATGATTCCTTACACAGGCTCCTGAAGGCTGTTGTGATGTTAGCCAGCCTCGCGTATGCCGCAGATGTAATTCTTGTATGTGGGCTTCAGGAGACAGGTTTGGTATTATATCAACCCCTAGATGAGCTTGATTGTTGGCGCCGGAGGTGGCTAGTTTATTGTGCACCCCATACCCATCCTTTTGAGCGGTAGCGCAAAAGCATTACAGAGGGCACAAAAGGTCTTTATCAGACCTCATCTTAGATTATTACATAAACAATTTCATCTATCCTTCACACCTTATAGTTACAATATCAGCTAGTTACAGAGAAAGTGCTATTTCAAGAGCTATATATTTACAGTAAGTCATTATACATTAATGGTAGGTCTTATCGCTAATACATAATAGTTTGATCAATGGAGATAATACAGTCATAGGGGAGCTTCTGTTTATTATTAGTCTTCACAATACACTACTTGTTTCTTAATCTCATATGTCGTTTATCTACTGGAAGCGAAATATGGATACAGTGCAAGGATTTCAGGTAACTTATCCATGGTAATAAGATAGGTTGCCATATCATACAGAGTGATCTTAAATTTATCTCTAAATGGCTCAATTTTACTACAATCCAAGATACAGTGTTCGAGTGTGTGTCCCTGTCTTTGTCCACACACTTTACACTTTACTTCATCTAGATCCCTATATAAGCTGAACTGCCAGAGATACTTGTAGCCAAGTCTTATACGAGCTGTGACAACATCTGTTAGTCTACTTTGTTACTTGCCCCATACACATGTTTTACTTCACACATTTCATTGTGATGAACAATGGACCTGATAGTTCCAATTTGCACAGTTCAACTTTCTTCAAATCCATCCAGGAGTTCTCGTTTAGTGACATTTTAAAGGGACCTATTTGATAACTCAAGATTCCGTTCAATACTGTCTTTATTTACTGCAGCCTTAGCAAAGGCGTCAACTTTGTCATGTTCCTGCAGGCCAATATGAGAAGGAATCCACAACATTTTTATATTTACCCTCTTGCTAAGTATTTTTATATATCTGCGTCTAGCTTCCAAGACAAGCACGTTATTACTTGATTGCAAACTGTTTATTGCTCGTAGTGAGGAAAGGAAATCGGAAATAATTAAGCTGTCTACTTCAGTGTTGTCAATAATTTTGAGTGCTACCAGTATTGCTACCAACTCGGCCTGCATTGTGGATGCGCAGTTACTAATTTGGATATTCCTTTGAATTGTGCTGCCATCGGGCTGATGAGCAATAACAGCACTTCCTGCCCTCCCTGCAGCTGTATTGAGTGATCCGTCAGTGTATATGGTCTGTGCTATGTTGTTTTCAGCCTGTATATTGTGAATGTGTTCTATGGTGCTCAATTTAGCAGCAAGCTGAGCATGAGGGTTGTTTGTGATTAGTTTCTTGGTGGGGTATGCAGGGGTCAGGATGTCAAAAGGTACTATCTGCCAGGGTGGAAGGAAGTGATGTACTCTTTCATCTGTATATACATTGTGCAGCCCCATCATTTATATACAGATGAAAGAGTA
>NC_091188.1:16253139-16258139 GCF_040958095.1 Procambarus clarkii
AGTGTGGAATAAATTACACGTAATGATAATTCCGATTCGATGTTAGAATCGGCGCCCAATCCAACTCTGCCTCGTGTGGACCACGTGACCAGGACAAGTATACACATAACCAAATGGAAACAATAAAAATGCAAATTATTAACTTAATTTATTAAAAGAAAAACTAAAACAAATCTAAATATGTTCACTCCTGTCACTTTAACACTCCCTACTTGACCTGAATGGCAAATGAGACTATTTCTATACATAACCATAGCAACTATACCTCTGTTTTACCAGCTACAGATGTTGGGCTGGTCTCGGGGAGAGGTAAGATGTTTGACCTCTCCCAGCTGCTTCCGTGACCACACTGATCTGTCCTCGTCTGATCTAGCCCAGACTAGAACATGTATTGTTCCGCATCGCTTACCCAGTTACTTTAGCAAGGTTAAGTTATAACAATTAACCTCTGTTGTACTTAATTGATCCAGACTGGTTGAAATATTTTACTGAAATTAAATTACCAAGCCTCTAACGGCAGAGCTGTTCCCGATCACAAAAATGGTTATTAAAACTTTGAGAAATAGTAGACCTGTCAACCCTGCTGACCTATGACCGCCGTCACTCCGCCTTACAAGTAGATCTGATTCGTGACGTCACTGATGGAGACTTAAACTCAATAATTAGAATACTCTTGATATTGTCCAGTACTATTATACAATACAATTTTAATGCAAAATGAATAAAGGCTAATTTCTCTAAATTACTGAATACTATAGGATGGTTCATTATACGCAGCTATGAACAAAGCGTCGGTTATTTCCACCGCGAATCCCCCTGGGGGTCAGGTTCCCAGGTCACCATGCGGGCTCAGCTTCCCATTCTCTATTGTCGATAAACCACTCTGGATAATTCTTACAACCAGCCTAGTTTGTTACACAATGATGTCACGATTGTGTCATGATGTCTCCCGTTGCCAAGGTTGTGGCTGACACCGTGGCATAAATGCTGCCTAGCCACGTCTCGGTGGCAATGCTGCCTAGCCACGTCCTCGGTGGCAATGCTGCCTAGCCACGTCCTCGGTGGCAATGCTGCCTAGCCACGTCCTCGGTGGCAATGCTGCCTAGCCACGTCCTCGGTGGCAATGCTGCCTAGCCACGTCCTCGGTGGCAATGCTGCCTAGCCACGTCCTCGGTGGCAATGCTGCCTAGCCACGTCCTCGGTGGCAATGCTGCCTAGCCACGTCCTCGGTGGCAATGCTGCCTAGCCACGTCCTCGGTGGCAATGCTGCCTAGCCACGTCCTCGGTGGCAATGCTGCCTAGCCACGTCCTCGGTGGCAATGCTGCCTAGCCACGTCCTCGGTGGCAATGCTGCCTAGCCACGTCCTCGGTGGCAATGCTGCCTAGCCACGTCCTCGGTGGCAATGCTGCCTAGCCACGTCCTCGGTGGCAATGCTGCCTAGCCACGTCCTCGGTGGCAATGCTGCCTAGCCACGTCCTCGGTGGCAATGCTGCCTAGCCACGTCCTCGGTGGCAATGCTGCCTAGCCACGTCCTCGGTGGCAATGCTGCCTAGCCACGTCCTCGGTGGCAATGCTGCCTAGCCACGTCCTCGGTGGCAATGCTGCCTAGCCACGTCCTCGGTGGCAATGCTGCCTAGCCACGTCCTCGGTGGCAATGCTGCCTAGCCACGTCCTCGGTGGCAATGCTGCCTAGCCACGTCCTCGGTGGCAATGCTGCCTAGCCACGTCCTCGGGCAATGGGGCATGCTGCCTAGCCACGTCCTCGGGGGCAATGCTGCCTAGCCACGTCCTCGGGGGCAATGCTGCCTAGCCACGTCCTCGGGGGCAATGCTGCCTAGCCACGTCCTCGGGGGCAATGCTGCCTAGCCACGTCCTCGGGGGCAATGCTGCCTAGCCACGTCCTCGGGGGCAATGCTGCCTAGCCACGTCCTCGGGGGCAATGCTGCCTAGCCACGTCCTCGGGGGCAATGCTGCCTAGCCACGTCCTCGGGGGCAATGCTGCCTAGCCACGTCCTCGGTGGCAATGCTGCCTAGCCACGTCCTCGGTGGCAATGCTGCCTAGCCACGTCCTCGGTGGCAATGCTGCCTAGCCACGTCCTCGGTGGCAATGCTGCCTAGCCACGTCCTCGGTGGCAATGCTGCCTAGCCACGTCCTCGGTGGCAATGCTGCCTAGCCACGTCCTCGGTGGCAATGCTGCCTAGCCACGTCCTCGGTGCAATGCTGCCTAGCCACGTCCTCGGTGGCAATGCTGCCTAGCCACGTCCTCGGTGGCAATGCTGCCTAGCCACGTCCTCGGTGGCAATGCTGCTAGCCACGTCCTCGGTGGCAATGCTGCCTAGCCACGTCCTCGGTGGCAATGCTGCCTAGCCACGTCCTCGGTGGCAATGCTGCCTAGCCACGTCCTCGGTGGCAATGCTGCCTAGCCACGTCCTCGGTGGCAATGCTGCCTAGCCACGTCCTCGGTGGCAATGCTGCCTAGCCACGTCCTCGGTGGCAATGCTGCCTAGCCACGTCCTCGGTGGCAATGCTGCCTAGCCACGTCTCGGGGCAATGCTGCCTAGCCACGTCCTCGGGGCAATGCTGCCTAGCCACGTCCTCGGTGGCAATGCTGCCTAGCCACGTCCTCGGTGGCAATGCTGCCTAGCCACGTCCTCGGTGGCAATGCTGCCTAGCCACGTCCTCGGTGGCAATGCTGCCTAGCCACGTCCTCGGTGGCAATGCTGCCTAGCCACGTCCTCGGTGGCAATGCTGCCTAGCCACGTCCTCGGTGGCAATGCTGCCTAGCCACGTCCTCGGTGGCAATGCTGCCTAGCCACGTCCTCGGTGGCAATGCTGCCTAGCCACGTCCTCGGTGGCAATGCTGCCTAGCCACGTCCTCGGTGGCAATGCTGCCTAGCCACGTCCTCGGTGGCAATGCTGCCTAGCCACGTCCTCGGTGGCAATGCTGCCTAGCCACGTCCTCGGTGGCAATGCTGCCTAGCCACGTCCTCGGTGGCAATGCTGCCTAGCCACGTCCTCGGTGGCAATGCTGCCTAGCCACGTCCTCGGTGGCAATGCTGCCTAGCCACGTCCTCGGTGGCAATGCTGCCTAGCCACGTCCTCGGTGGCAATGCTGCCTAGCCACGTCCTCGGTGGCAATGCTGCCTAGCCACGTCCTCGGTGGCAATGCTGCCTAGCCACGTCCTCGGTGGCAATGCTGCCTAGCCACGTCCTCGGTGGCAATGCTGCCTAGCCACGTCCTCGGTGGCAATGCTGCCTAGCCACGTCCTCGGTGGCAATGCTGCCTAGCCACGTCCTCGGTGGCAATGCTGCCTAGCCACGTCCTCGGTGGCAATGCTGCCTAGCCACGTCCTCGGTGGCAATGCTGCCTAGCCACGTCCTCGGTGGCAATGCTGCCTAGCCACGCCCTCGGTGGCAATGCTGCCTAGCCACGCCCTCGGTGGCAATGCTGCCTAGCCACGTCCTCGGTGGCAATGCTGCCTAGCCACGTCCTCGGTGGCAATGCTGCCTAGCCACGTCCTCGGTGGCAATGCTGCCTAGCCACGTCCTCGGTGGCAATGCTGCCTAGCCACGTCCTCGGTGGCAATGCTGCCTAGCCACGTCCTCGGTGGCAATGCTGCCTAGCCACGTCCTCGGTGGCAGTGCTGCCTAGCCACGTCCTCGGTGGCAGTGCTGCCTAGCCACGTCCTCGGTGGCAGTGCTGCCTAGCCACGTCCTCGGTGGCAATGCTGCCTAGCCACGTCCTCGGTGGCAATGCTGCCTAGCCACGTCCTCGGTGGCAATGCTGCCTAGCCACGTCCTCGGTGGCAATGCTGCCTAGCCACGTCCTCGGTGGCAATGCTGCCTAGCCACGTCCTCGGTGGCAGTGCTGCCTAGCCACGTCCTCGGTGGCAATGCTGCCTAGCCACGTCCTCGGTGGCAATGCTGCCTAGCCACGTCCTCGGTGGCAATGCTGCCTAGCCACGTCCTCGGTGGCAATGCTGCCTAGCCACGTCCTCGGTGGCAATGCTGCCTAGCCACGTCCTCGGTGGCAATGCTGCCTAGCCACGTCCTCGGTGGCAATGCTGCCTAGCCACGTCCTCGGTGGCAATGCTGCCTAGCCACGTCCTCGGTGGCAATGCTGCCTAGCCACGTCCTCGGTGGCAATGCTGCCTAGCCACGTCCTCGGTGGCAATGCTGCCTAGCCACGTCCTCGGTGGCAATGCTGCCTAGCCACGTCCTCGGTGGCAATGCTGCCTAGCCACGTCCTCGGTGGCAATGCTGCCTAGCCACGTCCTCGGTGGCAATGCTGCCTAGCCACGTCCTCGGTGGCTATGCTGCCAGTAATGTTTGCTTTCCAGAGATACTAAACATACCAGACTGCCATCTAGTGATAATTTTGTTAATTGCGAAAAAATAAAAGAAAATACTTATGAGGTTATATTAAATACAATTTTGGCTGAGAATTCACCTCCTGACCTGACCAGCAGAATGTCAGGTGTCGGGATAAAGACACGAGTAGCAGTGAAGGGCTCCACCTTGGAGGGGTAGAAATAGCTTAAGCTACTCTATCCCTCTGAGATGTATTACAGTATCTCAATAAACGTACTTCAACTTACAGTGCTTCGCCTCTCTTGTGTACTGCTAACAATGATTCAACCTCGGGGTTGTTCCTCCCTGTTTACGCGTGACCACTGTGACAGTTTTTCACAATGTCTGCAGTTGGTCACGCTTGAGTTTCTCCGAAATAATTCACTCGCCTCCTTGCTTCTGCATTTCTTGCAATCAGAACGTTCCTACCATTATTCGGAGGCTCAGGTTGAGACCTGAACTCCCACTCAGATGAGTTATTGCATAATATCACCGAGTGCATTGCATATTTATCTAATTTTGACCATTTAACTAATTATAATTAAGCTGTCACCCCTCGGCATTACCTCGCGTGACGAGAGAGACGCCAGGGTCTCGTTGAGAGCCATCTATTATAGCTATTAACAAGTAAGAAATCGAATTATAAAT
>NC_091188.1:16263139-16288139 GCF_040958095.1 Procambarus clarkii
ATTAGCTGGTGAATTTAATGGCGACATGGTAATGATATCCCCGTTTTCTTCAGAAGAAAATTCCACTGCAATCTGGCTATTTTTTAATGAATAAAGAATATATTTTGGGTTAAATTGTTAGTACAAAATCAGCAGCAATATTATCTGCATATTGTATTAAAGGTTAGTAAATGATGTTTTTTCCTACGTTTGATAAGTTGTTAGAGAAGTAATTAGGTGAAGGGAGAGAGAAGAGGATTCTAGGATAGAGGAGAGAAGGGAGATAATCGGTTGTGTTCCTTAAGGGGCGGCAGAGTGCCAGGGCGAGGGGCGGCAGAGTGCCAGGGGGAGGGGCGGCAGAGTGCCAGGGGGAGGGGCGGCAGAGTGCCAGGGGGAGGGGCGGCAGAGTGCCAGGGGGAGGGGCGGCAGAGTGCCAGGGGGAGGGGCGGCAGAGTGCCAGGGGGAGGGGCGGCAGAGTGCCAGGGGAAGGGGCGGCAGAGTGCCAGGGGAAGGGGCGGCAGAGTGCCAGGGGGAAGGGGCGGCAGAGTGCCAGGGGAAGGGGCGGCAGAGTGCCAGGGGGAAGGGGCGGCAGAGTGCCAGGGGAAGGGGCGGCAGAGTGCCAGGGGAAGGGGCGGCAGAGTGCCAGGGGAGGGGTGGCAGAGTGCCAGGGGAGGGGTGGCAGAGTGCCAGGGGAGGGGTGGCAGAGTGCCAGGGGAGGGGTGGCTGGGTCGAGGCACTTACTGTCGTGGCGTGACGGGACGACAAAGGTTATTCGGCTTATACACGACGGGGGGGGGGGGGGGGGGGTGAGGCGGGTTAAGTTCCGCTCCAGAATGGTGGGTACACGCAACTTTTAGAAGGCTGGTGGCAGTGGTGGTAGTGGTGGGGTGCCGTAATGATTGTTAGTAGTTGTGGTAGTGATGGTGGTAGCTGGTGGTGGTGTTGGAGGTGGTGAATGGTAGAGGTGGTAGTAGAGATTGATGGTGGTATTGGTGGTGGTAGAGATTGGTGATGGTAGAGATTAGTAGTGGTGGCGGTGGTAGAGATTGGTGGTGGTGGCGGTGGTAGAGATTGGTGGTGGTGGTGGTAGAGATTGGTGGTGGTGGTAGAGATTGGTGGTGGTGGTAGAGATTGGTGGTGGTAGAGATTAGTAGTGGTGGCGGTGGTAGAGATTGGTGGTGGTAGAGATTAGTAGTGGTGGCGGTGGTAGAGATTGTTGGTGGTAGAGATTAGTAGTGGTGGCGGTGGTAGAGATTGGTGGTGGTAGAGATTAGTAGTGGTGGCGGTGGTAGAGATTGGTGGTGGTAGAGATTAGTAGTGGTGGCGGTGGTAGAGATTGTTGGTGGTAGAGATTAGTAGTCGTGGCGGTGGTAAAGATTGGTGGTGGTGGTGGCGGTGGTAGAGATTGGTGGTGGTAGTGGCGGTGATAGAGGCTAATGGTGGTGGTGGTAGAGGCTAATGGTGGTGGGTAGCAGAAATGGTACGTACTACAGTGAAGTGTGGTCTAGTGCTTTAACCCGCCTCCTAGTCATGTTTTACCTGTTGCGTTATAATTAAACTATTCCCGCGGTCGATATCTCTGTCGAACCTGGCCTGAATCTTCCGGAGGGAGGTGGCTTCCACAACTCCTTTCTGGACATTACACTTACTATAACCAGCAATACAAATTAAAGTGTAGTTCCTTTAACTTATTCGACTCTTTTTGCTTTTCTAATTTCTATATCCTCTTGCCCTACTTTTTTGTAAATTTAAAGAGGCTGTTAACTTTGCCGATTCCCTCAATAACTTGAATGTTGAGCTTGAATGTATTTTGATTCTTCCCTTCTCTAGGAGTCTAGAGATTTTGTTTCTGTAACAAATTTTCATAACTTGATCGTCTCAGTTTTAACACTAAGTTTGGCGCAAAACTCTTATCTTTATGAATTTTTGCTTTGTGCTTCACTAGGTACGATTTCCTGGCAGGTGCTGCATATTCCAATATTGGTCTATCGTTGGTTGCGCAAATTTAGGTTCTAATATTACGTCGTTTTGTTACCAGGTTTTCAAATGTTGTGGATGGGACTGTTTATGTTTGACTTTTGTATTAGTGATGGAATTATATCCAGTCCAATATTGTGTTCTCTTTTTCCGATTCCTGACATTAACTTTCCCTTCTGGTGTAGATATCTTATGGACTCCTTTCGCCGTTTTCCATGTGGTAGTTGTGATTATGGTTGGTACTGGTGGAGGTATTGTTGGTATTGTATTAGGAATGGTGGTGGTTTGTAGTGGTAGCGGATGGTATTGGCGGAAATGGAGTTGTTGGTAGTGGTGTTTGTGGTGAGTGGTAGTGGTGTTTGTGGTGAGTGGTAGTGGTGTTTGTGGTGAGTGGTAGTGGTGTTTGTGGTGAGTGGTAGTGGTGTTTGTGGTGAGTGGTAGTGGTGTTTGTGGTGAGTGGTAGTGGTGTTTGTGGTGAGTGGTAGTGGTGTTTGTGGCGAGTGGTAGTGGTGTTTGTGGCGAGTGGTAGTGGTGTTTGTGGCGAGTGGTAGTGGTGTTTGTGGTGAGTGGTAGTGGTGTTTGTGGTGAGTGGTAGTGGTGTTTGTGGTGAGTGGTAGTGGTGTTTGTGGTGAGTGGTAGTGGTGTTTGTGGTGAGTGGTAGTGGTGTTTGTGGTGAGTGGTAGTGGTGTTTGTGGTGAGTGGTAGTGGTAACGACACCGGTTGTGGTGTTTGTGTAGTAGTGGTATATTATTGTAACGTATACTCTTGAAATGACAGTACGTATAATAACTATTTTGTCGAAAGTACCAATTTATAGCCAATTATATAACGCCTAAAACACACACACTATAACGTGTATTAGGTTTAAGATTACTAGCAGAGGTTAGGTTAGGGTACCTTATTTATTTTCTTAAAATAAAAGTGTCTCATTTGGCCAAATTCAATAACACAAAGCGTAAGGTTTGGGTTGGTCCATCACTACATACAGGTACTTTCAACCAAATATTTACTAAAAGTGCTGTCATTTTGGGAGGCTGGGGTGTAATAAAGTTTTTTTTGTTAATGGTATTAAGGAGACCAGGTGAGTGAGGTACAGGTGTTAATGTTAGTGATTGTGGTGGTGGTGGTGGTTGTAATGATGGTGATTGGGGATAGTGTTGGAAATGGAGGTGTTTTGTCATCATCTTAAATACACATTGCCGTACCTAAATGTATGTGATCATGCATACTGTAAACTTTTTATATACGTACAATGCACGTATATCACGTACCCAAGGAATATTCTGATATCATAAGGATTATAACAAGTTAGAAGAAGTCATTCCCTTTCCTTTAGCTCCCTTAAAATGAGCCGGAGTATCTGCTGCTAAACGCAATATTTTTACCTTCCTTAACCAAAAGAGTAATTAAGCTGATAATATTTATCCTTGTGTATTTGTAAAGTTTGCCGTTATAGGTAATTTTTGGGGGTTTTATTAAGAGTAAATGAGGGCAATGAGAGCTTAATGATGAACTATTACACACATTACTATTTCAACTTTCTTTCTTTTTCGGTCTTTAAATGTGTACTAAATTTCATGATGACCGGTACTAGTGTTCCTAATTAGTCTGCAAGAGCCGTCATCAGGTTTCAGTTCATCTGATGTGTCTAAGCATCTTAGATACCGCCTGTGGTCTGAGCCTGCTGAGCCACCCATGCGCCCAAACATTTATACGGTCGGTCAAGTTAATTTCACCCGTGTGTTGAGCGAAAGTATCCAATATACGAGTCAGCCTAGGAATGAATGATCGCTGATGAAGTGAAGTGAATGGTACAACCATCATGAAGCTGTTGATAGACGAGCGCCTTGTACTGCCGTTGGTACATTTTGGTTACCCACGAAGTTAGGCCAAAAGGAGGAAGTCGGATTTTAAGAACACAGGCCCTATACATAACCCTCCATAATAATCCACCACAATAACCCTCCATTATAATCAACCATAAATGAACATCATAATATTCCACAGTATTATTCCAGTACGTCCCCCCAATATGTGAGATGCTGACCGAACTTGAAGTAATGTTTTGCATCAAGTTGTTACTTGATGCCCGTTAGCGCTGTAATCTCTGTTTGGCTGCCTCGGTTCCTGGGCTTAATGAGTGGCTCTTCGTCGTCATTACAGAGCCAAAATTCATGCCTAAAATATCAACTTCCACACCGTGTACAAGATTACGTCCACTCATCTATGTACAACCATAGATTCAGTATCATGCCGTCTAGTTATGATCATCGTCTGTGTTTTCTCTGCCACATTTGGAACTTGACGTTTCCTCCAGAAAGTATTAAAGTATAAACAGCAGCAGTGAACAGAGCTTCAAGATTGAAGCGTAGAATGTTATACAATTAATATGTCTGTAACAAGACGTTGAGTACACAGCTCTGTGGCTCACTTACACGAATTAAGCGACAATCAGATCATGTTCCATTGAGGATCACCTTTATATTTTGTTCTTGTAGGTAGTTCGTAATTAGCTGCAAGATAATGCTTGAGAAATCCTGTTCTTGAAGCTTTACAATTAGTTCAAGGTATTATTCTTGATGAAGGGTTCCTGCACTGTCCAATGTAGCAACACAGGTAATCTTGGCATCATCCACCGGATATGTTTAATGAAAGATAGTCAAGTATAACCTTTCCTAAAATCCTTTTGTCGACCACACCGTAACCTTTGTAAACAACAAAAAACCTACATTTTTTTATATTATTATCTTAAAACTTAGTCGTTAATTGACAGCTGTGAGAACAAATTCCCACACCTCCCATAAAAAGTTAATGCAACACGTAAAAATATATTGTTAGTCATAAAAGAGATGGCATTTGTGACATATTTGCTCCAGAAAACGATAATATTATGCCGCAACGTTTGCATCTCGTCACAAAATCTATTTAGCTAATGTTTCACTAAAATCATCAGTCTCAGGATTGAAACCAAAATAAAATGAATCTACTAAATTAATTATATAGTCAATAAAGATTTGACATTAAACTCATTCCTCCTTCCCAATCTCCATGAAAACGAGTTGAGTATGACACTGAGGGAGGAGGAGGGCAGCCATTGTGGTTGGTGAAACTTGAGCCGCGACAGAGCTTGCCTCCCACAGCAATAAAACTAACGAAGCAAGTCCCCCAGAACGCAGCGTGACAAATTAGTCACTATTTGTTGCCTAGACTTGACAGAACAGAGTTACATGCCGATTTTGTTTTTCTAGTAGTACACAATTTTTGGCCATTAATATGTATCTAGAAATAAATCGTTATGCTGCAGGAAACCACCACCTGAAAGGGTAAGGTTCATTTATTATTATTGATCTAAATTTAATGTGTAACACCTGTGCTTTACATGTTAGCGTCAGTTTTTACGGTAACTTGTTGGCAGGTAAATTGTGACCGCAGGAAACATCAGTTGGCTGGCCCATCCCAGGACCAGGCGGACGCCATTAATACCTGTCCTGTACAGGATACACGTGTCTGAGGGTGTCTCATGTTGGATGACCAGCCAACACTACCGAATTGGCTGAAACCGTTTTAAATTACAACTAACACATTTGCAGCAGTACTACTATTTATTTAATTACAATTTAGTAAATGAACTGTATCAACCGTTTCATTACGGTGTGATAAACTGAATTATGAACCGCTCCAAATTGTGTGAATATACGTTTGCTGGTGAGAAATCATAAAAATACAGTCCATTCACAAGTAATAAACATGTAATAAATACAATTAAATACAGTCTCTTGAATTAATAATCAAATTAATCACCGGTAGATTACTCAACAGCAATTACACCATCTTACAGTTCCCGACAACTGAGTGGTTCTTCAATTTATTAATTAAAATTGCATATACATTCTTTTATAGCGAGTGTTATATTCTTTGAGCTTGGCAGAGACGGTACAGGCGAGTGGGCAGCGTTGCCTCAGGTCTGTACAACTCCGTAACAGTCTCTGGTTGACCTTACCTGCTCCAATTGCTGTACCAGTGGTGTCTAGTGAATTGAGGATGAGGTGAACTGTTAAATAAGATTAGATTCTGCTTACTTGCACTTCGGAAGATAATTCCAGGGGTGATATGAACCCTCTGATCATATGTCCGTCTCCAGGAGGGATTCCATACTGTTTGTTACCATATATCCAACCTCCAGTTCTCAATACCAACCTTCGTTATTTTATATCCTCTCGAGTTAAATTCTAGAATTCACCTGTTGAACCATTCTTTCAGTTTGTCCAAGCTATTGTGTAACCTATGTGAGTCACTGTATTTATCCTGCTTATAGTATAAGCGAGAACACCAAACACGAGAGGAGTGTGTCTGCTCTAGGAGATAGGTTCGTATGCAGCAGTGAAAAGTCAGCCCTTACAATGTCCGTTAATTAGTAGTAGAACCAGTAGTGTTCAAACCTAATCAACCCACTTAACCTATCGAAGCTGATTGTCATTAGTTTGAGGAAACGTCAATATTGCGAGTATTCAAATGTTGAAACTGTTCGATATCGCTAAAATTGCGATACTTTTTCTTTGACATGTACACTACTCTCATGCTAGGTCACTGTGAAGAATTTCGGACAGTTAAAAATATGTAGTCGGTAAAACTTCTTTTATCATGTGTGGTCTTAGTCGCCGGTAATAGAATTATGTCACGTGTTTAAAGAATGGTTTGTCGTCCATGAACCCACGCTGGTGTTGAATATAAATTATTTCTCACCAGATGATCGACAAGGCTTTGTCTCTCGTTCTTTTATCACCTTAATATTATCTTCTAATTTTCTAGAAGTTTTCCTGTTGCCTGTAAATTCCATTATGTCACAAGTGGCTACGCTAACACGCGGATTCAACTTCCTCATTTAATACTGACAGCAAAATCCTGGCTGGGCTAGCTAGTACCTCCTTCAGTTATATACAAGTCCTCAGGAAAGCCGCTCTCAGTTCATGCACTTTCCCTTTGCTTGGTTATGAAGACCTGCGTCTCCTTAAGATTTACTCTCATTTTTCAGAACAAGTCATCTACTGTAACAAAATATATATATATATTTTTGAGATATATAGAAGAGTTGTTACATTCTTGTACAGCCACTAGTACGCGTAGCGTTTCGGGCAGGTCCCTGGAATACGATCCCCGCCGCGAAGAATAGTTTTTACAACTAAGTACTCATTTTACTGTCGAGTTAAACAGAGGCTACAGTTAAGGATTTGCGCCCAGTAAATCACCCCCCCCCCCCCCCCCCCGGCCAGGATACGAACCCATGACAAAGCGCTCGCGGAATGCCAGGCGAGTGTCTTACCACTGCACCACGGAGACTATTAACTCATGTGGTGGGGTCAAACCGACATCCTTGGAGTCCTCTCTCTCTCTCTCACACACACACACACACACACACACACACACAGACTGAACCATAATGAGCTCAAATGTGCCTCAGCCAGAAATACTACCAGACTTAGAGATCGGGAAGCAGCATCAAGTTTAGTGTAGATACCATAGATACATAACGACGCTGGGATTTAATTCTGCAAGTCCTCTCCTATCTTCAGTTTCATTTGCTATTCTGTGATTTATTTTTCCCTTATTAAATCCCATTTACATTTTACTGTCCAGTTATTGGCATAATATAGTTTAATGGGCACAAATTCATTTGAAAATGTTCAGAAAATAACAACAATTCTTTCCAGGTATTAGAATCCTTCCTTGTGAATGGAGATCAGAAGAAAACATACCATTCATTTAACAAAAAAATGAGAAGAGAAAGGGGTGAAATTATTAAAGTATACAAGTACACGTAATGATGGAAAGATATAAAAATGCTAATATTACTCGGGCGCTAAACATCAACGAAAAAAAAGAGCAGGAAACTGATTCAAAATAGGAAAAAGAATAAGAAAAACGCCGAGTTGTTAACAGTTATGGAAGCACGGAAGTAATAGATGAGGGGGCATCGTGTTTATCTTAGAAACATAAATGACTGGGCGTAGCCGCATTAACCTGGGATAGGCCACGAGCTTTTTTTTTATTTTGAATATTCTGTATCTTTTTTTTTTTTTTTTGGAGATGTTCTAGTGCCTAAGAGCAGCTAGTTGAGTAAATTAAGGCGAGTACAACTGCGTTAGAACAGCTAGACCTGCGAGTAAAGCCAGGTCAGCACACATGGCTAATAATACCATGGAGAGCAGCAGGCCGCTGGTCGACCCGCCTCCCTGACCAAGGGAACCCCTCAGCTGACCCCACACACACTGCGCGATGCGTGACCCGGGGCCTGCCTGGGAGGGGGAGTGGAGGCCACAAGGAAAACGGACTCCTCCAGTTCACTTACTGGTTGGGTCCAGCACGTTCCGAGTAACAAAGTTTTTAATGGGCCTACAAGCGGATCTGAATGGACTTTGACTTGGCTTCTGAAGCGCTATGGGTGGTTTGCTGATGCTGTTGTATGAGGACGCTTGGGAAGTTTTGTATGTCATGTGGTGAAGGGCTTCTTATGCAAGGGCGTCATTTCTAACCCCCCAAAAAGTTGGTTACTTCCGTCAGAACAATTTTTTGTCTCAATGAATTTCTCAAACAAACAACATCTACACCAAGTATTAATTAGTCTCCAACAATGTTAGTGTTTGTAGTTAGAATATGTTCTTCAGTAATGATATAACATGTACAGGAATTTTAACTTTTTTGTAATCCCCCAAGGATGTAACATTTGCATCAAGAGCAAATTAAACATGTAAAGAAGAAGAATTTATTTCATATAGATTAAGATCAACGATTGACATCATAAGCACTTATCGGTAACTAATCTCACAAACTTTTTGGAGATTAGTTACCGATGAGTAACATTTACAATTAGTAACAATTTCTCTCTCAAATAGCTAGCACTTACAGCCAGTGCAAATTAATCTTGCAGAGCGCCACCATTTACAGCCAGTAAGACCATTTCTTTCAAACTGATAACATCTACAAAATCGATACAAATTTCTCTCTCAAACGCCAACGTTTACTGTCGGAACAAATTTCTCCCTCAAAGCGAGTGCAAATTGAGAACGGCCAGACGATGTCACTACTGAGGACATCTCTCAACACCCCGGGCAATTTTAAGCAGTGTAGGCAAGTCTGGCAAGGAAACAACTGCTGGAAACAACTGCTGGAAACACTGGCGGGTGTTTGGCCAAATTGAGTTCCTCAGACACGGTCTGTCTGGGCATTTTATTGCACTCTTGATGCCATCAGATGGGCAAAATATCACGCCGAAAAGATATAGCCTGGTCATAAAGGGGAGTGAGGTGATTAGAGCTGGCCAGGGTAGGGTAAATTGCAATCATTGAGTGATATTGGTGGTGCTTGTGTTGGTGGTGCGATAGTTGACGGTTGTGGCGGTTGTTAATGGTTGTGGCGGTGCTCGTGTTCGTGGTGCGATAGTTGACGGTTGTGGTGGTGCTCGTGTTCGTGGTGCGATAGTTGACGGTTGTGGTGGTTGTTAACGATTGTGGCGGTGTTTGTTGACGGTTGTGGGGGTTATGGTGGAGTGCTTGTTGACGGTTGTGGGGGTTATGGTGGAGTGCTTGTTGACGGTTGTGGGGGTTATGGTGGAGTGCTTGTTGACGGTTGTGGGGGTTATGGTGGAGTGCTTGTTGACGGTTGTGGGGGTTATGGTGGAGTGCTTGTTGACGGTTGTGGGGGTTATGGTGGAGTGCTAGTTGACGGTTGTGGGGGTTATGGTGGAGTGCTTGTTGACGGTTGTGGGTGTTATGGTGGAGTGTTTGTTGACGGTTGTGGGGGTTATGGTGGTGTGCTTGTTGATGGTTGTGGGGGTTATTGTGGTGTGCTTGTTGATGGTTGTGGGGGTTATGGTGGTGTGCTTGTTGACGGTTGTGGGGGTTATGGTGGTGTGCTTGTTGACGGTTGTGGGGGTTATGGTGGTGTGCTTGTTGACGGTTGTGGGGGTTATGGTGGTGTGCTTGTTGAATGTGTTGGCGGTTATGGTGATGTTAGTGATGTATGTTGACGGTTGTGGTAGTGATGTTAAGTGAATTAGTGTAGTAAAGTGAATTGTTAAGGATGTGTGGGGGCTGAAATAAGATAAGTTGGTGACTTCCTACGAAAACTTGGGCAGAGAATTGAGTCCATTTAGGCAAAACTAAACATTCAATTATATTTAAGGGAAAGTAACAAAACAGTAGTGAAGGAAACTCATGAAATAGTTGAAGACAATAATGTAACATTGAGTAATGATATGAAGGAAAGAAATGTGTTTAGGTGATGGTAGTTGTAGTGAAAGGAATAAATCTATAATTAAAAATAAATTAAAGGAATCAGTGGGGTCAATAATCGACGTCAAGTGGCCTGAAAAATCTCAAGAAATGTAATGTTGAGTTTACCGGTGAAATTGGGAGGAGGAGGAGGAGGAGGGAGTTATTTAACTGAATGTTTAATTTTGCCTAAATGGACTCATTTCTCTGCCTAAGATTTCGTAGGAAGTCACCAACTTTCCTTATTTCAGCCCACAAATCCTTAACAATTCACTTGGGGATGAATTAGGTGATTTGTTTAACAATCGATCATCCTAGACTGAAAATGTTGTCATGGAATGTTAATGGTATAAGAAACCGAGTTACATATGTTCATTGTAATGAGATGGGAAATGATGATGTAGCCCTCCAGGAGACGGGGGGCAGGAATGAAGGCTTTTTTTAAATTAAAGGGATATAAAGAGTTTCACCTTTTCGCCGCAAGTAACATAAGAGGGACGTCGATTTATGTTAAGAACTCCATACCAGCAGTGATAGTAGAACCGCTGTCACAATACAATGTATATAGTGTGTCTGTGTTAAATTATCATTAAGGGAAGGGGAATTTATTGTAGTTAATTTGTATGTATCCAGGAACTGCTTCGACGCTATCTACCTGACTGCATTTATACTAATCCGTCACTGGTCATTGGGGACCTTAATGCTCGGCACACCAGCCTTGGGACAGTGGGTAGTATTAATACTAATGGGGTCAAGTGGTTACAGTTTCTACAAGATCATCCAGATATCTGTCTCTTGGGAAACAATGAACCAACTCACATCAGGGGAGGACGGCTTGACTATGCCTGCATTTTAAACTCTCACGGGATTATGGGGGAAGCTCGGGTTGTTCGGGAACTACTTAGTGATCACTTTGTCTTGTATGGTGAATTGCCTTTGGGTCCACTTTCAAAGGAAAAGATTAAATATATTTAAATTAAAGAAGGATAAGAAAAATTACTTTATTCAAAATATGGAAGATTGGTATCAATAATAAGCTCCTCTCTGCGTTGGTAGCTTTTACGAAGACATGGTCGAGAACAGAGAAATTAGTTCATTAGGAAAATAACGGGGGCAGGGAAGCAAGATACATGGGGGGGGGGACTTAGAAATTTAAATATTCCAATGATCAGCAAGTCAATGGGTGGGAGAGAATGCTGCAGAGTGCACACAAAGAATGGTTAAACAATGGAATGAGGGATGATGAGAAAAATACAACGTTGGAAGTGGCTAGGGAATGCAGTCAGGTGAGGGAGGAGGAGAAGGACGGATACTGGTAAGACTTTGCTCAGTCCAATGGTATTATTAAGAACCTTAAAAGACATAGGGAGAGAAGTAAACAAAATCAGGGGTTGTAAGACCAAGTATATAGCTCACCCATGTCCAGGAAAGGTTGCTAATGAGCTAGTAAACAAATGGGCAAGTGCTGCTGGTATGGAGTCCTTATCTGAAGACACGAGAAACACCATAGATTCATGAGGAAATATTAGAAATGGAGTAACTTTATGAGCATTAAATACAGGGTCAGTAACATGCACTGAGATAACTTACGATGAGCTACTTGATGTTATAAAAAGTGGCAGCTCTACTGCTACGTGGAAGGATGGAGTAACGTATGACATTCTTAATTATTTAGCATGTATGAAACCTAGTCCCCTTACTTTATTTGTTGATCATGAGTTATTGGGAAGGAAAATTACCAAGAAAATGGAAGGAGGCTGTCATCATTTCTATATCCAAGTCAAACGGAGACTACAGGCCTGTATCCTTAACATCCTGCTTTTGTAAAATGACGGAAAGGATCTTGTTCAATGGGCTACTCTACCTTGTAGGAGATAACATGTTCAATGACCTCTTCGGTTTTATCAAGGGCCAAAGAACTGCGGACTGTCTCTTAAAGTGTTTGTTTAATGTGAATGGCAACACTTTTAGACTTTTTGTTGATCAGATCAGGAGCAGATGATAAAGCCAATGGGGAAGTAATCCTAGACGAATTAGCCAATCTGGGAATAACAGGGAGATTGCTACATTGGATACGAGATTATCTATAATGCAGGAAAGGTCAGGTGTACTATCAAGGATACATGTCTGAGGAAAGGAGGTTTCAGTTAGGTACCCCCCCAGGGAGGCGTTTTAAGTCTCACGTTATTCAATGTATTAATGAAAAGATTAGTATCAGAGATGTATCCTCCAGGGGTCACGACTATCATATATGCTGATGACATTCTTATACAAGGCACTGCTGGTAACAACATTAAAACTGCTCTTAACATACCCGGTACAACCTGTCACATATTAAGCTTAGTTATAAATGCAGACAAAACATAAGAGGATAGGATGTTTCACACCGTTCAGAATTGCTTGAGTGACGTACACACTTCCAGGAAACGGAGACACACTTGCTACACGAGGGGATTAGCTAATGACCGCAGGGAATACGATGTACTTGACTGCTGCAAATCTTCTCGACAATGTAATATGTCTGCTCCCTGGAAAGTACAGAAATAGAAGTTGAAAATGTAGCCCTCAAGGTGAGAGATTCAGCATGAACTGGGACAATTTCAGTGTTTGCATGGAAGGAATGTATCTGGGTTACCAAGAGGCAATAGTTTACATGTATATTGTGACGGGTCGGTGGTGGAAGATGGCAGGGAAGGGTGTGGTGTCCTAATAAGGGAATATACTGAGTTTGGAACTGTGGACAGGAAAATTGAACTTCGACTTGGTTATTATATATCATCCACACAAGTTAAACTGCAGGCCATTCTTCCTTATTTGGAGGAAGTGCGTCAAGACGAAAACAATGTTTTTGTATTTGTTGATAGCCGAGGAGCACTTGATTCCTTAAACAGTCGAAATCCAATATCCATGTCCATAGTTGAGGATTGTAAAAAAATAAAAAGGATAAATAAGATACAGCTGAAAGATTACAGTAAAATTCATGCGGATCTCATCTGATGTTGGAATAATGCTCAACGAGGTGGCGGATGACTTGACCAGACGTGCCACATCAAAACCACAAGTTGACATTGATGAATGTGTTTTAACAATGAGACAAATAAGAACCTAAATCAGAAATATTCAGGCACAGGCAGAAGTAGCGAGGATATAATGTATGAGGGAAGCCAAACCATGCAACACTACATGTATAAGGGAAGCCAAACCATGCAATATTACATGTGTAAGGGAAGCCAAACCATGCAATATTACATGTGTAAGGGAAGCCAAACCATGCAATATTACATGTGTAAGGGAAGCCAAACCATGCAATATTACATGTGTAAGAGTAAAAACACAAGATTTCACTTATGGTAAAAGGAGAAATGCTTGAATAGACTCTGTACACATGCGGGTCAGCCTTGGGTACAAATATTACTGGAAATATGGAATAGGTGTTAATGAGAATGAAACGAAGTGTAAATTATGTGGTATGTCAAGGTCTCACTCTCTCACACATTATTCTCTTGATTGCCGTTGAATAATGTATATAGAAACACTGAGATAAGGACTGTTCTTTAACAAATAGTCTGGATGTGTTACAATGGAAAGACTGATGATATTCTGAGGAAATAAGAATTTTGCACCTAGACTGTAACTTTGCACCAATATTGTCGAATTGTCTGAATGTCTCTTGCAAATTGTCTGTGTACTGTTACAAGGGAGGAGCGGGTTTTCGAGTTGGTGCCGAAATGAGGACCACACCACGACCACCGCCGCGGGACTTTGCTCCCACACTCGGGTGACACTGATCGCCCTGGGAGCCCTCCAGTCGTCCACAGGAGGAATCGCTACTTGCGATCTGACCTTGACCCGCAGATGAGTGAAAGACGACTCGGCGCTGACCTCAGGTCGTTGGTTCAGCAGCTACAACACTTCCTCCGAGTCTTGCCCGCCATAACAAAGGGTCCCATGTCACACACCTGTGTCACTCAACATTTATGTCGCCAGCTGGGTTTAACTCTGCATCCCAACAATGCAGCTCAGTTGTTATATTTACCACAGTCACCAGACACTTGTATCTTTCCAGCAAATACAGTGTTATGCAGTGTTACCAGTCAATAGAATATTTTCAATAATAATAATAATAATGATAATAATAATAGTGTGGTGCAAATATAGTATCACTTATAATAATGCTCAAAGAGATGGAGGTCGCACATAAACAGCAGTAAAATGATATGTAGTTTACTGAACTAGAGTACACATCAAACATAAGAAAATAAGCATGTGGAGAGATATATATATATATATATATATATATATATATATATATATATATATATATATATATATATATATATATATATATTATATATATATAAGTAAATTAATGGATGAAAGTTGGTAGCACTCCTCTCGCCGCCTCTGGCAACTCAGACAGCTGGGCAACTTTTACATGGATCTTCGGACAGTCACTGGGTGGGGTAGCTTAGTCGACGTAGACTTGTCCACACACACAGTGCCACACTGTCTTCCTCGTGCAGTAGGTAATATATGAGCTGACCTATAACCTAACCTACTCCTACATAATATGAAACACAATAATGGTAATATATATATATATATATATATATATATATATATATATATATATATATATATATATATATATATATATATATATATATATATATATATATATATATATGCTGGGCCTGTCTAGCCTAATTATCAAGGGTCAATGGGAGGGAAATAATGATCTACCTTAATTCTGTCCACCGACGCCTGGCCTCCGGTGTTTGTAGAGGTACACGGTTCTCGGGATGTCCCTCGACGTTCAGGTCGCGTGTCACAGGTCCTCGGGCGCCGTGGAGTGACTGGTCATCGCCGTTGCAATTCCAAGATTTCAGTTCTTCCAAGCTGGTCCAACCAGTGGTCACTGATCACGTCACTTTCCCCACACGTTCTTTCACCGAGAGAACTTCTCATGGATCCAGACACATTGTTTCCCCTCCGGACCTCCAGTGGATGTGACCCGGTCACTGCAGCTCGCACGTCTTGCTGGGTCATGACCTGTGGGGCTTCACACTGCCCTTCTAGCGTCGCCCCCCCCTCAGTTGAAGACTCACAGCAAATGAGCTCTTGGTGCTCGTCGAGAGTACACTAGTCTTCTATAACGATAATTGCCTGCTTTAGGCTGCTCAATCAACTGGGTAGGGCTTCAAAAAGTTCTAATCTCGAGAGCTCACTGACCCACTTTTGCTCACGTCAAAGGTACGTGAATCTCTCAACCCCAGCCAGCACTGAGCCAGGCCTCCTGGTGACCTCACAGCTTCGCGGGGCGGGCTCTGATTGGTCAATCACGACACGTGACCTTCGCTAGCCAACTGCCAGCCTGGTGGCGTCCTCACGAAAATGGTGTCCTTTTAGGCAGGGGAATCGCCATTTTGTTTATATGAGGGGTGTAAGCCCCCCTTACCTGTAAAACTTAGAAATGACAATTTCTCCACAAATATGCATTCCTTCCAGCTGCTTTCTATCCCAAACGATTCCCTGCAGCTCAAGGAACCTGCAAGGTATGCAGATATGACTTTTAATGCTGGAACTGGAGAGAAATAGGAGAGGACACCGTAACAGTACCTAGTCATAAAAATATTTGTGTGTACGTCTGGCAACATACTGCATGTGTAAAGGAAGAAATGCATTTGTTTATCACTCAGAATGTTCGGTAATACGGTAATATACTTATTGTTTGTGATGAGTCATATATATATATATATATATATATATATATATATATATATATATATATAATGTATATATAACGTTTCATTGAACGTGGTGAGAATACCTTGAGCTTCCTCATCTCTGTGTATATTTATACCTCAATAAAAATATTTGAATTTGAAGTTTCCAGCAGAGAGCGAGCCTCGCAATCTATTGAACCATAACTATGCTAGCTTTGCTGGCCGACCAGACGGAATCACAATGCGCCCTTGGAAAAAATGGCAGACAATTGTTGTGGGACTATACTTGGGTATCAACCCTCGCAACCACATACATCAACACACACAGAGATCACACTAACGTGATGCAACAAATGAACAGATCCACAAGGGCCGTGGCGAGGATTCGAACCTGCGTCCGGGAGCATCCCAGACACTGCCTTTATCGACTAAGCTACGACAGGGTAAAAATGTTGAAACCAAAGTTCTACTGAACTTACTGGATCCCGTAGCCTCTCCGAGGCACAAACCAGGCTTTTACACAACCCCCCCCCCACCCCATAGCTCAGTCGATAAAGGCAGTGTCTGGGATGCTCCCGGACGCAGGTTCGAATCCTCGTCACGGCCCTTGTGGATTTGTTCACATACATCAACCTCTCTGTCGGCCAAACAGGAGCTGTGACGACACCCAGTGAGAGAGACAAGTCTACCAGTACAGGGGAAAGTGATCACCGGTACAATTTCGATCCAATAGGATCTGAGGCCCTAGGTCCATGGGGAGAGAGTGCAAGGCGTTTTCTTAAGGAGCTTGGTTCCAGGCTCATTGAAACTACAAGAGACCGATTCCTGCCCGGTGTCGGAGGAGTTCTCAGAAATCTACGGCCTCTAGGAATCAAACATCCCTTTATCTACTCTTAATGTCCACTTTTTGTAACCAATACGATATGGAACTGTATAACCTTGTATAATAAAGTGTACAACATAAATAATAAAAAAAAGGATGGTAGGAGATGTGAACACTCATACGTATTTAAAGTGGCAAGTTTTTCTTTGAATGCTCAGTATTCGCCTCTCCAAGGCTATGGGTCCCCACTATTGTACCATAGGTGGTACTCCTATCTCTCTCTCTCACATATGTCATACATATGTCGTAACTAGTAGTCAGAATGCACTTCTCGGCCTACTATGCAAGGCCCGATTTGTCTACTAGGCCGAGTGATTTACTTTATTTTAAACAAATTGTTTCCAATTGGTTTATTTTAATTTTTATTGCTAGATTGGGAACACAAATTATTGACTTTGTTATGTTAGTTAAGGTTTGGTTGAGATAAGTTAGGTTAAGTAGAGTTGGTTGTGTTCGGTCATATATCTACGTTAGTTTTAAATCAAATTACAGAAAATGAACTTATACATAATGAAATGGATAGAATTATCCTTTCATAAGGAAAAAATTAGACAAAAATTAAGAGGAAAAATAATTGTTAGTCATTGACAGTTGGGAGGCGGGCTGAAAGAACAGCGCTCAACGCTCGCAAGCACAACTAGGTGAACACACACACACAATGTGTGTATACTAAACAAATCAAAATGGCGTGATATATGAATGAGAATAATATTGAGGCAATGAAGTGACTTGAACGCCCGGTTCAGGTGAATCCCAGACACCCGCATGAACTGACTCAGCACTGATGTATCAGGGCCCCTCCACCCCCACCTGAAACACACACCGTTGTCATTCCCTGGACTTGAGTGTCATGAATCATAAATCATGCCAAAATCATAAATCTAAAATTTTGTCGTTTTCAACGATTATATATATATATATATATATATATATATATATATATATATATATATATATATAATTGGCTGTTGATTGCTGGTGTTGACTTCTTGATGTGTAGTGCCTCGCAAACGTCAAGCCGCCTGCTATCGCTGTATCTATCGATGATTTCTGTGTTGTTTACTAGGATTTCTCTGGCGATGGTTTGGTTATGGGAAGAGATTATATGTTCCTTAATGGAGCCCTGTTGTTTATGCATCGTTAAACGCCTAGAAAGAGATGTTGTTGTCTTGCCTATATACTGGGTTTTTTGGAGCTTACAGTCCCCAAGTGGGCATTTGAAGGCATAGACGACGTTAGTCTCTTTTAAAGCGTTCTGTTTTGTGTCTGGAGAGTTTCTCATGAGTAGGCTGGCCGTTTTTCTGGTTTTATAGTAAATCGTCAGTTGTATCCTCTGATTTTTGTCTGTAGGGATAACGTTTCTATTAACAATATCTTTCAGGACCCTTTCCTCTGTTTTATGAGCTGTGGAAAAGAAGTTCCTGTAAAATAGTCTAATAGGGGGTATAGGTGTTGTGTTAGTTGTCTCTTCGGAGGTTGCATGGCTTTTCACTTTCCTTCTTATGATGTCTTCGATGAAACCATTGGAGAGAAAGAATCGAGGCAACTACAGAAGCACCATACTGTCCCCCGAGCTTAAAGCGGCAGCTAAAAGCCTTCGTGAGAACAAGGAGATAGTTGTCAGGAGAGGTGACAAGTCGCCAATATATGTCATTCTTAAAAAAGACGAATATCTGGCGAAAATGAACATCATACTCTCTGACCAAACTAAGTTCCAAAGGGTAACGAAGGACACTACAGCCGAATTAAAAGCAAAGGTCAACAAACTGATCGAAACTGTGAACGCCAAGAAATCCGGACTCCACCTGCCAAAGATCATTGGGGAATATAAACCTGGATATGCGTATGGAAATGTCAAGACGCACAAGCCTGGAAACCCACTTCGGCCAATCATTAGCCAGATACCCACACCCACGTACAGACTGGCGAAGCGACTCAACGGCCTGCTGACTCCTTATGTTCCTTGCGCCTTCAGCCTGAAGTCTCCAAAGGAATTCGTGGACTTACTGCGGGGCGCACGGGCCACAGGGATAAGAGCCTCGTTGGACGTAGAATCGCTGTTTACCAACGTACCTGTGGACGAGACAATCGGAATGATAGCCGACAGAGTGTATCGTGATCCAGCCTGTACTCCTCTTGACATGCCAGAAAGTATTCTGAGGAAACTACTCCAAGCTTGTACTAAAGAGGCACCCTTCTTGAGCCCGGATGGGCACATGTATAAGCAAGTAGATGGGGTCGCCATGGGTTCTCCCCTAGGTGTCCTGTTTGCAAACTTCTACATGGGTACCATCGAGCAAAAAGTCTTAGTCGACATGAACTTGAAACCGGCCATATACTGCAGGTATGTTGACGACATTTTTACACAGGTACCTGATGTCAGACATCTGCAGGAGCTGAAGGAGGCATTTGAGCAGAGTTCCGTGCTGCGTTTCACTTACGAGACGGAAAAGGATGGGAAGCTGCCTTTTCTAGATGTAACAGTCATGGAAAAGGGCGGAGGTTTCCACACTGCAGTCTACACAAAGGAAACAAACATAGGAATGTGCCTAAATGCCAACAGCGACTGCCCTGACAGGTACAAGAGGAGTGTTGTTAACGCATACGTCGACCGTGCTCTCAGCCACAGCTCAGAATGGAAGCAAGTCGACGAAGAACTCTGTAGGGTAAGGCAGGTCCTAGTCAATAACGGCTTCTCCAATGGTTTCATCGAAGACATCATAAGAAGGAAAGTGAAAAGCCATGCAACCTCCGAAGAGACAACTAACACAACACCTATACCCCCTATTAGACTATTTTACAGGAACTTCTTTTCCACAGCTCATAAAACAGAGGAAAGGGTCCTGAAAGATATTGTTAATAGAAACGTTATCCCTACAGACAAAAATCAGAGGATACAACTGACGATTTACTATAAAACCAGAAAAACGGCCAGCCTACTCATGAGAAACTCTCCAGACACAAAACAGAACGCTTTAAAAGAGACTAACGTCGTCTATGCCTTCAAATGCCCACTTGGGGACTGTAAGCTCCAAAAAACCCAGTATATAGGCAAGACAACAACATCTCTTTCTAGGCGTTTAACGTTGCATAAACAACAGGGCTCCCATTAAGGAACATATAATCTCTTCCCATAACCAAACCATCGCCAGAGAAATCCTAGTAAACAACACAGAAATCATCGATAGATACAGCGATAGCAGGCGGCTTGACGTTTGCGAGGCACTACACATCAAGAAGTCAACACCAGCAATCAACAGCCAATTATTGCACAACTATATTCTACCCACCTCAAGACTCCGCTCCAATATAGAAGCATCAAGAAATATATATATATATATATAATATATATATATATATATACCTAATAAAAATGCATAGAGTTACCACCACCGGTTGCGTTTGTAGAAACCCTCAGCCTCAAAAGAGGATGATATTTAGCATCCGGGGGAGCCATGTGGGGCACCCGAACACACACACACACACACACACACACACACACACACACACACACACACACACACACACACACACACACACACACACACACACATTGTCTTCTACCACCCCTTATTTTTTGTATATTTTATAATTTTATTTATTTAAAACTTCATTAAACAATATAAGTTAAACCACTGGTTACATGTGGTACAAGGGTAGTCAATTGATATGGATAAATACGTGAAATCAGATTAATACCAGAAAAATCTTGCTGTATATATTTGTTAATCTTTACAAAATAAACTACCAGGAAAAATATAACTTAAAAGTAAAGTCAGAATGATAACATCCCCTTTTAAGACAGAGCAAATTATACATCCAGTGTGTGTGTATATTAAATAATTACGCAGTGTGTGGGGTGGTTAGTGTGTTATGAATGTTGTTATATTTGGGCAAAGTCAATGTACGAAGGATGGTCATTATCTCCTTACAGCATATACATTCCGTCGGCGCGTCCAGCAAATAATTTAAATATTGAAAATTTAGTTACGAGGTTTTCAGCTAATCTCGTAAGCACACTCACATGTTAATTAACACTACTACAATATGTCAGTGGCTTCCATTAAACACAGAGTAAAAAATGGGCTTAATTCCCCACCTGTTCCTATTGTGTTTGTAAAAGTTATTATCAATCCCGAAAAGTGGTGCCAAATTATTTAATCTTTCACTATCAATTGGTCAGTACGATTGAATGGCTATTCCTAGACTACAACTAATTAATCAAGCTATTAGTGTTTACGCTTTAATAATAAATTATTTGCTGTTCTAGAACGTATTATATATATATATTATATATATATATATATATATATATATATATATATATATATATATATATATATATATATATATATATATTAGTATATTTTGGTAGCAGTCTTTCCTGTAGACATATATTATTAAATATGACCGAAAAAGTAAGATTAATAATTCTAACACGAATTTTCTCGATCTTTCGTACGTTTCTTTTCACTGTTGGAGGTAATTCAAAAATCAATTCTCCAAAATTCATTTTTATTTCTAGTCTGACGCGACACTTGAGCGCGTTTCGTAAAACTTATTACATTTTCAAAGACTTTAGCTTACACATACACAACTCAATAGAACTTACACATCTTCGATTTGTTTATATCTACATTTGAGTGAGGTGGATGGGGTGAGGTGGTATTAATAGGGTATTAAATTCCTAAACACAAGACAGAACACGTAACAGTGGGTATTGAATGGAAGTGATTTGTAGAAAACCTATTGGTCCATATTTCTTGATGCTTCTATATTGGAGAAGAGTCTTGAGGTGGGTAGATTATAGTTGTGAATTGATTGGCTGTTGATTGCTGGTGTTGACTTCTTGATGTGTAGAGCCTCGCAGACGTCAAGCCGCCTGCTATCGCTGTATCTATCGATGATTTCTGTGTTGTTTACTAGGATTTCTCTGGCGATGGTTTGGTTGTGGGAAGAGATTATATGTTCCTTAATGGAGCCCTGTTGCTTATGCACCGTTAAACGCCTAGAAAGAGATGTTGTTGTCTTGCCTATATACTGTTTTTTTTGGAGCTTACAGTCTTCAAGAGGGCATTTGAAGGCATAGACGACGTTGGTCTCTTTTTAAAGCGTTCTGCTTTGTGTCTGGAGAGTTTCTCATGAGTAGGCTGGCCGTTTTCCTGGTTTTATAGTAAATCGTCAGTTGTATCCTCTGATTTTTGTCTGTAGGGATAACGTTTCTATTAACAATATCTTTCAGGACCCTTTCCTCCGTTTTATGAGCTGTGGAAAAGAAGTTCCTGTAAAATAGTCTAATAGGGGGTATAGGTGTTGTGTTGGTTGTCTCTTCAGAGGTTGCATGGCGTTTCACTTTCCTTCTTATGATGTCTTCGACGAAACCATTGGAGAAGCCGTTGTTGACTAGGACCTGCCTTACCCTACAGAGTTCTTCATCGACTTGCTTCCATTCTGAGCTGTGGCTGAGAGCACGGTCGACATATGCGTTAACAACACTCCTCTTGTACCTGTCTGGGCAGTCGCTGTTGGCATTTAGGCACATTCCTATGTTCGTTTCCTTAGTGTAGACTGCAGTGTGGAAACCTCCGCTCTTTTCCATGACTGTTACATCTAGAAAGGGCAGCTTCCCATCCTTTTCCATCTCATAAGTGAAACGCAGCACGGAACTCTGCTCAAATGCCTCCTTCAGCTCCTGCAGATGTCTGACATCAGGTACCTGTGTAAAAATGTCGTCAACATACCTGCAGTATATGGCCGGTTTCAAGTTCATTTCGACTAAGACTTTTTGCTCGATGGTACCCATGTAGAAGTTTGCAAACAGGACACCTAGGGGGGAACCCATGGCGACCCCATCTACTTGCTTATACATGTGCCCATCTGGGCTCAAGAAGGGTGCCTCTTTAGTACAAGCTTGGAGTAGTTTCCTCAGAATGTTCTCTGGTATGTCAAGAGGAGTGCAGGCCGGATCACGATACACTCTGTCGGCTATCATCCCGATTGTCTCGTCCACAGGTACGTTGGTAAACAGCGATTCTACGTCCAACGAGGCTCTTATCCCTGTGGCCCGTGTGCCCCGCAGTAAGTCAACAAATTCCTTTGGAGACTTCAGGCTGAAGGCGCAAGGGACATAAGGAGTCAGCAGGCCGTTGAGTCGCTTCGCCAGTCTGTACGTGGGTGTGGGTATCTGGCTAATGATTGGCCGAAGTGGGTTTCCAGACTTGTGTGTCTTGGCATTTCCATACGCATATCCAGGTTTATATTCTCCAATGATCTTTGGCAGGTGGAGTCCGGATTTCTTGGCATTCACAGTTTCGATCAGTTTGTTGACCTTTGCTTTCAATTTGGTTGTAGTGTCCTTCGTTACCCTTTGGTAATTTAGTTTGGTCAGAGAGTATGAGGTTCATTTTCGCCAGATATTCGTCTTTTTTAAGAATGACGTATATTGGCGACTTGTCACCTCTCCTGACAACTATCTCCTTGTTCTCACGAAGGCTCTTAGCTGCCGCTTTGAGCTCGAGGGACAGTATGGTGCTTCTGTAGTTGTTTCGATTCTTTCCTCCTTCCGCAATAAGTTCTGCTTGTAAGGTATCTTTGGTAGTGACCTTCTTTTGTGTCTCGAGGTCGAATATGTCGTCCAACAGAATTTCCAACTCCACTTTCTGGGCCATCTCACTCGGTCTGGACATAATGTGACAGTTTATACTCAGATTTAGGAGAGTGACTTGGTCCTCAGTGAGGTTAATTCCTGCAAGGTTCAGGAAGCCATCTCTCGGTCGTGGAATTGCCAAGTAAACAGTAATCCTAGTAAACAGCAATCCTAGTAAACAACACAGAAATCATCGATAGATTTAGCGATAGCAGGCGGCTTGACGTCTGCGAGGCTCTACACATCAAGAAGTCAACACCAGCAATCAACAGCCAATTAATGCACAACTATATTCTACCCACCTCAAGACTCCGCTCCAATATAGAAGCATCAAGAAATATAGACCAATAGGCTTTCTACAAATCACTTCCATTCAATACCCATTGTTTCGTGTTCTATCTTGTGTTTATTAATTTAATACCCTATTAATACCACCTCACCCCATCCACCTCACTCAAATGTAGATATAAAGAAATCAAAGATGTGTAAGTTCTATTCAGTTGTGTATGTGTAAGCTAAAGTCTTTGAAAATGTAATAAGTTTTACGAAACGCGCTCAAGTGTCGCGTCAGACTAGAAATAAAAATGAATTTTGGAGAATTGATTTTTGAATTACCTCCAACAGTGAAAAGAAACGTACGAAAGATCGAGAAAATTCGTGTTAGAATTATTAATCGTACTTTTTCGGTCATATTTAATAATATATATATATATATGCATGAATAAATTGACTGTTGTGTGCATATTAAATGTCGCCAGGTTGATCGTGGTGATCCTGGCCGCAGGCATACACCAGGCACTCTCAAAATCTTTAGAACTGACTATCATAAGTCTTATTGGCCCATCTGAGGCTCTTCCAGCTTAGACAAATAAACGAGTGGGCGAAGTTGGGTATAACTGATGCTTGACAACTCAGCGTCTGTTTTGTTGTCCGAAAAAAACTATTCTCTAAATCCACAACATTATTTCAAAACCTGTATATACCAACATCTTTTCCATGATGATATTTTAGGCATTATATTAATGCACTATTTGCTATACATTTTCCTTCATTCGTACACTTCAACCATGTGCTTTTTTCTCTGCAACAAAGATTAGGTCCGTCTGGTCAATAGAGTGGCACTCATTTTACTGGTGCTTTTTGAACAGCCTGTTCTCCCATATGTTCCTAACGTCATTAAACAGTAGTACTAAATAGCCCGAACCTAACCTACCCAAGGACCTACCCGCAGAACACGGTACGTCAAGTCAATTTCGCGAGCCGGTACTTACTATTTTCAGTACACCAGTTTCTGGCCTTCGGGAAATTATACACTGAAGTGCAATGTACTACTCAGAAGAATGAGTTGTTTTGAATATAAACATTAAGATTGATTTTTTACGCTTTCCTATCTTGCTTGATATACCCGAGTCTTGTACTGATCTTGGCATCTTGGTATGGTTCATGTGTCTTGCAATTATAAAAGTTAAATAGTAAATGTGGCATGGCCAGTATCAATTGTTTAGGGGTGAAAATAAAAGAC